>NC_137433.1:15000-65000 GCF_964374335.1 Astatotilapia calliptera | reverse complement strand
CACGGGCCATCGATGGGGCTGGGTAGTGGTGTCCCTGCCCTGGTTCAAAAAATTACCCATTTCTAGGGTTTAGTGCACTTCATTGGGCCTTCGCGACGTTTCGGCGTAGTTTCGCCTTCCTCAGGCTGGCCCAATGTGTCTCCGACTGCTTGTTCTCTGTTCTGCCTCTCTTGGCTTTTATACTGTCACTTGACTCCTCCTTCTTTTAGGTTTTCTATTTGTGTTTTTCTGCTTTCTCTATTTCTGCCTCTCTTGGCTTTCATACGTGACTTTTTTCTCTGTTTCTGCCTCTCTTGGCTTTTATACTTTTATTACGTGACTTTATCTTGTCTTACGTTTTTCTCTGTTTCTGCCTCTCTTGGCTTTTATACTTTTATTTCTCTTACGTGACTTTATCTTGTCTTACGTTTTTCTCTGTTTCTGCCTCTCTTGGCTTTCATTTTTCTCTGTTTCTGCCTCTCTTGGCTTTTATAACTTTTTCTGTTTCTTTGCTTTTCTTTCTCCTTTCTGACTTTCTTGTCTTTCTTAGGGACCCCCCTGGTTAGGGTTAGGATTTGTTAGTGGGCAGGGGCACCCCCAACCCCACGAGGCACTGGCTGGTTAGGTGTTGAGTAAGGAACAGGCCACCAGCAAGCTGGTAGCCTGAAGTGCACGGGCCATCGATGGGGCTGGGTAGTGGTGTCCCTGCCCTGGTTCAAAAAATTACCCATTTCTAGGGTTTAGTGCACTTCATTGGGCCTTCGCGACGTTTCGGCGTAGTTTCGCCTTCCTCAGGCTGGCCCAATGTGTCTCCGACTGCTTGTTCTCTGTTCTGCCTCTCTTGGCTTTTATACTGTCACTTGACTCCTCCTTCTTTTAGGTTTTCTATTTGTGTTTTTCTGCTTTCTCTATTTCTGCCTCTCTTGGCTTTCATACGTGACTTTTTTCTCTGTTTCTGCCTCTCTTGGCTTTTATACTTTTATTACGTGACTTTATCTTGTCTTACGTTTTTCTCTGTTTCTGCCTCTCTTGGCTTTTATACTTTTATTTCTCTTACGTGACTTTATCTTGTCTTACGTTTTTCTCTGTTTCTGCCTCTCTTGGCTTTCATTTTTCTCTGTTTCTGCCTCTCTTGGCTTTTATAACTTTTTCTGTTTCTTTGCTTTTCTTTCTCCTTTCTGACTTTCTTGTCTTTCTTAGGGACCCCCCTGGTTAGGGTTAGGATTTGTTAGTGGGCAGGGGCACCCCCAACCCCACGAGGCACTGGCTGGTTAGGTGTTGAGTAAGGAACAGGCCACCAGCAAGCTGGTAGCCTGAAGTGCACGGGCCATCGATGGGGCTGGGTAGTGGTGTCCCTGCCCTGGTTCAAAAAATTACCCATTTCTAGGGTTTAGTGCACTTCATTGGGCCTTCGCGACGTTTCGGCGTAGTTTCGCCTTCCTCAGGCTGGCCCAATGTGTCTCCGACTGCTTGTTCTCTGTTCTGCCTCTCTTGGCTTTTATACTGTCACTTGACTCCTCCTTCTTTTAGGTTTTCTATTTGTGTTTTTCTGCTTTCTCTATTTCTGCCTCTCTTGGCTTTCATACGTGACTTTTTTCTCTGTTTCTGCCTCTCTTGGCTTTTATACTTTTATTACGTGACTTTATCTTGTCTTACGTTTTTCTCTGTTTCTGCCTCTCCTGGCTTTTATACTTTTATTTCTCTTACGTGACTTTATCTTGTCTTACGTTTTTCTCTGTTTCTGCCTCTCTTGGCTTTCATTTTTCTCTGTTTCTGCCTCTCTTGGCTTTTATAACTTTTTCTGTTTCTTTGCTTTTCTTTCTCCTTTCTGACTTTCTTGTCTTTCTTAGGGACCCCCCTGGTTAGGGTTAGGATTTGTTAGTGGGCAGGGGCACCCCCAACCCCACGAGGCACTGGCTGGTTAGGTGTTGAGTAAGGAACAGGCCACCAGCAAGCTGGTAGCCTGAAGTGCACGGGCCATCGATGGGGCTGGGTAGTGGTGTCCCTGCCCTGGTTCAAAAAATTACCCATTTCTAGGGTTTAGTGCACTTCATTGGGCCTTCGCGACGTTTCGGCGTAGTTTCGCCTTCCTCAGGCTGGCCCAATGTGTCTCCGACTGCTTGTTCTCTGTTCTGCCTCTCTTGGCTTTTATACTGTCACTTGACTCCTCCTTCTTTTAGGTTTTCTATTTGTGTTTTTCTGCTTTCTCTATTTCTGCCTCTCTTGGCTTTCATACGTGACTTTTTTCTCTGTTTCTGCCTCTCTTGGCTTTTATACTTTTATTACGTGACTTTATCTTGTCTTACGTTTTTCTCTGTTTCTGCCTCTCTTGGCTTTTATACTTTTATTTCTCTTACGTGACTTTATCTTGTCTTACGTTTTTCTCTGTTTCTGCCTCTCTTGGCTTTCATTTTTCTCTGTTTCTGCCTCTCTTGGCTTTTATAACTTTTTCTGTTTCTTTGCTTTTCTTTCTCCTTTCTGACTTTCTTGTCTTTCTTAGGGACCCCCCTGGTTAGGGTTAGGATTTGTTAGTGGGCAGGGGCACCCCCAACCCCACGAGGCACTGGCTGGTTAGGTGTTGAGTAAGGAACAGGCCACCAGCAAGCTGGTAGCCTGAAGTGCACGGGCCATCGATGGGGCTGGGTAGTGGTGTCCCTGCCCTGGTTCAAAAAATTACCCATTTCTAGGGTTTAGTGCACTTCATTGGGCCTTCGCGACGTTTCGGCGTAGTTTCGCCTTCCTCAGGCTGGCCCAATGTGTCTCCGACTGCTTGTTCTCTGTTCTGCCTCTCTTGGCTTTTATACTGTCACTTGACTCCTCCTTCTTTTAGGTTTTCTATTTGTGTTTTTCTGCTTTCTCTATTTCTGCCTCTCTTGGCTTTCATACGTGACTGTTTTCTCTGTTTCTGCCTCTCTTGGCTTTTATACTTTTATTACGTGACTTTATCTTGTCTTACGTTTTTCTCTGTTTCTGCCTCTCTTGGCTTTTATACTTTTATTTCTCTTACGTGACTTTATCTTGTCTTACGTTTTTCTCTGTTTCTGCCTCTCTTGGCTTTCATTTTTCTCTGTTTCTGCCTCTCTTGGCTTTTATAACTTTTTCTGTTTCTTTGCTTTTCTTTCTCCTTTCTGACTTTCTTGTCTTTCTTAGGGACCCCCCTGGTTAGGGTTAGGATTTGTTAGTGGGCAGGGGCACCCCCAACCCCACGAGGCACTGGCTGGTTAGGTGTTGAGTAAGGAACAGGCCACCAGCAAGCTGGTAGCCTGAAGTGCACGGGCCATCGATGGGGCTGGGTAGTGGTGTCCCTGCCCTGGTTCAAAAAATTACCCATTTCTAGGGTTTAGTGCACTTCATTGGGCCTTCGCGACGTTTCGGCGTAGTTTCGCCTTCCTCAGGCTGGCCCAATGTGTCTCCGACTGCTTGTTCTCTGTTCTGCCTCTCTTGGCTTTTATACTGTCACTTGACTCCTCCTTCTTTTAGGTTTTCTATTTGTGTTTTTCTGCTTTCTCTATTTCTGCCTCTCTTGGCTTTCATACGTGACTTTTTTCTCTGTTTCTGCCTCTCTTGGCTTTTATACTTTTATTACGTGACTTTATCTTGTCTTACGTTTTTCTCTGTTTCTGCCTCTCTTGGCTTTTATACTTTTATTTCTCTTACGTGACTTTATCTTGTCTTACGTTTTTCTCTGTTTCTGCCTCTCTTGGCTTTCATTTTTCTCTGTTTCTGCCTCTCTTGGCTTTTATAACTTTTTCTGTTTCTTTGCTTTTCTTTCTCCTTTCTGACTTTCTTGTCTTTCTTAGGGACCCCCCTGGTTAGGGTTAGGATTTGTTAGTGGGCAGGGGCACCCCCAACCCCACGAGGCACTGGCTGGTTAGGTGTTGAGTAAGGAACAGGCCACCAGCAAGCTGGTAGCCTGAAGTGCACGGGCCATCGATGGGGCTGGGTAGTGGTGTCCCTGCCCTGGTTCAAAAAATTACCCATTTCTAGGGTTTAGTGCACTTCATTGGGCCTTCGCGACGTTTCGGCGTAGTTTCGCCTTCCTCAGGCTGGCCCAATGTGTCTCCGACTGCTTGTTCTCTGTTCTGCCTCTCTTGGCTTTTATACTGTCACTTGACTCCTCCTTCTTTTAGGTTTTCTATTTGTGTTTTTCTGCTTTCTCTATTTCTGCCTCTCTTGGCTTTCATACGTGACTTTTTTCTCTGTTTCTGCCTCTCTTGGCTTTTATACTTTTATTACGTGACTTTATCTTGTCTTACGTTTTTCTCTGTTTCTGCCTCTCTTGGCTTTTATACTTTTATTTCTCTTACGTGACTTTATCTTGTCTTACGTTTTTCTCTGTTTCTGCCTCTCTTGGCTTTCATTTTTCTCTGTTTCTGCCTCTCTTGGCTTTTATAACTTTTTCTGTTTCTTTGCTTTTCTTTCTCCTTTCTGACTTTCTTGTCTTTCTTAGGGACCCCCCTGGTTAGGGTTAGGATTTGTTAGTGGGCAGGGGCACCCCCAACCCCACGAGGCACTGGCTGGTTAGGTGTTGAGTAAGGAACAGGCCACCAGCAAGCTGGTAGCCTGAAGTGCACGGGCCATCGATGGGGCTGGGTAGTGGTGTCCCTGCCCTGGTTCAAAAAATTACCCATTTCTAGGGTTTAGTGCACTTCATTGGGCCTTCGCGACGTTTCGGCGTAGTTTCGCCTTCCTCAGGCTGGCCCAATGTGTCTCCGACTGCTTGTTCTCTGTTCTGCCTCTCTTGGCTTTTATACTGTCACTTGACTCCTCCTTCTTTTAGGTTTTCTATTTGTGTTTTTCTGCTTTCTCTATTTCTGCCTCTCTTGGCTTTCATACGTGACTTTTTTCTCTGTTTCTGCCTCTCTTGGCTTTTATACTTTTATTACGTGACTTTATCTTGTCTTACGTTTTTCTCTGTTTCTGCCTCTCTTGGCTTTTATACTTTTATTTCTCTTACGTGACTTTATCTTGTCTTACGTTTTTCTCTGTTTCTGCCTCTCTTGGCTTTCATTTTTCTCTGTTTCTGCCTCTCTTGGCTTTTATAACTTTTTCTGTTTCTTTGCTTTTCTTTCTCCTTTCTGACTTTCTTGTCTTTCTTAGGGACCCCCCTGGTTAGGGTTAGGATTTGTTAGTGGGCAGGGGCACCCCCAACCCCACGAGGCACTGGCTGGTTAGGTGTTGAGTAAGGAACAGGCCACCAGCAAGCTGGTAGCCTGAAGTGCACGGGCCATCGATGGGGCTGGGTAGTGGTGTCCCTGCCCTGGTTCAAAAAATTACCCATTTCTAGGGTTTAGTGCACTTCATTGGGCCTTCGCGACGTTTCGGCGTAGTTTCGCCTTCCTCAGGCTGGCCCAATGTGTCTCCGACTGCTTGTTCTCTGTTCTGCCTCTCTTGGCTTTTATACTGTCACTTGACTCCTCCTTCTTTTAGGTTTTCTATTTGTGTTTTTCTGCTTTCTCTATTTCTGCCTCTCTTGGCTTTCATACGTGACTTTTTTCTCTGTTTCTGCCTCTCTTGGCTTTTATACTTTTATTACGTGACTTTATCTTGTCTTACGTTTTTCTCTGTTTCTGCCTCTCTTGGCTTTTATACTTTTATTTCTCTTACGTGACTTTATCTTGTCTTACGTTTTTCTCTGTTTCTGCCTCTCTTGGCTTTCATTTTTCTCTGTTTCTGCCTCTCTTGGCTTTTATAACTTTTTCTGTTTCTTTGCTTTTCTTTCTCCTTTCTGACTTTCTTGTCTTTCTTAGGGACCCCCCTGGTTAGGGTTAGGATTTGTTAGTGGGCAGGGGCACCCCCAACCCCACGAGGCACTGGCTGGTTAGGTGTTGAGTAAGGAACAGGCCACCAGCAAGCTGGTAGCCTGAAGTGCACGGGCCATCGATGGGGCTGGGTAGTGGTGTCCCTGCCCTGGTTCAAAAAATTACCCATTTCTAGGGTTTAGTGCACTTCATTGGGCCTTCGCGACGTTTCGGCGTAGTTTCGCCTTCCTCAGGCTGGCCCAATGTGTCTCCGACTGCTTGTTCTCTGTTCTGCCTCTCTTGGCTTTTATACTGTCACTTGACTCCTCCTTCTTTTAGGTTTTCTATTTGTGTTTTTCTGCTTTCTCTATTTCTGCCTCTCTTGGCTTTCATACGTGACTTTTTTCTCTGTTTCTGCCTCTCTTGGCTTTTATACTTTTATTACGTGACTTTATCTTGTCTTACGTTTTTCTCTGTTTCTGCCTCTCTTGGCTTTTATACTTTTATTTCTCTTACGTGACTTTATCTTGTCTTACGTTTTTCTCTGTTTCTGCCTCTCTTGGCTTTCATTTTTCTCTGTTTCTGCCTCTCTTGGCTTTTATAACTTTTTCTGTTTCTTTGCTTTTCTTTCTCCTTTCTGACTTTCTTGTCTTTCTTAGGGACCCCCCTGGTTAGGGTTAGGATTTGTTAGTGGGCAGGGGCACCCCCAACCCCACGAGGCACTGGCTGGTTAGGTGTTGAGTAAGGAACAGGCCACCAGCAAGCTGGTAGCCTGAAGTGCACGGGCCATCGATGGGGCTGGGTAGTGGTGTCCCTGCCCTGGTTCAAAAAATTACCCATTTCTAGGGTTTAGTGCACTTCATTGGGCCTTCGCGACGTTTCGGCGTAGTTTCGCCTTCCTCAGGCTGGCCCAATGTGTCTCCGACTGCTTGTTCTCTGTTCTGCCTCTCTTGGCTTTTATACTGTCACTTGACTCCTCCTTCTTTTAGGTTTTCTATTTGTGTTTTTCTGCTTTCTCTATTTCTGCCTCTCTTGGCTTTCATACGTGACTTTTTTCTCTGTTTCTGCCTCTCTTGGCTTTTATACTTTTATTACGTGACTTTATCTTGTCTTACGTTTTTCTCTGTTTCTGCCTCTCTTGGCTTTTATACTTTTATTTCTCTTACGTGACTTTATCTTGTCTTACGTTTTTCTCTGTTTCTGCCTCTCTTGGCTTTCATTTTTCTCTGTTTCTGCCTCTCTTGGCTTTTATAACTTTTTCTGTTTCTTTGCTTTTCTTTCTCCTTTCTGACTTTCTTGTCTTTCTTAGGGACCCCCCTGGTTAGGGTTAGGATTTGTTAGTGGGCAGGGGCACCCCCAACCCCACGAGGCACTGGCTGGTTAGGTGTTGAGTAAGGAACAGGCCACCAGCAAGCTGGTAGCCTGAAGTGCACGGGCCATCGATGGGGCTGGGTAGTGGTGTCCCTGCCCTGGTTCAAAAAATTACCCATTTCTAGGGTTTAGTGCACTTCATTGGGCCTTCGCGACGTTTCGGCGTAGTTTCGCCTTCCTCAGGCTGGCCCAATGTGTCTCCGACTGCTTGTTCTCTGTTCTGCCTCTCTTGGCTTTTATACTGTCACTTGACTCCTCCTTCTTTTAGGTTTTCTATTTGTGTTTTTCTGCTTTCTCTATTTCTGCCTCTCTTGGCTTTCATACGTGACTTTTTTCTCTGTTTCTGCCTCTCTTGGCTTTTATACTTTTATTACGTGACTTTATCTTGTCTTACGTTTTTCTCTGTTTCTGCCTCTCTTGGCTTTTATACTTTTATTTCTCTTACGTGACTTTATCTTGTCTTACGTTTTTCTCTGTTTCTGCCTCTCTTGGCTTTCATTTTTCTCTGTTTCTGCCTCTCTTGGCTTTTATAACTTTTTCTGTTTCTTTGCTTTTCTTTCTCCTTTCTGACTTTCTTGTCTTTCTTAGGGACCCCCCTGGTTAGGGTTAGGATTTGTTAGTGGGCAGGGGCACCCCCAACCCCACGAGGCACTGGCTGGTTAGGTGTTGAGTAAGGAACAGGCCACCAGCAAGCTGGTAGCCTGAAGTGCACGGGCCATCGATGGGGCTGGGTAGTGGTGTCCCTGCCCTGGTTCAAAAAATTACCCATTTCTAGGGTTTAGTGCACTTCATTGGGCCTTCGCGACGTTTCGGCGTAGTTTCGCCTTCCTCAGGCTGGCCCAATGTGTCTCCGACTGCTTGTTCTCTGTTCTGCCTCTCTTGGCTTTTATACTGTCACTTGACTCCTCCTTCTTTTAGGTTTTCTATTTGTGTTTTTCTGCTTTCTCTATTTCTGCCTCTCTTGGCTTTCATACGTGACTTTTTTCTCTGTTTCTGCCTCTCTTGGCTTTTATACTTTTATTACGTGACTTTATCTTGTCTTACGTTTTTCTCTGTTTCTGCCTCTCTTGGCTTTTATACTTTTATTTCTCTTACGTGACTTTATCTTGTCTTACGTTTTTCTCTGTTTCTGCCTCTCTTGGCTTTCATTTTTCTCTGTTTCTGCCTCTCTTGGCTTTTATAACTTTTTCTGTTTCTTTGCTTTTCTTTCTCCTTTCTGACTTTCTTGTCTTTCTTAGGGACCCCCCTGGTTAGGGTTAGGATTTGTTAGTGGGCAGGGGCACCCCCAACCCCACGAGGCACTGGCTGGTTAGGTGTTGAGTAAGGAACAGGCCACCAGCAAGCTGGTAGCCTGAAGTGCACGGGCCATCGATGGGGCTGGGTAGTGGTGTCCCTGCCCTGGTTCAAAAAATTACCCATTTCTAGGGTTTAGTGCACTTCATTGGGCCTTCGCGACGTTTCGGCGTAGTTTCGCCTTCCTCAGGCTGGCCCAATGTGTCTCCGACTGCTTGTTCTCTGTTCTGCCTCTCTTGGCTTTTATACTGTCACTTGACTCCTCCTTCTTTTAGGTTTTCTATTTGTGTTTTTCTGCTTTCTCTATTTCTGCCTCTCTTGGCTTTCATACGTGACTTTTTTCTCTGTTTCTGCCTCTCTTGGCTTTTATACTTTTATTACGTGACTTTATCTTGTCTTACGTTTTTCTCTGTTTCTGCCTCTCTTGGCTTTTATACTTTTATTTCTCTTACGTGACTTTATCTTGTCTTACGTTTTTCTCTGTTTCTGCCTCTCTTGGCTTTCATTTTTCTCTGTTTCTGCCTCTCTTGGCTTTTATAACTTTTTCTGTTTCTTTGCTTTTCTTTCTCCTTTCTGACTTTCTTGTCTTTCTTAGGGACCCCCCTGGTTAGGGTTAGGATTTGTTAGTGGGCAGGGGCACCCCCAACCCCACGAGGCACTGGCTGGTTAGGTGTTGAGTAAGGAACAGGCCACCAGCAAGCTGGTAGCCTGAAGTGCACGGGCCATCGATGGGGCTGGGTAGTGGTGTCCCTGCCCTGGTTCAAAAAATTACCCATTTCTAGGGTTTAGTGCACTTCATTGGGCCTTCGCGACGTTTCGGCGTAGTTTCGCCTTCCTCAGGCTGGCCCAATGTGTCTCCGACTGCTTGTTCTCTGTTCTGCCTCTCTTGGCTTTTATACTGTCACTTGACTCCTCCTTCTTTTAGGTTTTCTATTTGTGTTTTTCTGCTTTCTCTATTTCTGCCTCTCTTGGCTTTCATACGTGACTTTTTTCTCTGTTTCTGCCTCTCTTGGCTTTTATACTTTTATTACGTGACTTTATCTTGTCTTACGTTTTTCTCTGTTTCTGCCTCTCTTGGCTTTTATACTTTTATTTCTCTTACGTGACTTTATCTTGTCTTACGTTTTTCTCTGTTTCTGCCTCTCTTGGCTTTCATTTTTCTCTGTTTCTGCCTCTCTTGGCTTTTATAACTTTTTCTGTTTCTTTGCTTTTCTTTCTCCTTTCTGACTTTCTTGTCTTTCTTAGGGACCCCCCTGGTTAGGGTTAGGATTTGTTAGTGGGCAGGGGCACCCCCAACCCCACGAGGCACTGGCTGGTTAGGTGTTGAGTAAGGAACAGGCCACCAGCAAGCTGGTAGCCTGAAGTGCACGGGCCATCGATGGGGCTGGGTAGTGGTGTCCCTGCCCTGGTTCAAAAAATTACCCATTTCTAGGGTTTAGTGCACTTCATTGGGCCTTCGCGACGTTTCGGCGTAGTTTCGCCTTCCTCAGGCTGGCCCAATGTGTCTCCGACTGCTTGTTCTCTGTTCTGCCTCTCTTGGCTTTTATACTGTCACTTGACTCCTCCTTCTTTTAGGTTTTCTATTTGTGTTTTTCTGCTTTCTCTATTTCTGCCTCTCTTGGCTTTCATACGTGACTTTTTTCTCTGTTTCTGCCTCTCTTGGCTTTTATACTTTTATTACGTGACTTTATCTTGTCTTACGTTTTTCTCTGTTTCTGCCTCTCTTGGCTTTTATACTTTTATTTCTCTTACGTGACTTTATCTTGTCTTACGTTTTTCTCTGTTTCTGCCTCTCTTGGCTTTCATTTTTCTCTGTTTCTGCCTCTCTTGGCTTTTATAACTTTTTCTGTTTCTTTGCTTTTCTTTCTCCTTTCTGACTTTCTTGTCTTTCTTAGGGACCCCCCTGGTTAGGGTTAGGATTTGTTAGTGGGCAGGGGCACCCCCAACCCCACGAGGCACTGGCTGGTTAGGTGTTGAGTAAGGAACAGGCCACCAGCAAGCTGGTAGCCTGAAGTGCACGGGCCATCGATGGGGCTGGGTAGTGGTGTCCCTGCCCTGGTTCAAAAAATTACCCATTTCTAGGGTTTAGTGCACTTCATTGGGCCTTCGCGACGTTTCGGCGTAGTTTCGCCTTCCTCAGGCTGGCCCAATGTGTCTCCGACTGCTTGTTCTCTGTTCTGCCTCTCTTGGCTTTTATACTGTCACTTGACTCCTCCTTCTTTTAGGTTTTCTATTTGTGTTTTTCTGCTTTCTCTATTTCTGCCTCTCTTGGCTTTCATACGTGACTTTTTTCTCTGTTTCTGCCTCTCTTGGCTTTTATACTTTTATTACGTGACTTTATCTTGTCTTACGTTTTTCTCTGTTTCTGCCTCTCTTGGCTTTTATACTTTTATTTCTCTTACGTGACTTTATCTTGTCTTACGTTTTTCTCTGTTTCTGCCTCTCTTGGCTTTCATTTTTCTCTGTTTCTGCCTCTCTTGGCTTTTATAACTTTTTCTGTTTCTTTGCTTTTCTTTCTCCTTTCTGACTTTCTTGTCTTTCTTAGGGACCCCCCTGGTTAGGGTTAGGATTTGTTAGTGGGCAGGGGCACCCCCAACCCCACGAGGCACTGGCTGGTTAGGTGTTGAGTAAGGAACAGGCCACCAGCAAGCTGGTAGCCTGAAGTGCACGGGCCATCGATGGGGCTGGGTAGTGGTGTCCCTGCCCTGGTTCAAAAAATTACCCATTTCTAGGGTTTAGTGCACTTCATTGGGCCTTCGCGACGTTTCGGCGTAGTTTCGCCTTCCTCAGGCTGGCCCAATGTGTCTCCGACTGCTTGTTCTCTGTTCTGCCTCTCTTGGCTTTTATACTGTCACTTGACTCCTCCTTCTTTTAGGTTTTCTATTTGTGTTTTTCTGCTTTCTCTATTTCTGCCTCTCTTGGCTTTCATACGTGACTTTTTTCTCTGTTTCTGCCTCTCTTGGCTTTTATACTTTTATTACGTGACTTTATCTTGTCTTACGTTTTTCTCTGTTTCTGCCTCTCTTGGCTTTTATACTTTTATTTCTCTTACGTGACTTTATCTTGTCTTACGTTTTTCTCTGTTTCTGCCTCTCTTGGCTTTCATTTTTCTCTGTTTCTGCCTCTCTTGGCTTTTATAACTTTTTCTGTTTCTTTGCTTTTCTTTCTCCTTTCTGACTTTCTTGTCTTTCTTAGGGACCCCCCTGGTTAGGGTTAGGATTTGTTAGTGGGCAGGGGCACCCCCAACCCCACGAGGCACTGGCTGGTTAGGTGTTGAGTAAGGAACAGGCCACCAGCAAGCTGGTAGCCTGAAGTGCACGGGCCATCGATGGGGCTGGGTAGTGGTGTCCCTGCCCTGGTTCAAAAAATTACCCATTTCTAGGGTTTAGTGCACTTCATTGGGCCTTCGCGACGTTTCGGCGTAGTTTCGCCTTCCTCAGGCTGGCCCAATGTGTCTCCGACTGCTTGTTCTCTGTTCTGCCTCTCTTGGCTTTTATACTGTCACTTGACTCCTCCTTCTTTTAGGTTTTCTATTTGTGTTTTTCTGCTTTCTCTATTTCTGCCTCTCTTGGCTTTCATACGTGACTTTTTTCTCTGTTTCTGCCTCTCTTGGCTTTTATACTTTTATTACGTGACTTTATCTTGTCTTACGTTTTTCTCTGTTTCTGCCTCTCTTGGCTTTTATACTTTTATTTCTCTTACGTGACTTTATCTTGTCTTACGTTTTTCTCTGTTTCTGCCTCTCTTGGCTTTCATTTTTCTCTGTTTCTGCCTCTCTTGGCTTTTATAACTTTTTCTGTTTCTTTGCTTTTCTTTCTCCTTTCTGACTTTCTTGTCTTTCTTAGGGACCCCCCTGGTTAGGGTTAGGATTTGTTAGTGGGCAGGGGCACCCCCAACCCCACGAGGCACTGGCTGGTTAGGTGTTGAGTAAGGAACAGGCCACCAGCAAGCTGGTAGCCTGAAGTGCACGGGCCATCGATGGGGCTGGGTAGTGGTGTCCCTGCCCTGGTTCAAAAAATTACCCATTTCTAGGGTTTAGTGCACTTCATTGGGCCTTCGCGACGTTTCGGCGTAGTTTCGCCTTCCTCAGGCTGGCCCAATGTGTCTCCGACTGCTTGTTCTCTGTTCTGCCTCTCTTGGCTTTTATACTGTCACTTGACTCCTCCTTCTTTTAGGTTTTCTATTTGTGTTTTTCTGCTTTCTCTATTTCTGCCTCTCTTGGCTTTCATACGTGACTTTTTTCTCTGTTTCTGCCTCTCTTGGCTTTTATACTTTTATTACGTGACTTTATCTTGTCTTACGTTTTTCTCTGTTTCTGCCTCTCTTGGCTTTTATACTTTTATTTCTCTTACGTGACTTTATCTTGTCTTACGTTTTTCTCTGTTTCTGCCTCTCTTGGCTTTCATTTTTCTCTGTTTCTGCCTCTCTTGGCTTTTATAACTTTTTCTGTTTCTTTGCTTTTCTTTCTCCTTTCTGACTTTCTTGTCTTTCTTAGGGACCCCCCTGGTTAGGGTTAGGATTTGTTAGTGGGCAGGGGCACCCCCAACCCCACGAGGCACTGGCTGGTTAGGTGTTGAGTAAGGAACAGGCCACCAGCAAGCTGGTAGCCTGAAGTGCACGGGCCATCGATGGGGCTGGGTAGTGGTGTCCCTGCCCTGGTTCAAAAAATTACCCATTTCTAGGGTTTAGTGCACTTCATTGGGCCTTCGCGACGTTTCGGCGTAGTTTCGCCTTCCTCAGGCTGGCCCAATGTGTCTCCGACTGCTTGTTCTCTGTTCTGCCTCTCTTGGCTTTTATACTGTCACTTGACTCCTCCTTCTTTTAGGTTTTCTATTTGTGTTTTTCTGCTTTCTCTATTTCTGCCTCTCTTGGCTTTCATACGTGACTTTTTTCTCTGTTTCTGCCTCTCTTGGCTTTTATACTTTTATTACGTGACTTTATCTTGTCTTACGTTTTTCTCTGTTTCTGCCTCTCTTGGCTTTTATACTTTTATTTCTCTTACGTGACTTTATCTTGTCTTACGTTTTTCTCTGTTTCTGCCTCTCTTGGCTTTCATTTTTCTCTGTTTCTGCCTCTCTTGGCTTTTATAACTTTTTCTGTTTCTTTGCTTTTCTTTCTCCTTTCTGACTTTCTTGTCTTTCTTAGGGACCCCCCTGGTTAGGGTTAGGATTTGTTAGTGGGCAGGGGCACCCCCAACCCCACGAGGCACTGGCTGGTTAGGTGTTGAGTAAGGAACAGGCCACCAGCAAGCTGGTAGCCTGAAGTGCACGGGCCATCGATGGGGCTGGGTAGTGGTGTCCCTGCCCTGGTTCAAAAAATTACCCATTTCTAGGGTTTAGTGCACTTCATTGGGCCTTCGCGACGTTTCGGCGTAGTTTCGCCTTCCTCAGGCTGGCCCAATGTGTCTCCGACTGCTTGTTCTCTGTTCTGCCTCTCTTGGCTTTTATACTGTCACTTGACTCCTCCTTCTTTTAGGTTTTCTATTTGTGTTTTTCTGCTTTCTCTATTTCTGCCTCTCTTGGCTTTCATACGTGACTTTTTTCTCTGTTTCTGCCTCTCTTGGCTTTTATACTTTTATTACGTGACTTTATCTTGTCTTACGTTTTTCTCTGTTTCTGCCTCTCTTGGCTTTTATACTTTTATTTCTCTTACGTGACTTTATCTTGTCTTACGTTTTTCTCTGTTTCTGCCTCTCTTGGCTTTCATTTTTCTCTGTTTCTGCCTCTCTTGGCTTTTATAACTTTTTCTGTTTCTTTGCTTTTCTTTCTCCTTTCTGACTTTCTTGTCTTTCTTAGGGACCCCCCTGGTTAGGGTTAGGATTTGTTAGTGGGCAGGGGCACCCCCAACCCCACGAGGCACTGGCTGGTTAGGTGTTGAGTAAGGAACAGGCCACCAGCAAGCTGGTAGCCTGAAGTGCACGGGCCATCGATGGGGCTGGGTAGTGGTGTCCCTGCCCTGGTTCAAAAAATTACCCATTTCTAGGGTTTAGTGCACTTCATTGGGCCTTCGCGACGTTTCGGCGTAGTTTCGCCTTCCTCAGGCTGGCCCAATGTGTCTCCGACTGCTTGTTCTCTGTTCTGCCTCTCTTGGCTTTTATACTGTCACTTGACTCCTCCTTCTTTTAGGTTTTCTATTTGTGTTTTTCTGCTTTCTCTATTTCTGCCTCTCTTGGCTTTCATACGTGACTTTTTTCTCTGTTTCTGCCTCTCTTGGCTTTTATACTTTTATTACGTGACTTTATCTTGTCTTACGTTTTTCTCTGTTTCTGCCTCTCTTGGCTTTTATACTTTTATTTCTCTTACGTGACTTTATCTTGTCTTACGTTTTTCTCTGTTTCTGCCTCTCTTGGCTTTCATTTTTCTCTGTTTCTGCCTCTCTTGGCTTTTATAACTTTTTCTGTTTCTTTGCTTTTCTTTCTCCTTTCTGACTTTCTTGTCTTTCTTAGGGACCCCCCTGGTTAGGGTTAGGATTTGTTAGTGGGCAGGGGCACCCCCAACCCCACGAGGCACTGGCTGGTTAGGTGTTGAGTAAGGAACAGGCCACCAGCAAGCTGGTAGCCTGAAGTGCACGGGCCATCGATGGGGCTGGGTAGTGGTGTCCCTGCCCTGGTTCAAAAAATTACCCATTTCTAGGGTTTAGTGCACTTCATTGGGCCTTCGCGACGTTTCGGCGTAGTTTCGCCTTCCTCAGGCTGGCCCAATGTGTCTCCGACTGCTTGTTCTCTGTTCTGCCTCTCTTGGCTTTTATACTGTCACTTGACTCCTCCTTCTTTTAGGTTTTCTATTTGTGTTTTTCTGCTTTCTCTATTTCTGCCTCTCTTGGCTTTCATACGTGACTTTTTTCTCTGTTTCTGCCTCTCTTGGCTTTTATACTTTTATTACGTGACTTTATCTTGTCTTACGTTTTTCTCTGTTTCTGCCTCTCTTGGCTTTTATACTTTTATTTCTCTTACGTGACTTTATCTTGTCTTACGTTTTTCTCTGTTTCTGCCTCTCTTGGCTTTCATTTTTCTCTGTTTCTGCCTCTCTTGGCTTTTATAACTTTTTCTGTTTCTTTGCTTTTCTTTCTCCTTTCTGACTTTCTTGTCTTTCTTAGGGACCCCCCTGGTTAGGGTTAGGATTTGTTAGTGGGCAGGGGCACCCCCAACCCCACGAGGCACTGGCTGGTTAGGTGTTGAGTAAGGAACAGGCCACCAGCAAGCTGGTAGCCTGAAGTGCACGGGCCATCGATGGGGCTGGGTAGTGGTGTCCCTGCCCTGGTTCAAAAAATTACCCATTTCTAGGGTTTAGTGCACTTCATTGGGCCTTCGCGACGTTTCGGCGTAGTTTCGCCTTCCTCAGGCTGGCCCAATGTGTCTCCGACTGCTTGTTCTCTGTTCTGCCTCTCTTGGCTTTTATACTGTCACTTGACTCCTCCTTCTTTTAGGTTTTCTATTTGTGTTTTTCTGCTTTCTCTATTTCTGCCTCTCTTGGCTTTCATACGTGACTTTTTTCTCTGTTTCTGCCTCTCTTGGCTTTTATACTTTTATTACGTGACTTTATCTTGTCTTACGTTTTTCTCTGTTTCTGCCTCTCTTGGCTTTTATACTTTTATTTCTCTTACGTGACTTTATCTTGTCTTACGTTTTTCTCTGTTTCTGCCTCTCTTGGCTTTCATTTTTCTCTGTTTCTGCCTCTCTTGGCTTTTATAACTTTTTCTGTTTCTTTGCTTTTCTTTCTCCTTTCTGACTTTCTTGTCTTTCTTAGGGACCCCCCTGGTTAGGGTTAGGATTTGTTAGTGGGCAGGGGCACCCCCAACCCCACGAGGCACTGGCTGGTTAGGTGTTGAGTAAGGAACAGGCCACCAGCAAGCTGGTAGCCTGAAGTGCACGGGCCATCGATGGGGCTGGGTAGTGGTGTCCCTGCCCTGGTTCAAAAAATTACCCATTTCTAGGGTTTAGTGCACTTCATTGGGCCTTCGCGACGTTTCGGCGTAGTTTCGCCTTCCTCAGGCTGGCCCAATGTGTCTCCGACTGCTTGTTCTCTGTTCTGCCTCTCTTGGCTTTTATACTGTCACTTGACTCCTCCTTCTTTTAGGTTTTCTATTTGTGTTTTTCTGCTTTCTCTATTTCTGCCTCTCTTGGCTTTCATACGTGACTTTTTTCTCTGTTTCTGCCTCTCTTGGCTTTTATACTTTTATTACGTGACTTTATCTTGTCTTACGTTTTTCTCTGTTTCTGCCTCTCTTGGCTTTTATACTTTTATTTCTCTTACGTGACTTTATCTTGTCTTACGTTTTTCTCTGTTTCTGCCTCTCTTGGCTTTCATTTTTCTCTGTTTCTGCCTCTCTTGGCTTTTATAACTTTTTCTGTTTCTTTGCTTTTCTTTCTCCTTTCTGACTTTCTTGTCTTTCTTAGGGACCCCCCTGGTTAGGGTTAGGATTTGTTAGTGGGCAGGGGCACCCCCAACCCCACGAGGCACTGGCTGGTTAGGTGTTGAGTAAGGAACAGGCCACCAGCAAGCTGGTAGCCTGAAGTGCACGGGCCATCGATGGGGCTGGGTAGTGGTGTCCCTGCCCTGGTTCAAAAAATTACCCATTTCTAGGGTTTAGTGCACTTCATTGGGCCTTCGCGACGTTTCGGCGTAGTTTCGCCTTCCTCAGGCTGGCCCAATGTGTCTCCGACTGCTTGTTCTCTGTTCTGCCTCTCTTGGCTTTTATACTGTCACTTGACTCCTCCTTCTTTTAGGTTTTCTATTTGTGTTTTTCTGCTTTCTCTATTTCTGCCTCTCTTGGCTTTCATACGTGACTTTTTTCTCTGTTTCTGCCTCTCTTGGCTTTTATACTTTTATTACGTGACTTTATCTTGTCTTACGTTTTTCTCTGTTTCTGCCTCTCTTGGCTTTTATACTTTTATTTCTCTTACGTGACTTTATCTTGTCTTACGTTTTTCTCTGTTTCTGCCTCTCTTGGCTTTCATTTTTCTCTGTTTCTGCCTCTCTTGGCTTTTATAACTTTTTCTGTTTCTTTGCTTTTCTTTCTCCTTTCTGACTTTCTTGTCTTTCTTAGGGACCCCCCTGGTTAGGGTTAGGATTTGTTAGTGGGCAGGGGCACCCCCAACCCCACGAGGCACTGGCTGGTTAGGTGTTGAGTAAGGAACAGGCCACCAGCAAGCTGGTAGCCTGAAGTGCACGGGCCATCGATGGGGCTGGGTAGTGGTGTCCCTGCCCTGGTTCAAAAAATTACCCATTTCTAGGGTTTAGTGCACTTCATTGGGCCTTCGCGACGTTTCGGCGTAGTTTCGCCTTCCTCAGGCTGGCCCAATGTGTCTCCGACTGCTTGTTCTCTGTTCTGCCTCTCTTGGCTTTTATACTGTCACTTGACTCCTCCTTCTTTTAGGTTTTCTATTTGTGTTTTTCTGCTTTCTCTATTTCTGCCTCTCTTGGCTTTCATACGTGACTTTTTTCTCTGTTTCTGCCTCTCTTGGCTTTTATACTTTTATTACGTGACTTTATCTTGTCTTACGTTTTTCTCTGTTTCTGCCTCTCTTGGCTTTTATACTTTTATTTCTCTTACGTGACTTTATCTTGTCTTACGTTTTTCTCTGTTTCTGCCTCTCTTGGCTTTCATTTTTCTCTGTTTCTGCCTCTCTTGGCTTTTATAACTTTTTCTGTTTCTTTGCTTTTCTTTCTCCTTTCTGACTTTCTTGTCTTTCTTAGGGACCCCCCTGGTTAGGGTTAGGATTTGTTAGTGGGCAGGGGCACCCCCAACCCCACGAGGCACTGGCTGGTTAGGTGTTGAGTAAGGAACAGGCCACCAGCAAGCTGGTAGCCTGAAGTGCACGGGCCATCGATGGGGCTGGGTAGTGGTGTCCCTGCCCTGGTTCAAAAAATTACCCATTTCTAGGGTTTAGTGCACTTCATTGGGCCTTCGCGACGTTTCGGCGTAGTTTCGCCTTCCTCAGGCTGGCCCAATGTGTCTCCGACTGCTTGTTCTCTGTTCTGCCTCTCTTGGCTTTTATACTGTCACTTGACTCCTCCTTCTTTTAGGTTTTCTATTTGTGTTTTTCTGCTTTCTCTATTTCTGCCTCTCTTGGCTTTCATACGTGACTTTTTTCTCTGTTTCTGCCTCTCTTGGCTTTTATACTTTTATTACGTGACTTTATCTTGTCTTACGTTTTTCTCTGTTTCTGCCTCTCTTGGCTTTTATACTTTTATTTCTCTTACGTGACTTTATCTTGTCTTACGTTTTTCTCTGTTTCTGCCTCTCTTGGCTTTCATTTTTCTCTGTTTCTGCCTCTCTTGGCTTTTATAACTTTTTCTGTTTCTTTGCTTTTCTTTCTCCTTTCTGACTTTCTTGTCTTTCTTAGGGACCCCCCTGGTTAGGGTTAGGATTTGTTAGTGGGCAGGGGCACCCCCAACCCCACGAGGCACTGGCTGGTTAGGTGTTGAGTAAGGAACAGGCCACCAGCAAGCTGGTAGCCTGAAGTGCACGGGCCATCGATGGGGCTGGGTAGTGGTGTCCCTGCCCTGGTTCAAAAAATTACCCATTTCTAGGGTTTAGTGCACTTCATTGGGCCTTCGCGACGTTTCGGCGTAGTTTCGCCTTCCTCAGGCTGGCCCAATGTGTCTCCGACTGCTTGTTCTCTGTTCTGCCTCTCTTGGCTTTTATACTGTCACTTGACTCCTCCTTCTTTTAGGTTTTCTATTTGTGTTTTTCTGCTTTCTCTATTTCTGCCTCTCTTGGCTTTCATACGTGACTTTTTTCTCTGTTTCTGCCTCTCTTGGCTTTTATACTTTTATTACGTGACTTTATCTTGTCTTACGTTTTTCTCTGTTTCTGCCTCTCTTGGCTTTTATACTTTTATTTCTCTTACGTGACTTTATCTTGTCTTACGTTTTTCTCTGTTTCTGCCTCTCTTGGCTTTCATTTTTCTCTGTTTCTGCCTCTCTTGGCTTTTATAACTTTTTCTGTTTCTTTGCTTTTCTTTCTCCTTTCTGACTTTCTTGTCTTTCTTAGGGACCCCCCTGGTTAGGGTTAGGATTTGTTAGTGGGCAGGGGCACCCCCAACCCCACGAGGCACTGGCTGGTTAGGTGTTGAGTAAGGAACAGGCCACCAACCTCAACCCAAATGCCTGGCATTTTTAGATATTAACTTCCCACTTAGGGTTTAAGTTTCCCAAATGCAGTTATCAACTGTTAATATTTCCCCCAAGATGTTAATTATAGGGTCATGCGGCCTGGGCAGGGTCATCTTCCCTTTTAATTCTCCATTTCTAATAATATCTGCCAAGCCAAAGTGGTTAGGTTTAGGGCCATGTGTCTAGTTAAGACCATCCTCCAAATTATCCACATTCTAGGGACTCTTTCTTTAAGGCAAAATGGTTAAGTTTAGGATCCAATGGCCTGGGTAGGCTTATCCCACAAGTTATACACAATGAAGATACGAATAAAGAAATTGTTAAATTCAGATTATTAGATCTTTTTGAAAAAAACAATTCAATGAACTCAGTAATCTCCATTTGTCCCAAGGAGATGCTGTTTTATGTTTCAAGGAGTAGTCAGTCTGTTTACTAAGAGGTCCTTTTTAGGAATCGTGGATGGATGTCAGATACAAATTCCTGGCACAGGCTAGTTAGGTGTTAGGAAACTATAGTTTAGATGTTTTTTAATTCAAACTTTGGTGCACGGTCCTAGGAATTACTGAAGCATCCCATCTCCACTTACTCCGCTCTTCTCCTTCTCTCCAGCATACTCCTCTTCTTCTTGGGTGCGTCTTGTACCTTCTTCCATATGTTGTCAAATCATAAAACCGTCCCCCAATGTCTTTATTCCTCCCAGGCCATAAGGCAGACTCATTGAAAGTTCCAGCACTGTCACCAATACTAAAAAAGGTCCCAAAGCCATATTTCTCCCATGACTCCCTGGAGGGGATGTGACCTCCAAGAGAAAGGGTTTTTTTCGTTTTTAATTTTCTTATTCATTTTCAACAATAATCACACTCCATGCAGTTAGTAATTATAACAAATCCTCACACTGTTAGTGTTACACTCTGTTCAAAACAACCTCCATGCAGTTCTGTCATGGGGGCTTATGGCAATCAGGGAAATATACTCCATATTGACAAGTAGTCTTTGTATTTTTTTTTTTTTTTTTTTTTTTTTTTTTTTTTTTCGGTGACATTTTGCTTAGAAATACAAATATGATCTGTTCACAAAACTTCTATGTTATAAATCAAGCAACAAGTTTCCAGACCATTTTTTCTTTTTGAACTTTCTTTATTTCTCACCATACTTTCACAGCCTGACCTGTAATTCTAAGGATTCTCCCTCCCTCAGACATTGGAGTCTTAATTGATTATTCCAAACCATATACTGCATATACTTAATATTGACAACATCAAAGAAATACCAAATACTAAAAATTCTACACCCAAAACAAATTATTCAAAATAACCATCAACCGGAGAGTCTGTAGTTGTTTCTCAGACAGGCACATTCAGGCCTGTTGGTCTGTAAGTTTTCAACCTGTCAGTCCATATCCTCTCCATTCTCCTCCGCTGACCGACTGACCAGCCTGGATTGGCCTGTAGGCCCATGATGCTCAGGGCATCCTCTGTATGTTCCCTGAAGTGAATTGCCACTGTGGAGCGCGGTTGATCCGCCCGTATAGCATACAGGTGTTGCTGCAGGCGTGCTCTCAAACAGGCCCCAGTTTCCCCCACATACATTAATCCACAACGCCTACACCGTATCACATAAATCACATTTTTTACTTCAAGAGAAAATCTACCTGTGGTCGCCCAAGTGGCCCCACTGTGTGGATTGCTAACCATATGGCTATATGTTAAATAGCCTTTGAGTATATCAGGTGGTTCTTTTTCTCTCCCCCAGTTTGGCCCTAACCAAAAGGTCACCCAAGCTGGGATTCTTCCTAAAGGCCTTAATAAACCGGACCTCGAACGTACGGCCCCGAGCTTTCATATCATCAAGGTTTTGTTGTATACCGTCGAGAAAGGATTTGGAGCTCACGTGGAACGTGCTGACAAAGGGCAAGATGTTCTCCCCTTCAGCTTCATCCCTGATGGCGTTTGGCTCGAAGGGAGTGCCTTCATCATCCTCCCTGCGTGCTCTCTGAGAGCAGAGGTTTGAGAGGGTATTCTTATATACTCTTCTCAACATTGACCGTGAGTATCCCCTCCCTTTCAGGCTCTTGAACAATATGCGGGTAGCATTATTGAAATCCTCCCTTCTACTACATATTCTATGAAACCTCAATATTTGTGACTTTACAATTCCTCGGAACGTATGAGGTGGATGGTAACTTGATTTATGTAAAAGCGCATGCGTGTCGGTGGGCTTGAAGTAAACTCTCGTATGTAACCTCCTCCCTTCTTCCCCCACCTCCCCGAAAAAAACCGTCGTGTCTAAAAAGTTAATCTCAACATGGCTGTATTCATATTTTAGCTTTATTGATGGGTGATGTGTATTTAATATCTGTACAAACTGCTGGAAAGCATCCTCCCCGTGCGTCCACGCACCCACAATGTCGTCTAGGAAACGCAAATAAAATACCGGCTGTAGCGGGCATTTGGCCAGAGCCTCTCTCTCCCATTCGCTCATGTAAATATTCGCATAAGAAGGGGCATATCTTTGGCCCATCGCCGTGCCCTCCATCTGCAAATAGATTTTATCTTCAAACTGAAAGTCATTATTAACGAGGCATATTTCTAGCAGCTTTAAGATCTCCGCGTCCGGACGCGCAGCCTCTGGATATCGGCGGAAGATATTGCTGACTGCCCTCAGACCCATTTCCGTATTGATGTTTGTATATAAACTGTCAATATCTATGGTAAATAAAAATGCATTGGCGGGCACCGGCATAGAGCGGATAATATCCAAAAAGTGGTACGTATCCTTAAGATAGCTCGGGTGTTTATTAGACAGCGGTCCGAGAAACGAATCAATATACTGCGACACATTGTACGTAGCGCTACTACAATCCGACACGATCGGCCTCCCAGGTGGGACTTCAAATTTAACGGTCCAGGTGTCAGGGCTCTTATGGATTTTAGGCAGAAGGTAGAATAAGCGCGGGCGTGGATCATCAGGGCCCAATAAATAGTCCCGTTGTTTAGCAGAGATATGTTTATTATGATACAATGAATAAACGATCTTTCTGATGTTCCGTTGCACTTCGGGTTGAATGGAATATGGGATACATTTATAATATTTTGTATTGTCAAGTTGTCTTTGGGCCTCTAGCCTGTACTGCTGTTTATCCATGATAATTATTTTGGACCCTTTATCTGCCGGTTTTATTACAATGTTCTCATTCTCTTTCAGGTCCTTCAGCGCCTGTCGTTCCTCCCTCGAGAGCCCACCTACCCCACCCACCTGCGGACAGAAGGAATGAAATGACCGAATGTCCCTCCTTATCAGATCTCTAAGCGAGTCACTCAAAGCGCCCCACTCTGGTTCCCAAACAGACGGCTGAATAAAGGGCTCTCTGCAAAAGTCATCATTATCAAAATAATCTCTCAATTTTAAGCGTCTATGGTAATTATGTAAGTCACGTCGGAGTAGCTCCCGGGAGAAGCTGAATGGTTTTGGGCTGAAAGTGAGGCCCTTCTCCAATAAACCTAATTGTGCTGGTGATGGGACAAAAAGCCTAGAAAGGTTCAACACATTAGAGGGAGAGGACCAATCTAAATCTGGCAGGGGAACAGGAGTCTTTTCCTCAATCCGCTGCTCCGTGCGCGGCTCTGTCACTCCTCTAAACCCACGTTCAGTCGCAGGCTTTCACACCAGCAGTCAAAGATTTTTTTAGCAGTCTCACTTGTCCAATGAATACCATCAGCTATGGTATGGAAGTGTTGTTGTGCTATACAAGGTAAATAATTATAATGTGTACTGATGAAGTTATTGATCATAGTGAGATTTGTCTGTTGGAGTTTGGACAGTGATTTGGAAAAGTGGATGTGGGCTACAAAAATGTCCGCATTCGGAAAAACGGCTTTCGCCCCATTCACTACCTTACGTAGTTGTTTAATTGATGTCTTCTGGGGATCCTGGTCCTTATTGTTAAGGCCTACAGACAAAATCACCATTGCCGTACTTTCACACACCGGTGTCATTTCCAGCAGGTTAAAAAAGTGATAAAAATTCGCACCCGGGTAGCTCTCTACCTGAATCTGATCATTCTGGAAGGGGGGTATCCTATTTAAATTGGAGTCGCCCAAGAAAACTACAGGTTTGTCAATTTTAATTCTCCAATCCTGCAGTTTCCTACTAGGCCTCGCCCGATGGTAAGTAGGTGTATGGTAACCCCCCTCTGCGCTCCCCGTCCCCCCCCCCGCCTCGACCAGATCTCCCTTTCCCGTAATCCCGCGTCCACTATGAGACTCCCTCTGCTTTATTTGCCGCACGGTTTTGAACTCTGCCACCGAGCCCTCGCTCTCATTATCCTCCTCGCTAAGGTGGAAATTGCTCTTAATATTATAATAGTGGGGATCAGCGCGGTCAAATGAGTCACTGCTCAGATTTCCCGCCGGCTCCTGCTGTTGCAGGGCCTCAATCGTCATTTCACCCACTACCTTATCACCTGTTTCAGCAGAGGTTTGGATTTTTACTCGCTTTTGTTGTTGTTTCATTATAGGGTCCGGACCATTCGTCCGGTCTCCTGCGCGAGACGTGGAGCAAGAAACTGAAGGGGTGGCAGACTCAGATGGCAACCTGTTCGCGGCCGTTAAGGGCAAGTCACGGCGCACAGTATTTCTGGGACACATAGGGGGAGAGCACAAAGAGGCAGGCAGAATGTCATCGGTTTCATCTAAATCAACCACCACGTTTGATCTAATTCTGGCTGTTGTCTCCACCCTACTCCCACCCTCTCCCGTCTTCCCCCCATCTACATTTCTCCCCTTCGGGAGAGCTCCCGCGGTGGCCGGCGCACGGGCATTAACAGTCTGAAGCTCATTCAGCTCTTCTACAATAGTTTTCCTTTTTCCCAACGATAGATTTTTCTGATGGGAAACATTTTGTGTATTACTGCTACTAGCAGTCTGATTTTTAACCACTGTAGGTAAGGGCGGAAATTCATTATCATCTCTCAGATCAATCGGCACTACCCCCGATCTTCCCCCCCTCTGTACTGTATTCTGTTCCCGTGTGTGGCCGGCCTCCGAACGGGCCCCCCCTCCACCCTCTTCCCCTGACGATTTAAGCAGAGTTTCAACTGTTGACATTGTAGAAACACGTAAGCGAGTCCCGTATCTTTTAAAAGCCCACGTCTTTGCCACCTGAAATGACACCTCAGTCTTTCTAGTTTCTTTTAAAGATTCAATGATAGTGGCATAATGATCATAAAGAATATCTAAATTTTTAGACATCCAAGAGTCTATGTTTTGATCAAGTTGCCTCCTAACTTGTTCCGTGGGCACAGCCGGTTTTATAAAACTAGAGAGCCTGGACACCTGTTTTATCATACCCCTGGGGTATAAGCCCGTGTCGCGTGCTTCTTCGATCACACTTTTATGGTGTACTGTCTGTATTAATTTAAATATATTCTTCGCACTCTTCCTTGTGTCGGCATCAAGTGCACGCTTTAGTGCGGGAGCATCTTGTCCTCCTTGTTGTCTGACACGTCTCATGTTCGGGCGACCCCATCCCTCCCCATGCCTCGTCCCCTCCCGACCCCCAGCATGCGTAGCCAGACCGTCACCAGACAAACTTTCACCTAAGGTTTCAAAGTTATTGTTTTGTACCTTATATTTGTCAGTGGGGAGCTCACCTGAGTTTCTTTGTGTTTGTTGGACCACTCGATTCAGGCTCAGTGATCTCTGCCTCCTCCGTGCTCTTCGCTGGTGGCGTGGAAACGTCCATCCGCCATCCTGCATGTCGTTTTCTGGCAGTCGTGGCGTTTCCGACCGGTGTGCCTCCATCCTGGACCCGAAAAATATGGTAGTCCCACCGACCACGGGCGTCCCCGCGTCAGTGTCTGTTGGTCGGTGAAGACTCAAAAGACAAGAGGGTTTAGGTGCACAAACCGATGCCTCGCTCAGATCCAACGCCACCTCTCACTATCCGTTTAGAGTTCACGGTCACTTTGCTACAGGTGAATAAAAACTCCCCACTTTACAGTTGTAAAAAGTTTGTCAATTAAAATAGTCTTTCATGTGACTGGGCTAAACAAAGTTACTTGTCGCCCATCTCTGGAAGGGCTAAAAAAAAGTCGCCTTTCTTCCAATAAGTTTGGTCTAGCGTCCCTGACGTTTCGCGGAGTTACCGCTTCTTCAGAGGGATACATGCTACTAGGTGTCCGGAAGGAGCGAGGCATTTAAACACATTTCCTGGGAGATGCCCAAGTCCTGGGCCCCTCCCAGGATTGGTAATCATAGGTCACATGGGTTTCATGTCACCAAATCCCTCCCTAATAATAAAAGGTGTCCAGGCCTCTCTCTAAAAAAACAAAAACAAAATTAAAAAATGAGAATAAAAAAGCCCCATTTAAAATATCATATGAAATTGATAAAAAAAGAAAAAATTAACCATAGAAAAATGTAAAAAATATAAAAACAAAACCCATGACAATACAATTCAAAACCATAAAATTATTATTAATAATTTTTATGATTAACACATCCTCCTGCTGAGGATAGTTTAATAAAATATATGTGTACATATATAAAAAAAGACCTTATTTTTTAAGAAAGAAGGTGAACACAAAAAAATATCTCTGAAAAGCAAGGGGGATGAAAAAGAACAAAGCTAAGTTAAGACAAAATATAATCAAATGGGGATGGAGAAGAAAATTATAATAAAACTAGGTAAGGGAGTGGGGTCCGGAGGGAGTCTTAGGGCTGTCGCGGACCAGGGGGAGAACCCGACAACGGGTAACATCCGGAGCAGGAACGTGAAAAACAGGGAAAGAAAGGAAAAAGAAAATACATAAAAAAACTGCAAAAACTAAATAAACAATCAACCCATATTCACCTTCATTCCAAAACTAAAAAGGCTATGTAAGGCAACCCATAATGATAAGAATCCAATATTAAGAATGGCTTTTTAAGAGTAATTGAATCAACAATCAACGAAAACCACAACTTGAAAGGCTGCTTTTTCCTATTGCACTAGGACAGCCATTACACTCCCCAGTAAATGATGGGGGGAAGACATCACTATAACAATCAGGTGAATGGTCAGTCGGTCAGCAGAGGCCTCAACATAAATAGGAGGACAATTTAAGTTTTATTTCACGGCCACCTCAACCCAAATGCCTGGCATTTTTAGATATTAACTTCCCACTTAGGGTTTAAGTTTCCCAAATGCAGTTATCAACTGTTAATATTTCCCCCAAGATGTTAATTATAGGGTCATGCGGCCTGGGCAGGGTCATCTTCCCTTTTAATTCTCCATTTCTAATAATATCTGCCAAGCCAAAGTGGTTAGGTTTAGGGCCATGTGTCTAGTTAAGACCATCCTCCAAATTATCCACATTCTAGGGACTCTTTCTTTAAGGCAAAATGGTTAAGTTTAGGATCCAATGGCCTGGGTAGGCTTATCCCACAAGTTATACACAATGAAGATACGAATAAAGAAATTGTTAAATTCAGATTATTAGATCTTTTTGAAAAAAACAATTCAATGAACTCAGTAATCTCCATTTGTCCCAAGGAGATGCTGTTTTATGTTTCAAGGAGTAGTCAGTCTGTTTACTAAGAGGTCCTTTTTAGGAATCGTGGATGGATGTCAGATACAAATTCCTGGCACAGGCTAGTTAGGTGTTAGGAAACTATAGTTTAGATGTTTTTTAATTCAAACTTTGGTGCACGGTCCTAGGAATTACTGAAGCATCCCATCTCCACTTACTCCGCTCTTCTCCTTCTCTCCAGCATACTCCTCTTCTTCTTGGGTGCGTCTTGTACCTTCTTCCATATGTTGTCAAATCATAAAACCGTCCCCCAATGTCTTTATTCCTCCCAGGCCATAAGGCAGACTCATTGAAAGTTCCAGCACTGTCACCAATACTAAAAAAGGTCCCAAAGCCATATTTCTCCCATGACTCCCTGGAGGGGATGTGACCTCCAAGAGAAAGGGTTTTTTTCGTTTTTAATTTTCTTATTCATTTTCAACAATAATCACACTCCATGCAGTTAGTAATTATAACAAATCCTCACACTGTTAGTGTTACACTCTGTTCAAAACAACCTCCATGCAGTTCTGTCATGGGGGCTTATGGCAATCAGGGAAATATACTCCATATTGACAAGTAGTCTTTGTATTTTTTTTTTTTTTTTTTTTTTTTTTTTTTTTTTCGGTGACATTTTGCTTAGAAATACAAATATGATCTGTTCACAAAACTTCTATGTTATAAATCAAGCAACAAGTTTCCAGACCATTTTTTCTTTTTGAACTTTCTTTATTTCTCACCATACTTTCACAGCCTGACCTGTAATTCTAAGGATTCTCCCTCCCTCAGACATTGGAGTCTTAATTGATTATTCCAAACCATATACTGCATATACTTAATATTGACAACATCAAAGAAATACCAAATACTAAAAATTCTACACCCAAAACAAATTATTCAAAATAACCATCAACCGGAGAGTCTGTAGTTGTTTCTCAGACAGGCACATTCAGGCCTGTTGGTCTGTAAGTTTTCAACCTGTCAGTCCATATCCTCTCCATTCTCCTCCGCTGACCGACTGACCAGCCTGGATTGGCCTGTAGGCCCATGATGCTCAGGGCATCCTCTGTATGTTCCCTGAAGTGAATTGCCACTGTGGAGCGCGGTTGATCCGCCCGTATAGCATACAGGTGTTGCTGCAGGCGTGCTCTCAAACAGGCCCCAGTTTCCCCCACATACATTAATCCACAACGCCTACACCGTATCACATAAATCACATTTTTTACTTCAAGAGAAAATCTACCTGTGGTCGCCCAAGTGGCCCCACTGTGTGGATTGCTAACCATATGGCTATATGTTAAATAGCCTTTGAGTATATCAGGTGGTTCTTTTTCTCTCCCCCCCAGTTTGGCCCTAACCAAAAGGTCACCCAAGCTGGGATTCTTCCTAAAGGCCTTAATAAACCGGACCTCGAACGTACGGCCCCGAGCTTTCATATCATCAAGGTTTTGTTGTATACCGTCGAGAAAGGATTTGGAGCTCACGTGGAACGTGCTGACAAAGGGCAAGATGTTCTCCCCTTCAGCTTCATCCCTGATGGCGTTTGGCTCGAAGGGAGTGCCTTCATCATCCTCCCTGCGTGCTCTCTGAGAGCAGAGGTTTGAGAGGGTATTCTTATATACTCTTCTCAACATTGACCGTGAGTATCCCCTCCCTTTCAGGCTCTTGAACAATATGCGGGTAGCATTATTGAAATCCTCCCTTCTACTACATATTCTATGAAACCTCAATATTTGTGACTTTACAATTCCTCGGAACGTATGAGGTGGATGGTAACTTGATTTATGTAAAAGCGCATGCGTGTCGGTGGGCTTGAAGTAAACTCTCGTATGTAACCTCCTCCCTTCTTCCCCCACCTCCCCGAAAAAAACCGTCGTGTCTAAAAAGTTAATCTCAACATGGCTGTATTCATATTTTAGCTTTATTGATGGGTGATGTGTATTTAATATCTGTACAAACTGCTGGAAAGCATCCTCCCCGTGCGTCCACGCACCCACAATGTCGTCTAGGAAACGCAAATAAAATACCGGCTGTAGCGGGCATTTGGCCAGAGCCTCTCTCTCCCATTCGCTCATGTAAATATTCGCATAAGAAGGGGCATATCTTTGGCCCATCGCCGTGCCCTCCATCTGCAAATAGATTTTATCTTCAAACTGAAAGTCATTATTAACGAGGCATATTTCTAGCAGCTTTAAGATCTCCGCGTCCGGACGCGCAGCCTCTGGATATCGGCGGAAGATATTGCTGACTGCCCTCAGACCCATTTCCGTATTGATGTTTGTATATAAACTGTCAATATCTATGGTAAATAAAAATGCATTGGCGGGCACCGGCATAGAGCGGATAATATCCAAAAAGTGGTACGTATCCTTAAGATAGCTCGGGTGTTTATTAGACAGCGGTCCGAGAAACGAATCAATATACTGCGACACATTGTACGTAGCGCTACTACAATCCGACACGATCGGCCTCCCAGGTGGGACTTCAAATTTAACGGTCCAGGTGTCAGGGCTCTTATGGATTTTAGGCAGAAGGTAGAATAAGCGCGGGCGTGGATCATCAGGGCCCAATAAATAGTCCCGTTGTTTAGCAGAGATATGTTTATTATGATACAATGAATAAACGATCTTTCTGATGTTCCGTTGCACTTCGGGTTGAATGGAATATGGGATACATTTATAATATTTTGTATTGTCAAGTTGTCTTTGGGCCTCTAGCCTGTACTGCTGTTTATCCATGATAATTATTTTGGACCCTTTATCTGCCGGTTTTATTACAATGTTCTCATTCTCTTTCAGGTCCTTCAGCGCCTGTCGTTCCTCCCTCGAGAGCCCACCTACCCCACCCACCTGCGGACAGAAGGAATGAAATGACCGAATGTCCCTCCTTATCAGATCTCTAAGCGAGTCACTCAAAGCGCCCCACTCTGGTTCCCAAACAGACGGCTGAATAAAGGGCTCTCTGCAAAAGTCATCATTATCAAAATAATCTCTCAATTTTAAGCGTCTATGGTAATTATGTAAGTCACGTCGGAGTAGCTCCCGGGAGAAGCTGAATGGTTTTGGGCTGAAAGTGAGGCCCTTCTCCAATAAACCTAATTGTGCTGGTGATGGGACAAAAAGCCTAGAAAGGTTCAACACATTAGAGGGAGAGGACCAATCTAAATCTGGCAGGGGAACAGGAGTCTTTTCCTCAATCCGCTGCTCCGTGCGCGGCTCTGTCACTCCTCTAAACCCACGTTCAGTCGCAGGCTTTCACACCAGCAGTCAAAGATTTTTTTAGCAGTCTCACTTGTCCAATGAATACCATCAGCTATGGTATGGAAGTGTTGTTGTGCTATACAAGGTAAATAATTATAATGTGTACTGATGAAGTTATTGATCATAGTGAGATTTGTCTGTTGGAGTTTGGACAGTGATTTGGAAAAGTGGATGTGGGCTACAAAAATGTCCGCATTCGGAAAAACGGCTTTCGCCCCATTCACTACCTTACGTAGTTGTTTAATTGATGTCTTCTGGGGATCCTGGTCCTTATTGTTAAGGCCTACAGACAAAATCACCATTGCCGTACTTTCACACACCGGTGTCATTTCCAGCAGGTTAAAAAAGTGATAAAAATTCGCACCCGGGTAGCTCTCTACCTGAATCTGATCATTCTGGAAGGGGGGTATCCTATTTAAATTGGAGTCGCCCAAGAAAACTACAGGTTTGTCAATTTTAATTCTCCAATCCTGCAGTTTCCTACTAGGCCTCGCCCGATGGTAAGTAGGTGTATGGTAACCCCCCTCTGCGCTCCCCGTCCCCCCCCCCGCCTCGACCAGATCTCCCTTTCCCGTAATCCCGCGTCCACTATGAGACTCCCTCTGCTTTATTTGCCGCACGGTTTTGAACTCTGCCACCGAGCCCTCGCTCTCATTATCCTCCTCGCTAAGGTGGAAATTGCTCTTAATATTATAATAGTGGGGATCAGCGCGGTCAAATGAGTCACTGCTCAGATTTCCCGCCGGCTCCTGCTGTTGCAGGGCCTCAATCGTCATTTCACCCACTACCTTATCACCTGTTTCAGCAGAGGTTTGGATTTTTACTCGCTTTTGTTGTTGTTTCATTATAGGGTCCGGACCATTCGTCCGGTCTCCTGCGCGAGACGTGGAGCAAGAAACTGAAGGGGTGGCAGACTCAGATGGCAACCTGTTCGCGGCCGTTAAGGGCAAGTCACGGCGCACAGTATTTCTGGGACACATAGGGGGAGAGCACAAAGAGGCAGGCAGAATGTCATCGGTTTCATCTAAATCAACCACCACGTTTGATCTAATTCTGGCTGTTGTCTCCACCCTACTCCCACCCTCTCCCGTCTTCCCCCCATCTACATTTCTCCCCTTCGGGAGAGCTCCCGCGGTGGCCGGCGCACGGGCATTAACAGTCTGAAGCTCATTCAGCTCTTCTACAATAGTTTTCCTTTTTCCCAACGATAGATTTTTCTGATGGGAAACATTTTGTGTATTACTGCTACTAGCAGTCTGATTTTTAACCACTGTAGGTAAGGGCGGAAATTCATTATCATCTCTCAGATCAATCGGCACTACCCCCGATCTTCCCCCCCTCTGTACTGTATTCTGTTCCCGTGTGTGGCCGGCCTCCGAACGGGCCCCCCCTCCACCCTCTTCCCCTGACGATTTAAGCAGAGTTTCAACTGTTGACATTGTAGAAACACGTAAGCGAGTCCCGTATCTTTTAAAAGCCCACGTCTTTGCCACCTGAAATGACACCTCAGTCTTTCTAGTTTCTTTTAAAGATTCAATGATAGTGGCATAATGATCATAAAGAATATCTAAATTTTTAGACATCCAAGAGTCTATGTTTTGATCAAGTTGCCTCCTAACTTGTTCCGTGGGCACAGCCGGTTTTATAAAACTAGAGAGCCTGGACACCTGTTTTATCATACCCCTGGGGTATAAGCCCGTGTCGCGTGCTTCTTCGATCACACTTTTATGGTGTACTGTCTGTATTAATTTAAATATATTCTTCGCACTCTTCCTTGTGTCGGCATCAAGTGCACGCTTTAGTGCGGGAGCATCTTGTCCTCCTTGTTGTCTGACACGTCTCATGTTCGGGCGACCCCATCCCTCCCCATGCCTCGTCCCCTCCCGACCCCCAGCATGCGTAGCCAGACCGTCACCAGACAAACTTTCACCTAAGGTTTCAAAGTTATTGTTTTGTACCTTATATTTGTCAGTGGGGAGCTCACCTGAGTTTCTTTGTGTTTGTTGGACCACTCGATTCAGGCTCAGTGATCTCTGCCTCCTCCGTGCTCTTCGCTGGTGGCGTGGAAACGTCCATCCGCCATCCTGCATGTCGTTTTCTGGCAGTCGTGGCGTTTCCGACCGGTGTGCCTCCATCCTGGACCCGAAAAATATGGTAGTCCCACCGACCACGGGCGTCCCCGCGTCAGTGTCTGTTGGTCGGTGAAGACTCAAAAGACAAGAGGGTTTAGGTGCACAAACCGATGCCTCGCTCAGATCCAACGCCACCTCTCACTATCCGTTTAGAGTTCACGGTCACTTTGCTACAGGTGAATAAAAACTCCCCACTTTACAGTTGTAAAAAGTTTGTCAATTAAAATAGTCTTTCATGTGACTGGGCTAAACAAAGTTACTTGTCGCCCATCTCTGGAAGGGCTAAAAAAAAGTCGCCTTTCTTCCAATAAGTTTGGTCTAGCGTCCCTGACGTTTCGCGGAGTTACCGCTTCTTCAGAGGGATACATGCTACTAGGTGTCCGGAAGGAGCGAGGCATTTAAACACATTTCCTGGGAGATGCCCAAGTCCTGGGCCCCTCCCAGGATTGGTAATCATAGGTCACATGGGTTTCATGTCACCAAATCCCTCCCTAATAATAAAAGGTGTCCAGGCCTCTCTCTAAAAAAACAAAAACAAAATTAAAAAATGAGAATAAAAAAGCCCCATTTAAAATATCATATGAAATTGATAAAAAAAGAAAAAATTAACCATAGAAAAATGTAAAAAATATAAAAACAAAACCCATGACAATACAATTCAAAACCATAAAATTATTATTAATAATTTTTATGATTAACACATCCTCCTGCTGAGGATAGTTTAATAAAATATATGTGTACATATATAAAAAAAGACCTTATTTTTTAAGAAAGAAGGTGAACACAAAAAAATATCTCTGAAAAGCAAGGGGGATGAAAAAGAACAAAGCTAAGTTAAGACAAAATATAATCAAATGGGGATGGAGAAGAAAATTATAATAAAACTAGGTAAGGGAGTGGGGTCCGGAGGGAGTCTTAGGGCTGTCGCGGACCAGGGGGAGAACCCGACAACGGGTAACATCCGGAGCAGGAACGTGAAAAACAGGGAAAGAAAGGAAAAAGAAAATACATAAAAAAACTGCAAAAACTAAATAAACAATCAACCCATATTCACCTTCATTCCAAAACTAAAAAGGCTATGTAAGGCAACCCATAATGATAAGAATCCAATATTAAGAATGGCTTTTTAAGAGTAATTGAATCAACAATCAACGAAAACCACAACTTGAAAGGCTGCTTTTTCCTATTGCACTAGGACAGCCATTACACTCCCCAGTAAATGATGGGGGGAAGACATCACTATAACAATCAGGTGAATGGTCAGTCGGTCAGCAGAGGCCTCAACATAAATAGGAGGACAATTTAAGTTTTATTTCACGGCCACCTCAACCCAAATGCCTGGCATTTTTAGATATTAACTTCCCACTTAGGGTTTAAGTTTCCCAAATGCAGTTATCAACTGTTAATATTTCCCCCAAGATGTTAATTATAGGGTCATGCGGCCTGGGCAGGGTCATCTTCCCTTTTAATTCTCCATTTCTAATAATATCTGCCAAGCCAAAGTGGTTAGGTTTAGGGCCATGTGTCTAGTTAAGACCATCCTCCAAATTATCCACATTCTAGGGACTCTTTCTTTAAGGCAAAATGGTTAAGTTTAGGATCCAATGGCCTGGGTAGGCTTATCCCACAAGTTATACACAATGAAGATACGAATAAAGAAATTGTTAAATTCAGATTATTAGATCTTTTTGAAAAAAACAATTCAATGAACTCAGTAATCTCCATTTGTCCCAAGGAGATGCTGTTTTATGTTTCAAGGAGTAGTCAGTCTGTTTACTAAGAGGTCCTTTTTAGGAATCGTGGATGGATGTCAGATACAAATTCCTGGCACAGGCTAGTTAGGTGTTAGGAAACTATAGTTTAGATGTTTTTTAATTCAAACTTTGGTGCACGGTCCTAGGAATTACTGAAGCATCCCATCTCCACTTACTCCGCTCTTCTCCTTCTCTCCAGCATACTCCTCTTCTTCTTGGGTGCGTCTTGTACCTTCTTCCATATGTTGTCAAATCATAAAACCGTCCCCCAATGTCTTTATTCCTCCCAGGCCATAAGGCAGACTCATTGAAAGTTCCAGCACTGTCACCAATACTAAAAAAGGTCCCAAAGCCATATTTCTCCCATGACTCCCTGGAGGGGATGTGACCTCCAAGAGAAAGGGTTTTTTTCGTTTTTAATTTTCTTATTCATTTTCAACAATAATCACACTCCATGCAGTTAGTAATTATAACAAATCCTCACACTGTTAGTGTTACACTCTGTTCAAAACAACCTCCATGCAGTTCTGTCATGGGGGCTTATGGCAATCAGGGAAATATACTCCATATTGACAAGTAGTCTTTGTATTTTTTTTTTTTTTTTTTTTTTTTTTTTTTTTTTCCGGTGACATTTTGCTTAGAAATACAAATATGATCTGTTCACAAAACTTCTATGTTATAAATCAAGCAACAAGTTTCCAGACCATTTTTTCTTTTTGAACTTTCTTTATTTCTCACCATACTTTCACAGCCTGACCTGTAATTCTAAGGATTCTCCCTCCCTCAGACATTGGAGTCTTAATTGATTATTCCAAACCATATACTGCATATACTTAATATTGACAACATCAAAGAAATACCAAATACTAAAAATTCTACACCCAAAACAAATTATTCAAAATAACCATCAACCGGAGAGTCTGTAGTTGTTTCTCAGACAGGCACATTCAGGCCTGTTGGTCTGTAAGTTTTCAACCTGTCAGTCCATATCCTCTCCATTCTCCTCCGCTGACCGACTGACCAGCCTGGATTGGCCTGTAGGCCCATGATGCTCAGGGCATCCTCTGTATGTTCCCTGAAGTGAATTGCCACTGTGGAGCGCGGTTGATCCGCCCGTATAGCATACAGGTGTTGCTGCAGGCGTGCTCTCAAACAGGCCCCAGTTTCCCCCACATACATTAATCCACAACGCCTACACCGTATCACATAAATCACATTTTTTACTTCAAGAGAAATTCTACCTGTGGTCGCCCAAGTGGCCCCACTGTGTGGATTGCTAACCATATGGCTATATGTTAAATAGCCTTTGAGTATATCAGGTGGTTCTTTTTCTCTCCCCCCCAGTTTGGCCCTAACCAAAAGGTCACCCAAGCTGGGATTCTTCCTAAAGGCCTTAATAAACCGGACCTCGAACGTACGGCCCCGAGCTTTCATATCATCAAGGTTTTGTTGTATACCGTCGAGAAAGGATTTGGAGCTCACGTGGAACGTGCTGACAAAGGGCAAGATGTTCTCCCCTTCAGCTTCATCCCTGATGGCGTTTGGCTCGAAGGGAGTGCCTTCATCATCCTCCCTGCGTGCTCTCTGAGAGCAGAGGTTTGAGAGGGTATTCTTATATACTCTTCTCAACATTGACCGTGAGTATCCCCTCCCTTTCAGGCTCTTGAACAATATGCGGGTAGCATTATTGAAATCCTCCCTTCTACTACATATTCTATGAAACCTCAATATTTGTGACTTTACAATTCCTCGGAACGTATGAGGTGGATGGTAACTTGATTTATGTAAAAGCGCATGCGTGTCGGTGGGCTTGAAGTAAACTCTCGTATGTAACCTCCTCCCTTCTTCCCCCACCTCCCCGAAAAAAACCGTCGTGTCTAAAAAGTTAATCTCAACATGGCTGTATTCATATTTTAGCTTTATTGATGGGTGATGTGTATTTAATATCTGTACAAACTGCTGGAAAGCATCCTCCCCGTGCGTCCACGCACCCACAATGTCGTCTAGGAAACGCAAATAAAATACCGGCTGTAGCGGGCATTTGGCCAGAGCCTCTCTCTCCCATTCGCTCATGTAAATATTCGCATAAGAAGGGGCATATCTTTGGCCCATCGCCGTGCCCTCCATCTGCAAATAGATTTTATCTTCAAACTGAAAGTCATTATTAACGAGGCATATTTCTAGCAGCTTTAAGATCTCCGCGTCCGGACGCGCAGCCTCTGGATATCGGCGGAAGATATTGCTGACTGCCCTCAGACCCATTTCCGTATTGATGTTTGTATATAAACTGTCAATATCTATGGTAAATAAAAATGCATTGGCGGGCACCGGCATAGAGCGGATAATATCCAAAAAGTGGTACGTATCCTTAAGATAGCTCGGGTGTTTATTAGACAGCGGTCCGAGAAACGAATCAATATACTGCGACACATTGTACGTAGCGCTACTACAATCCGACACGATCGGCCTCCCAGGTGGGACTTCAAATTTAACGGTCCAGGTGTCAGGGCTCTTATGGATTTTAGGCAGAAGGTAGAATAAGCGCGGGCGTGGATCATCAGGGCCCAATAAATAGTCCCGTTGTTTAGCAGAGATATGTTTATTATGATACAATGAATAAACGATCTTTCTGATGTTCCGTTGCACTTCGGGTTGAATGGAATATGGGATACATTTATAATATTTTGTATTGTCAAGTTGTCTTTGGGCCTCTAGCCTGTACTGCTGTTTATCCATGATAATTATTTTGGACCCTTTATCTGCCGGTTTTATTACAATGTTCTCATTCTCTTTCAGGTCCTTCAGCGCCTGTCGTTCCTCCCTCGAGAGCCCACCTACCCCACCCACCTGCGGACAGAAGGAATGAAATGACCGAATGTCCCTCCTTATCAGATCTCTAAGCGAGTCACTCAAAGCGCCCCACTCTGGTTCCCAAACAGACGGCTGAATAAAGGGCTCTCTGCAAAAGTCATCATTATCAAAATAATCTCTCAATTTTAAGCGTCTATGGTAATTATGTAAGTCACGTCGGAGTAGCTCCCGGGAGAAGCTGAATGGTTTTGGGCTGAAAGTGAGGCCCTTCTCCAATAAACCTAATTGTGCTGGTGATGGGACAAAAAGCCTAGAAAGGTTCAACACATTAGAGGGAGAGGACCAATCTAAATCTGGCAGGGGAACAGGAGTCTTTTCCTCAATCCGCTGCTCCGTGCGCGGCTCTGTCACTCCTCTAAACCCACGTTCAGTCGCAGGCTTTCACACCAGCAGTCAAAGATTTTTTTAGCAGTCTCACTTGTCCAATGAATACCATCAGCTATGGTATGGAAGTGTTGTTGTGCTATACAAGGTAAATAATTATAATGTGTACTGATGAAGTTATTGATCATAGTGAGATTTGTCTGTTGGAGTTTGGACAGTGATTTGGAAAAGTGGATGTGGGCTACAAAAATGTCCGCATTCGGAAAAACGGCTTTCGCCCCATTCACTACCTTACGTAGTTGTTTAATTGATGTCTTCTGGGGATCCTGGTCCTTATTGTTAAGGCCTACAGACAAAATCACCATTGCCGTACTTTCACACACCGGTGTCATTTCCAGCAGGTTAAAAAAGTGATAAAAATTCGCACCCGGGTAGCTCTCTACCTGAATCTGATCATTCTGGAAGGGGGGTATCCTATTTAAATTGGAGTCGCCCAAGAAAACTACAGGTTTGTCAATTTTAATTCTCCAATCCTGCAGTTTCCTACTAGGCCTCGCCCGATGGTAAGTAGGTGTATGGTAACCCCCCTCTGCGCTCCCCGTCCCCCCCCCCGCCTCGACCAGATCTCCCTTTCCCGTAATCCCGCGTCCACTATGAGACTCCCTCTGCTTTATTTGCCGCACGGTTTTGAACTCTGCCACCGAGCCCTCGCTCTCATTATCCTCCTCGCTAAGGTGGAAATTGCTCTTAATATTATAATAGTGGGGATCAGCGCGGTCAAATGAGTCACTGCTCAGATTTCCCGCCGGCTCCTGCTGTTGCAGGGCCTCAATCGTCATTTCACCCACTACCTTATCACCTGTTTCAGCAGAGGTTTGGATTTTTACTCGCTTTTGTTGTTGTTTCATTATAGGGTCCGGACCATTCGTCCGGTCTCCTGCGCGAGACGTGGAGCAAGAAACTGAAGGGGTGGCAGACTCAGATGGCAACCTGTTCGCGGCCGTTAAGGGCAAGTCACGGCGCACAGTATTTCTGGGACACATAGGGGGAGAGCACAAAGAGGCAGGCAGAATGTCATCGGTTTCATCTAAATCAACCACCACGTTTGATCTAATTCTGGCTGTTGTCTCCACCCTACTCCCACCCTCTCCCGTCTTCCCCCCATCTACATTTCTCCCCTTCGGGAGAGCTCCCGCGGTGGCCGGCGCACGGGCATTAACAGTCTGAAGCTCATTCAGCTCTTCTACAATAGTTTTCCTTTTTCCCAACGATAGATTTTTCTGATGGGAAACATTTTGTGTATTACTGCTACTAGCAGTCTGATTTTTAACCACTGTAGGTAAGGGCGGAAATTCATTATCATCTCTCAGATCAATCGGCACTACCCCCGATCTTCCCCCCCTCTGTACTGTATTCTGTTCCCGTGTGTGGCCGGCCTCCGAACGGGCCCCCCCTCCACCCTCTTCCCCTGACGATTTAAGCAGAGTTTCAACTGTTGACATTGTAGAAACACGTAAGCGAGTCCCGTATCTTTTAAAAGCCCACGTCTTTGCCACCTGAAATGACACCTCAGTCTTTCTAGTTTCTTTTAAAGATTCAATGATAGTGGCATAATGATCATAAAGAATATCTAAATTTTTAGACATCCAAGAGTCTATGTTTTGATCAAGTTGCCTCCTAACTTGTTCCGTGGGCACAGCCGGTTTTATAAAACTAGAGAGCCTGGACACCTGTTTTATCATACCCCTGGGGTATAAGCCCGTGTCGCGTGCTTCTTCGATCACACTTTTATGGTGTACTGTCTGTATTAATTTAAATATATTCTTCGCACTCTTCCTTGTGTCGGCATCAAGTGCACGCTTTAGTGCGGGAGCATCTTGTCCTCCTTGTTGTCTGACACGTCTCATGTTCGGGCGACCCCATCCCTCCCCATGCCTCGTCCCCTCCCGACCCCCAGCATGCGTAGCCAGACCGTCACCAGACAAACTTTCACCTAAGGTTTCAAAGTTATTGTTTTGTACCTTATATTTGTCAGTGGGGAGCTCACCTGAGTTTCTTTGTGTTTGTTGGACCACTCGATTCAGGCTCAGTGATCTCTGCCTCCTCCGTGCTCTTCGCTGGTGGCGTGGAAACGTCCATCCGCCATCCTGCATGTCGTTTTCTGGCAGTCGTGGCGTTTCCGACCGGTGTGCCTCCATCCTGGACCCGAAAAATATGGTAGTCCCACCGACCACGGGCGTCCCCGCGTCAGTGTCTGTTGGTCGGTGAAGACTCAAAAGACAAGAGGGTTTAGGTGCACAAACCGATGCCTCGCTCAGATCCAACGCCACCTCTCACTATCCGTTTAGAGTTCACGGTCACTTTGCTACAGGTGAATAAAAACTCCCCACTTTACAGTTGTAAAAAGTTTGTCAATTAAAATAGTCTTTCATGTGACTGGGCTAAACAAAGTTACTTGTCGCCCATCTCTGGAAGGGCTAAAAAAAAGTCGCCTTTCTTCCAATAAGTTTGGTCTAGCGTCCCTGACGTTTCGCGGAGTTACCGCTTCTTCAGAGGGATACATGCTACTAGGTGTCCGGAAGGAGCGAGGCATTTAAACACATTTCCTGGGAGATGCCCAAGTCCTGGGCCCCTCCCAGGATTGGTAATCATAGGTCACATGGGTTTCATGTCACCAAATCCCTCCCTAATAATAAAAGGTGTCCAGGCCTCTCTCTAAAAAAACAAAAACAAAATTAAAAAATGAGAATAAAAAAGCCCCATTTAAAATATCATATGAAATTGATAAAAAAAGAAAAAATTAACCATAGAAAAATGTAAAAAATATAAAAACAAAACCCATGACAATACAATTCAAAACCATAAAATTATTATTAATAATTTTTATGATTAACACATCCTCCTGCTGAGGATAGTTTAATAAAATATATGTGTACATATATAAAAAAAGACCTTATTTTTTAAGAAAGAAGGTGAACACAAAAAAATATCTCTGAAAAGCAAGGGGGATGAAAAAGAACAAAGCTAAGTTAAGACAAAATATAATCAAATGGGGATGGAGAAGAAAATTATAATAAAACTAGGTAAGGGAGTGGGGTCCGGAGGGAGTCTTAGGGCTGTCGCGGACCAGGGGGAGAACCCGACAACGGGTAACATCCGGAGCAGGAACGTGAAAAACAGGGAAAGAAAGGAAAAAGAAAATACATAAAAAAACTGCAAAAACTAAATAAACAATCAACCCATATTCACCTTCATTCCAAAACTAAAAAGGCTATGTAAGGCAACCCATAATGATAAGAATCCAATATTAAGAATGGCTTTTTAAGAGTAATTGAATCAACAATCAACGAAAACCACAACTTGAAAGGCTGCTTTTTCCTATTGCACTAGGACAGCCATTACACTCCCCAGTAAATGATGGGGGGAAGACATCACTATAACAATCAGGTGAATGGTCAGTCGGTCAGCAGAGGCCTCAACATAAATAGGAGGACAATTTAAGTTTTATTTCACGGCCACCTCAACCCAAATGCCTGGCATTTTTAGATATTAACTTCCCACTTAGGGTTTAAGTTTCCCAAATGCAGTTATCAACTGTTAATATTTCCCCCAAGATGTTAATTATAGGGTCATGCGGCCTGGGCAGGGTCATCTTCCCTTTTAATTCTCCATTTCTAATAATATCTGCCAAGCCAAAGTGGTTAGGTTTAGGGCCATGTGTCTAGTTAAGACCATCCTCCAAATTATCCACATTCTAGGGACTCTTTCTTTAAGGCAAAATGGTTAAGTTTAGGATCCAATGGCCTGGGTAGGCTTATCCCACAAGTTATACACAATGAAGATACGAATAAAGAAATTGTTAAATTCAGATTATTAGATCTTTTTGAAAAAAACAATTCAATGAACTCAGTAATCTCCATTTGTCCCAAGGAGATGCTGTTTTATGTTTCAAGGAGTAGTCAGTCTGTTTACTAAGAGGTCCTTTTTAGGAATCGTGGATGGATGTCAGATACAAATTCCTGGCACAGGCTAGTTAGGTGTTAGGAAACTATAGTTTAGATGTTTTTTAATTCAAACTTTGGTGCACGGTCCTAGGAATTACTGAAGCATCCCATCTCCACTTACTCCGCTCTTCTCCTTCTCTCCAGCATACTCCTCTTCTTCTTGGGTGCGTCTTGTACCTTCTTCCATATGTTGTCAAATCATAAAACCGTCCCCCAATGTCTTTATTCCTCCCAGGCCATAAGGCAGACTCATTGAAAGTTCCAGCACTGTCACCAATACTAAAAAAGGTCCCAAAGCCATATTTCTCCCATGACTCCCTGGAGGGGATGTGACCTCCAAGAGAAAGGGTTTTTTTCGTTTTTAATTTTCTTATTCATTTTCAACAATAATCACACTCCATGCAGTTAGTAATTATAACAAATCCTCACACTGTTAGTGTTACACTCTGTTCAAAACAACCTCCATGCAGTTCTGTCATGGGGGCTTATGGCAATCAGGGAAATATACTCCATATTGACAAGTAGTCTTTGTATTTTTTTTTTTTTTTTTTTTTTTTTTTTTTTCGGTGACATTTTGCTTAGAAATACAAATATGATCTGTTCACAAAACTTCTATGTTATAAATCAAGCAACAAGTTTCCAGACCATTTTTTCTTTTTGAACTTTCTTTATTTCTCACCATACTTTCACAGCCTGACCTGTAATTCTAAGGATTCTCCCTCCCTCAGACATTGGAGTCTTAATTGATTATTCCAAACCATATACTGCATATACTTAATATTGACAACATCAAAGAAATACCAAATACTAAAAATTCTACACCCAAAACAAATTATTCAAAATAACCATCAACCGGAGAGTCTGTAGTTGTTTCTCAGACAGGCACATTCAGGCCTGTTGGTCTGTAAGTTTTCAACCTGTCAGTCCATATCCTCTCCATTCTCCTCCGCTGACCGACTGACCAGCCTGGATTGGCCTGTAGGCCCATGATGCTCAGGGCATCCTCTGTATGTTCCCTGAAGTGAATTGCCACTGTGGAGCGCGGTTGATCCGCCCGTATAGCATACAGGTGTTGCTGCAGGCGTGCTCTCAAACAGGCCCCAGTTTCCCCCACATACATTAATCCACAACGCCTACACCGTATCACATAAATCACATTTTTTACTTCAAGAGAAATTCTACCTGTGGTCGCCCAAGTGGCCCCACTGTGTGGATTGCTAACCATATGGCTATATGTTAAATAGCCTTTGAGTATATCAGGTGGTTCTTTTTCTCTCCCCCCCAGTTTGGCCCTAACCAAAAGGTCACCCAAGCTGGGATTCTTCCTAAAGGCCTTAATAAACCGGACCTCGAACGTACGGCCCCGAGCTTTCATATCATCAAGGTTTTGTTGTATACCGTCGAGAAAGGATTTGGAGCTCACGTGGAACGTGCTGACAAAGGGCAAGATGTTCTCCCCTTCAGCTTCATCCCTGATGGCGTTTGGCTCGAAGGGAGTGCCTTCATCATCCTCCCTGCGTGCTCTCTGAGAGCAGAGGTTTGAGAGGGTATTCTTATATACTCTTCTCAACATTGACCGTGAGTATCCCCTCCCTTTCAGGCTCTTGAACAATATGCGGGTAGCATTATTGAAATCCTCCCTTCTACTACATATTCTATGAAACCTCAATATTTGTGACTTTACAATTCCTCGGAACGTATGAGGTGGATGGTAACTTGATTTATGTAAAAGCGCATGCGTGTCGGTGGGCTTGAAGTAAACTCTCGTATGTAACCTCCTCCCTTCTTCCCCCACCTCCCCGAAAAAAACCGTCGTGTCTAAAAAGTTAATCTCAACATGGCTGTATTCATATTTTAGCTTTATTGATGGGTGATGTGTATTTAATATCTGTACAAACTGCTGGAAAGCATCCTCCCCGTGCGTCCACGCACCCACAATGTCGTCTAGGAAACGCAAATAAAATACCGGCTGTAGCGGGCATTTGGCCAGAGCCTCTCTCTCCCATTCGCTCATGTAAATATTCGCATAAGAAGGGGCATATCTTTGGCCCATCGCCGTGCCCTCCATCTGCAAATAGATTTTATCTTCAAACTGAAAGTCATTATTAACGAGGCATATTTCTAGCAGCTTTAAGATCTCCGCGTCCGGACGCGCAGCCTCTGGATATCGGCGGAAGATATTGCTGACTGCCCTCAGACCCATTTCCGTATTGATGTTTGTATATAAACTGTCAATATCTATGGTAAATAAAAATGCATTGGCGGGCACCGGCATAGAGCGGATAATATCCAAAAAGTGGTACGTATCCTTAAGATAGCTCGGGTGTTTATTAGACAGCGGTCCGAGAAACGAATCAATATACTGCGACACATTGTACGTAGCGCTACTACAATCCGACACGATCGGCCTCCCAGGTGGGACTTCAAATTTAACGGTCCAGGTGTCAGGGCTCTTATGGATTTTAGGCAGAAGGTAGAATAAGCGCGGGCGTGGATCATCAGGGCCCAATAAATAGTCCCGTTGTTTAGCAGAGATATGTTTATTATGATACAATGAATAAACGATCTTTCTGATGTTCCGTTGCACTTCGGGTTGAATGGAATATGGGATACATTTATAATATTTTGTATTGTCAAGTTGTCTTTGGGCCTCTAGCCTGTACTGCTGTTTATCCATGATAATTATTTTGGACCCTTTATCTGCCGGTTTTATTACAATGTTCTCATTCTCTTTCAGGTCCTTCAGCGCCTGTCGTTCCTCCCTCGAGAGCCCACCTACCCCACCCACCTGCGGACAGAAGGAATGAAATGACCGAATGTCCCTCCTTATCAGATCTCTAAGCGAGTCACTCAAAGCGCCCCACTCTGGTTCCCAAACAGACGGCTGAATAAAGGGCTCTCTGCAAAAGTCATCATTATCAAAATAATCTCTCAATTTTAAGCGTCTATGGTAATTATGTAAGTCACGTCGGAGTAGCTCCCGGGAGAAGCTGAATGGTTTTGGGCTGAAAGTGAGGCCCTTCTCCAATAAACCTAATTGTGCTGGTGATGGGACAAAAAGCCTAGAAAGGTTCAACACATTAGAGGGAGAGGACCAATCTAAATCTGGCAGGGGAACAGGAGTCTTTTCCTCAATCCGCTGCTCCGTGCGCGGCTCTGTCACTCCTCTAAACCCACGTTCAGTCGCAGGCTTTCACACCAGCAGTCAAAGATTTTTTTAGCAGTCTCACTTGTCCAATGAATACCATCAGCTATGGTATGGAAGTGTTGTTGTGCTATACAAGGTAAATAATTATAATGTGTACTGATGAAGTTATTGATCATAGTGAGATTTGTCTGTTGGAGTTTGGACAGTGATTTGGAAAAGTGGATGTGGGCTACAAAAATGTCCGCATTCGGAAAAACGGCTTTCGCCCCATTCACTACCTTACGTAGTTGTTTAATTGATGTCTTCTGGGGATCCTGGTCCTTATTGTTAAGGCCTACAGACAAAATCACCATTGCCGTACTTTCACACACCGGTGTCATTTCCAGCAGGTTAAAAAAGTGATAAAAATTCGCACCCGGGTAGCTCTCTACCTGAATCTGATCATTCTGGAAGGGGGGTATCCTATTTAAATTGGAGTCGCCCAAGAAAACTACAGGTTTGTCAATTTTAATTCTCCAATCCTGCAGTTTCCTACTAGGCCTCGCCCGATGGTAAGTAGGTGTATGGTAACCCCCCTCTGCGCTCCCCGTCTCCCCCCCCGCCTCGACCAGATCTCCCTTTCCCGTAATCCCGCGTCCACTATGAGACTCCCTCTGCTTTATTTGCCGCACGGTTTTGAACTCTGCCACCGAGCCCTCGCTCTCATTATCCTCCTCGCTAAGGTGGAAATTGCTCTTAATATTATAATAGTGGGGATCAGCGCGGTCAAATGAGTCACTGCTCAGATTTCCCGCCGGCTCCTGCTGTTGCAGGGCCTCAATCGTCATTTCACCCACTACCTTATCACCTGTTTCAGCAGAGGTTTGGATTTTTACTCGCTTTTGTTGTTGTTTCATTATAGGGTCCGGACCATTCGTCCGGTCTCCTGCGCGAGACGTGGAGCAAGAAACTGAAGGGGTGGCAGACTCAGATGGCAACCTGTTCGCGGCCGTTAAGGGCAAGTCACGGCGCACAGTATTTCTGGGACACATAGGGGGAGAGCACAAAGAGGCAGGCAGAATGTCATCGGTTTCATCTAAATCAACCACCACGTTTGATCTAATTCTGGCTGTTGTCTCCACCCTACTCCCACCCTCTCCCGTCTTCCCCCCATCTACATTTCTCCCCTTCGGGAGAGCTCCCGCGGTGGCCGGCGCACGGGCATTAACAGTCTGAAGCTCATTCAGCTCTTCTACAATAGTTTTCCTTTTTCCCAACGATAGATTTTTCTGATGGGAAACATTTTGTGTATTACTGCTACTAGCAGTCTGATTTTTAACCACTGTAGGTAAGGGCGGAAATTCATTATCATCTCTCAGATCAATCGGCACTACCCCCGATCTTCCCCCCCTCTGTACTGTATTCTGTTCCCGTGTGTGGCCGGCCTCCGAACGGGCCCCCCCTCCACCCTCTTCCCCTGACGATTTAAGCAGAGTTTCAACTGTTGACATTGTAGAAACACGTAAGCGAGTCCCGTATCTTTTAAAAGCCCACGTCTTTGCCACCTGAAATGACACCTCAGTCTTTCTAGTTTCTTTTAAAGATTCAATGATAGTGGCATAATGATCATAAAGAATATCTAAATTTTTAGACATCCAAGAGTCTATGTTTTGATCAAGTTGCCTCCTAACTTGTTCCGTGGGCACAGCCGGTTTTATAAAACTAGAGAGCCTGGACACCTGTTTTATCATACCCCTGGGGTATAAGCCCGTGTCGCGTGCTTCTTCGATCACACTTTTATGGTGTACTGTCTGTATTAATTTAAATATATTCTTCGCACTCTTCCTTGTGTCGGCATCAAGTGCACGCTTTAGTGCGGGAGCATCTTGTCCTCCTTGTTGTCTGACACGTCTCATGTTCGGGCGACCCCATCCCTCCCCATGCCTCGTCCCCTCCCGACCCCCAGCATGCGTAGCCAGACCGTCACCAGACAAACTTTCACCTAAGGTTTCAAAGTTATTGTTTTGTACCTTATATTTGTCAGTGGGGAGCTCACCTGAGTTTCTTTGTGTTTGTTGGACCACTCGATTCAGGCTCAGTGATCTCTGCCTCCTCCGTGCTCTTCGCTGGTGGCGTGGAAACGTCCATCCGCCATCCTGCATGTCGTTTTCTGGCAGTCGTGGCGTTTCCGACCGGTGTGCCTCCATCCTGGACCCGAAAAATATGGTAGTCCCACCGACCACGGGCGTCCCCGCGTCAGTGTCTGTTGGTCGGTGAAGACTCAAAAGACAAGAGGGTTTAGGTGCACAAACCGATGCCTCGCTCAGATCCAACGCCACCTCTCACTATCCGTTTAGAGTTCACGGTCACTTTGCTACAGGTGAATAAAAACTCCCCACTTTACAGTTGTAAAAAGTTTGTCAATTAAAATAGTCTTTCATGTGACTGGGCTAAACAAAGTTACTTGTCGCCCATCTCTGGAAGGGCTAAAAAAAAGTCGCCTTTCTTCCAATAAGTTTGGTCTAGCGTCCCTGACGTTTCGCGGAGTTACCGCTTCTTCAGAGGGATACATGCTACTAGGTGTCCGGAAGGAGCGAGGCATTTAAACACATTTCCTGGGAGATGCCCAAGTCCTGGGCCCCTCCCAGGATTGGTAATCATAGGTCACATGGGTTTCATGTCACCAAATCCCTCCCTAATAATAAAAGGTGTCCAGGCCTCTCTCTAAAAAAACAAAAACAAAATTAAAAAATGAGAATAAAAAAGCCCCATTTAAAATATCATATGAAATTGATAAAAAAAGAAAAAATTAACCATAGAAAAATGTAAAAAATATAAAAACAAAACCCATGACAATACAATTCAAAACCATAAAATTATTATTAATAATTTTTATGATTAACACATCCTCCTGCTGAGGATAGTTTAATAAAATATATGTGTACATATATAAAAAAAGACCTTATTTTTTAAGAAAGAAGGTGAACACAAAAAAATATCTCTGAAAAGCAAGGGGGATGAAAAAGAACAAAGCTAAGTTAAGACAAAATATAATCAAATGGGGATGGAGAAGAAAATTATAATAAAACTAGGTAAGGGAGTGGGGTCCGGAGGGAGTCTTAGGGCTGTCGCGGACCAGGGGGAGAACCCGACAACGGGTAACATCCGGAGCAGGAACGTGAAAAACAGGGAAAGAAAGGAAAAAGAAAATACATAAAAAAACTGCAAAAACTAAATAAACAATCAACCCATATTCACCTTCATTCCAAAACTAAAAAGGCTATGTAAGGCAACCCATAATGATAAGAATCCAATATTAAGAATGGCTTTTTAAGAGTAATTGAATCAACAATCAACGAAAACCACAACTTGAAAGGCTGCTTTTTCCTATTGCACTAGGACAGCCATTACACTCCCCAGTAAATGATGGGGGGAAGACATCACTATAACAATCAGGTGAATGGTCAGTCGGTCAGCAGAGGCCTCAACATAAATAGGAGGACAATTTAAGTTTTATTTCACGGCCACCTCAACCCAAATGCCTGGCATTTTTAGATATTAACTTCCCACTTAGGGTTTAAGTTTCCCAAATGCAGTTATCAACTGTTAATATTTCCCCCAAGATGTTAATTATAGGGTCATGCGGCCTGGGCAGGGTCATCTTCCCTTTTAATTCTCCATTTCTAATAATATCTGCCAAGCCAAAGTGGTTAGGTTTAGGGCCATGTGTCTAGTTAAGACCATCCTCCAAATTATCCACATTCTAGGGACTCTTTCTTTAAGGCAAAATGGTTAAGTTTAGGATCCAATGGCCTGGGTAGGCTTATCCCACAAGTTATACACAATGAAGATACGAATAAAGAAATTGTTAAATTCAGATTATTAGATCTTTTTGAAAAAAACAATTCAATGAACTCAGTAATCTCCATTTGTCCCAAGGAGATGCTGTTTTATGTTTCAAGGAGTAGTCAGTCTGTTTACTAAGAGGTCCTTTTTAGGAATCGTGGATGGATGTCAGATACAAATTCCTGGCACAGGCTAGTTAGGTGTTAGGAAACTATAGTTTAGATGTTTTTTAATTCAAACTTTGGTGCACGGTCCTAGGAATTACTGAAGCATCCCATCTCCACTTACTCCGCTCTTCTCCTTCTCTCCAGCATACTCCTCTTCTTCTTGGGTGCGTCTTGTACCTTCTTCCATATGTTGTCAAATCATAAAACCGTCCCCCAATGTCTTTATTCCTCCCAGGCCATAAGGCAGACTCATTGAAAGTTCCAGCACTGTCACCAATACTAAAAAAGGTCCCAAAGCCATATTTCTCCCATGACTCCCTGGAGGGGATGTGACCTCCAAGAGAAAGGGTTTTTTTCGTTTTTAATTTTCTTATTCATTTTCAACAATAATCACACTCCATGCAGTTAGTAATTATAACAAATCCTCACACTGTTAGTGTTACACTCTGTTCAAAACAACCTCCATGCAGTTCTGTCATGGGGGCTTATGGCAATCAGGGAAATATACTCCATATTGACAAGTAGTCTTTGTATTTTTTTTTTTTTTTTTTTTTTTTTTTTTTTCGGTGACATTTTGCTTAGAAATACAAATATGATCTGTTCACAAAACTTCTATGTTATAAATCAAGCAACAAGTTTCCAGACCATTTTTTCTTTTTGAACTTTCTTTATTTCTCACCATACTTTCACAGCCTGACCTGTAATTCTAAGGATTCTCCCTCCCTCAGACATTGGAGTCTTAATTGATTAGGGTTAGGGGGTTAGGGTTAGGGTTAGGGGTTAGGGGAAGGGGACTGAGCCTGCCACCTCTGTGAGGCCGGAAACGCACGGGCCATCCCTCCCGAAGGAAACCCACCCTGCTGGTTGTCACGATTACGGGAAAGCCTCCGCCTTTTCCCGTATCGGACGGTGGTCCAACCTGCTGAGGCCATCCGGTCCTCAGTCTTTGGCAAAGTGTTGTGTTTGTGTTGTTGTGTTTTCTATTTTGTGTATTATTGTAGTCCTTGTAATGTGGGTTCGCCTTTGTTATCTAAATAATTATAACTCTTATTTGAGCTTTTATGTGGCGAGATACAAATGTCAAAATAAAAAGAAAAAAAGAAAAAAAAGAAAAATTAAAACAAAAGTTTTATTTAATTAATTACAAAAAACAGTGTGCCGTACGCGCAACGTTTCGACCCTGTAAGGGTCTTCCTCAGGCGCTTGGCACACAAAAAGCTACAGAAATGAGGCTGCAATGCACAAGGCTGTGGCTATTGATGTTCACTCCTCAGAGTCCAGAGTCGAAATGAGCTCCAAGCTGACTCCACCTCCCTTTATACCCTCCCCTCTGTGTGTGTTTTTTTAGTTTTTTAACCAAATCTTTCCAATTGTGTTGTATTGAAGCCCATATTATCCTGTGTATATAAACCATTTTTAAAAATTCGAGTGTATATATGAATTTGAATATTATGGAATCCCTTGT
>NC_137433.1:5000-10000 GCF_964374335.1 Astatotilapia calliptera | reverse complement strand
TACCAAAATAAAACAGTGTCTTTCTGCCTGTGTCATTCTGTTTGGTTTCTTTGAGCGTTTGTTTCTTAAATACACAGCAAGTGTCTCTCTCTCTCTCTCTCTGTCTGTCTCTCTGTCACACACACACACACACACGCACACACACACACGCACACACACACACACACACGCGCACACACACACACACACACACACACACACAGACACAGACACTGTGAGGTTTGCAGTGCAAAATTTGAATTTTAGTGCATGGTGATTTGTCTCCCTCCAGTGGCCCACGGCAGGTATGATGAGGCTTAAATGATAGGTTATGGGGAAAAAGCCAGGAGAGGATGGGACAAAAGTGGAATAACTGAAAAAGTAAGAGGTGTAGAGGGCTGATGTTGGTGTCTAGGTGGGGGTTTTGGTGGGTGCCGGACGCTGTGGCGAAGAAGCCACGCCGATGGCTTCTTCGGTTCTGGAGATATGGCGAATCGGACCAAAAAGGATGGGACAAAAGGGTCCCAGTCGGAGAAAGGAAGGTGCAGAGGGCCTGGGTCCACCACCACTGTACTCAGCAGGCCCTGCCGGGTCGTTAGACACGCAGCATGGCAGGGATTGGTGACATAACATGTAGCAGTTTCCCTTCACAGAAGCCTCTGCAGCAGGTTGGTACAGGAGCAGGCACCAGAAGCAGGCCTGTGGAGCACTATGTCATCTGCTCGGCCTTGCTTCAGGATGCACTGTACAATTCGATAGCAAGACCTCATGGGTTACCACAAAAAAAACAGTGTCTTTCTGCCTCTGTCGTTCTCTTTGGTTTGTTTGAGCGCTTGTTTTTTAAATACACAGCAAGTGTCTCTCTCTCTCTCTCTCTGTCTGTCTCTCTGTCACACACACACACACACACACACACACACACACACACACACACAGAAGCAGAGCAGCTGCTGTGCCACTGGGATTGAACAAGAGGTGCTCCCTCTGCTGGCTCAATGCGGTACAAAGTGTCAGAAGGTGTTATACCGGCGAAAATAACATCTTTCAATTGCATGTTTGGTCCACAGGATGGCGCCTAGCAAGCAAGTCCTGTACATTGCATATTAAAAGTTGTTGCAAGTGCACTCACATGTATTTTTTGTGTAAAAGAGACACACACACACACACACACACACACACACACACACACACGCTCAATGGAGTATAAAATAAAGACCGGGGCAGTTCTCTCACTGGAGTCTCTTAGAGTGGAGGCTGCCCTTGCTAGCAAGAAGTTAGGGTTAGGGTTAGGGTTAGGGTTAGGGTTAGGGTTAGGGTTAGGGTTAGGGGGTTAGGGGGGTTAGGGGGTTAGGGTTAGGGTTAGGGGGTTAGGGTTAGGGTTAGGGTTAGGGTTAGGGTTAGGGTTAGGGTTAGGGGTGGGTTAGGGTTAGGGGTTAGGTTAAGGGGATTTAGCCAGAGCTTGACGGAATAAAATGGAATAACTGGGAAAGTAAGTGTCGTAGAGGGATGAAAGTGGTGTCTACGTGGGGATTTTCTGCCGCTCCGCACGCGCTGGTGAAGACCCCATGTCGATAGCACCAACGGTTCTGGACTTGGTGTAAATGGGTCCAAATTTGACGGAATAAAAAGGTCAAAGTGGCAGATAGGAGTGTCCGATCGGGCCGATTCCACCACCACTGTACTCAGCAGGCCCTGCCGGGTCGTTAGACACGCAGCATGGCAGGGATCGGTGACATAACATGTAGCAGTTTCCCTTCACAGAAGCGTCTGCAGCAGGTGGGTGGAGGAGGAGGCAGCAGAACCAGGCCTTTGGAGCACTGTGTCATCTCCTGGTCCTGATGCTTTGAATCTCCCTCTCTGTCTGTCTGTCTGTCTGTCTGTCTGTCTGTCTGTCACACACACACACACAGAAGCTGGTCAAGTGCTGTGCAACTGGGATTGCACCTGTCGTCCACAGGAGGGCGCCTAGCTGGGAAGTCCAGTACATTCCATATTAAAGTTGTTGCAAGTGCATTTTTTGTGTAAAAGACAGACACACACACACACACACACACACACACACACACACACACACAGTAAGGTCTGAAGTGCAAAATTTGAATTACATTCCTTTGTATCTCTCCCTCTCTCTCTCTCTCTCTCTCTCTCTGTCAACACACACACACACACACACACACACACACACACACTGTAAGGTCTGAAGTGCAAAATTTGAATTACATTCCTTTGTATCTCTCCCTCTCTCTCTCTCTGTCAACACACACACACACACACACACACACACACACTGTAAGGTCTGAAGTGCAAAATTTGAATTACATTCCTTTGTATCTCTCCCTCTCTCTCTCTCTCTCTCTCTCTCTCTCTCTGTCTCTCTCTCTCTCTGTCTCTCTCTCTCTCTGTCAACACACACACACACACACACTCACACACACCAAAGCACACAGACAGAAGCTGGTCACAACTGCTGTGCAACTGGGATTGAACCAGGGGGGCTCCCTCTGCTGGCTCAATGCGGTACAAAGTGTCAGAAGCTGTTAGATATCTGCTTTTGACAATCAATTGCACCTGTCGTCCACAGGAGGGCGCCTAGCTGGGAAGTCCAGTACATTCCATATTAAAGTTGTTGCAAGTGCATTTTTTGTGTAAAAGACAGACACACACACACACACACACACACACACACACACACACTGTAAGGTCTGAAGTGCAAAATTTGAATTACATTCCTTTGTATCTCTCCCTCTCTCTCTCTCTCTCTCTCTCTCTGTCAACACACACACACACACACACACTGTAAGGTCTGAAGTGCAAAATTTGAATTACATTCCTTTGTATCTCTCCTCTCTCTCTCTCTCTCTCTCTCTGTCTCTCTCTCTCTCTCTCTGTCAACACACACACACACACACACACACACACACACACACACACACACACACACACACACACACACACACACTCACACTCAGCGGCTCAGAGATGAGGGAAAAACAACAGAAATCAGGATAGATTTTAATGTCAGGAGATGCCCTGTGATGCTGGGGCCATTGTGTAAGATTGGAATGTGTACCAGTGGCTGGTGGGTGGTCCTTGAAGGTCCCAGGAGGAGGCGGCGAGGAGGCAGCGGGTGGCTGGGCTTGAGCTGTGGATCAGGGACGTCATTAATTCTGCCTGGTGCTGCGTGTGCCCTGTGCAGCTTGGATGTCTGCCGCTGACGCTCTGTGGTTCCTGTTCTGCTGATCTCCTGGTCCACACACGGCTTCAGGGTGCACTGTACAAGGGAAGAAGAAATGCATCATTGGTTACCAAAATAAAACAGTGTCTTTCTGCCTGTGTCATTCTGTTTGGTTTCTTTGAGCGTTTGTTTCTTAAATACACAGCAAGTGTCTCTCTCTCTCTCTCTCTGTCTGTCTCTCTGTCACACACACACACACACACGCACACACACACACGCACACACACACACACACACGCGCACACACACACACACACACACACACACACAGACACAGACACTGTGAGGTTTGCAGTGCAAAATTTGAATTTTAGTGCATGGTGATTTGTCTCCCTCCAGTGGCCCACGGCAGGTATGATGAGGCTTAAATGATAGGTTATGGGGAAAAAGCCAGGAGAGGATGGGACAAAAGTGGAATAACTGAAAAAGTAAGAGGTGTAGAGGGCTGATGTTGGTGTCTAGGTGGGGGTTTTGGTGGGTGCCGGACGCTGTGGCGAAGAAGCCACGCCGATGGCTTCTTCGGTTCTGGAGATATGGCGAATCGGACCAAAAAGGATGGGACAAAAGGGTCCCAGTCGGAGAAAGGAAGGTGCAGAGGGCCTGGGTCCACCACCACTGTACTCAGCAGGCCCTGCCGGGTCGTTAGACACGCAGCATGGCAGGGATTGGTGACATAACATGTAGCAGTTTCCCTTCACAGAAGCCTCTGCAGCAGGTTGGTACAGGAGCAGGCACCAGAAGCAGGCCTGTGGAGCACTATGTCATCTGCTCGGCCTTGCTTCAGGATGCACTGTACAATTCGATAGCAAGACCTCATGGGTTACCACAAAAAAAACAGTGTCTTTCTGCCTCTGTCGTTCTCTTTGGTTTGTTTGAGCGCTTGTTTTTTAAATACACAGCAAGTGTCTCTCTCTCTCTCTCTCTGTCTGTCTCTCTGTCACACACACACACACACACACACACACACACACACACACACACAGAAGCAGAGCAGCTGCTGTGCCACTGGGATTGAACAAGAGGTGCTCCCTCTGCTGGCTCAATGCGGTACAAAGTGTCAGAAGGTGTTATACCGGCGAAAATAACATCTTTCAATTGCATGTTTGGTCCACAGGATGGCGCCTAGCAAGCAAGTCCTGTACATTGCATATTAAAAGTTGTTGCAAGTGCACTCACATGTATTTTTTGTGTAAAAGAGACACACACACACACACACACACACACACACACACACACACGCTCAATGGAGTATAAAATAAAGACCGGGGCAGTTCTCTCACTGGAGTCTCTTAGAGTGGAGGCTGCCCTTGCTAGCAAGAAGTTAGGGTTAGGGTTAGGGTTAGGGTTAGGGTTAGGGTTAGGGTTAGGGTTAGGGGGTTAGGGGGGTTAGGGGGTTAGGGTTAGGGTTAGGGGGTTAGGGTTAGGGTTAGGGTTAGGGTTAGGGTTAGGGTTAGGGTTAGGGGTGGGTTAGGGTTAGGGGTTAGGTTAAGGGGATTTAGCCAGAGCTTGACGGAATAAAATGGAATAACTGGGAAAGTAAGTGTCGTAGAGGGATGAAAGTGGTGTCTACGTGGGGATTTTCTGCCGCTCCGCACGCGCTGGTGAAGACCCCATGTCGATAGCACCAACGGTTCTGGACTTGGTGTAAATGGGTCCAAATTTGACGGAATAAAAAGGTCAAAGTGGCAGATAGGAGTGTCCGATCGGGCCGATTCCACCACCACTGTACTCAGCAGGCCCTGCCGGGTCGTTAGACACGCAGCATGGCAGGGATCGGTGACATAAC
>NC_137432.1:38887325-39317325 GCF_964374335.1 Astatotilapia calliptera | reverse complement strand
TCTTTTACACAAAAAACACATGTCAGTTGTTAAGGAAAATGTTATAAAACACTTCTTCAGTAAAGACTCAGAGAAGAGAAACACACAGAACTTCTTGCTAGCAAGGGCAGCCTCCACTCTAAGAGACTCCAGTGAGAGAACTGCCCCGGTCTTTATTTTATACTCCATTGAGCGTGTGTGTGTGTGTGTGTGTGTGTGTGTGTGTGTGTGTGTGTGTGTGTCTCTTTTACACAAAAAATACATGTGAGTGCACTTGCAACAACTTTTAATATGCAATGTACAGGACTTGCTTGCTAGGCGCCATCCTGTGGACCAAACATGCAATTGAAAGATGTTATTTTCGCCGGTATAACACCTTCTGACACTTTGTACCGCATTGAGCCAGCAGAGGGAGCACCTCTTGTTCAATCCCAGTGGCACAGCAGCTGCTCTGCTTCTGTGTGTGTGTGTGTGTGTGTGTGTGTGTGTGTGTGTGACAGAGAGACAGACAGAGAGAGAGAGAGAGAGACACTTGCTGTGTATTTAAAAAACAAGCGCTCAAACAAACCAAAGAGAACGACAGAGGCAGAAAGACACTGTTTTTTTTGTGGTAACCCATGAGGTCTTGCTATCGAATTGTACAGTGCATCCTGAAGCAAGGCCGAGCAGATGACATAGTGCTCCACAGGCCTGCTTCTGGTGCCTGCTCCTGTACCAACCTGCTGCAGAGGCTTCTGTGAAGGGAAACTGCTACATGTTATGTCACCAATCCCTGCCATGCTGCGTGTCTAACGACCCGGCAGGGCCTGCTGAGTACAGTGGTGGTGGACCCAGGCCCTCTGCACCTTCCTTTCTCCGACTGGGACCCTTTTGTCCCATCCTTTTTGGTCCGATTCGCCATATCTCCAGAACCGAAGAAGCCATCGGCGTGGCTTCTTCGCCACAGCGTCCGGCACCCACCAAAACCCCCACCTAGACACCAACATCAGCCCTCTACACCTCTTACTTTTTCAGTTATTCCACTTTTGTCCCATCCTCTCCTGGCTTTTTCCCCATAACCTAACCAACCCTAATCATACCTGCATTTGTCCACTGGAGGGAGACAAAAACACCAAGCTCTGAGATTCAAATTTTGAACTGCAGACCTCACAGTGTCTGTGTGTGTGTGTGTGTGTGTGTGTGTGTCTGTCTTTTACACAAAAAATGCACTTGCAACAACTTTAATATGGAATGTACTGGACTTCCCAGCTAGGCGCCCTCCTGTGGACGACAGGTGCAATCCCAGTTGCACAGCACTTGACCAGCTTCTGTGTGTGTGTGTGTGACAGACAGACAGACAGACAGACAGACAGAGAGGGAGATTCAAAGCATCAGGACCAGGAGATGACACAGTGCTCCAAAGGCCTGGTTCTGCTGCCTCCTCCTCCACCCACCTGCTGCAGACGCTTCTGTGAAGGGAAACTGCTACATGTTATGTCACCGATCCCTGCCATGCTGCGTGTCTAACGACCCGGCAGGGCCTGCTGAGTACAGTGGTGGTGGAATCGGCCCGATCGGACACTCCTATCTGCCACTTTGACCTTTTTATTCCGTCAAATTTGGACCCATTTACACCAAGTCCAGAACCGTTGGTGCTATCGACATGGGGTCTTCACCAGCGCGTGCGGAGCGGCAGAAAATCCCCACGTAGACACCACTTTCATCCCTCTACGACACTTACTTTCCCAGTTATTCCATTTTATTCCGTCAAGCTCTGGCTAAATCCCCTTAACCTAACCCTAACCCTAACCCTAACCCCCTAACCCTAACCCCTAACCCTAACCCCTAACCCTAACCCTAACCCTAACCCTAACCCTAACCCTAACCCTAACCCCTAACCCCCCCCCTAACCCTAACCCCTAACCCTAACCCTAACCCCTAACCCTAACCCCTAACCCCCTAACCCTAACCCTAACCCCCTAACACACAGAACTTCTTGCTAGCAAGGGCAGCCTCCACTCTAAGAGACTCCAGTGAGAGAACTGCCCCGGTCTTTATTTTATACTCCATTGAGCGTGTGTGTGTGCGTGTGTGTGTGTGTGTGTGTGTGTGCTGACAGAGAGAGAGAGACAGAGAGAGAGAGAGAGAGAGAGGGAGAGATACAAAGGAATGTAATTCAAATTTTGCACTTCAGACCTTACTGTGTGTGTGTGTGTGTGTGTGTGTGTGTGTGTGTGTGTGTGTGTGTGTGTCTGTCTTTTACACAAAAAATGCACTTGCAACAACTTTAATATGGAATGTACTGGACTTCCCAGCTAGGCGCCCTCCTGTGGACGACAGGTGCAATCCCAGTTGCACAGCACTTGACCAGCTTCTGTGTGTGTGTGTGTGACAGACAGACAGACAGACAGACAGACAGAGAGGGAGATTCAAAGCATCAGGACCAGGAGATGACACAGTGCTCCAAAGGCCTGGTTCTGCTGCCTCCTCCTCCACCCACCTGCTGCAGACGCTTCTGTGAAGGGAAACTGCTACATGTTATGTCACCGATCCCTGCCATGCTGCGTGTCTAACGACCCGGCAGGGCCTGCTGAGTACAGTGGTGGTGGAATCGGCCCGATCGGACACTCCTATCTGCCACTTTGACCTTTTTATTCCGTCAAATTTGGACCCATTTACACCAAGTCCAGAACCGTTGGTGCTATCGACATGGGGTCTTCACCAGCGCGTGCGGAGCGGCAGAAAATCCCCACGTAGACACCACTTTCATCCCTCTACGACACTTACTTTCCCAGTTATTCCATTTTATTCCGTCAAGCTCTGGCTAAATCCCCTTAACCTAACCCTAACCCTAACCCTAACCCCCCCTAACCCTAACCCCTAACCCTAACCCAACCCTAACCCTAACCCCCTAACCCTAACCCTAACCCCCCTAACCCTAACCCCCTAACCCCTAACCCCTAACCCTAACCCTAACCCTAACCCCCTAACCCCTAACCCCTAACCCCCTAACCCTAACCCCAGCCTGAAGAAGGCACAGATATGCCGAAACGTCGCGAAGGCCCCCATGATGTACAATGCGCATACACCCAAGATGGGTAATTTTTTGAAACAGGGCAGGGGTATCACCACCCAGCCCCATCGATGGCCCGTGCACCTCAGGCTACCAGCTTGCTGGTGGCCTGTTTCTTTTCTAACACCTAACCAGCCAGTGCCTCGTGGGGTTGGGGATGCCCCTGCCCAAACCCAAGACCCTAACCCTAACCAGGGGGGTCCCCTAAAACACAAAGAAAAAGAAACAAAGTAACGGAAAGACAAGAAGTCCCGTACAACAGAAAAAACAGAAAAGAGAAATAAAGAGAAAGAATAAAGAATAACGGAAAGACAAGAAGTCCCGTAAAACAGAAAAGACAGAAAAAAGAGAAATAAAGAGAAAAGAATAAAGAATAACGGAAAGACAAGAAAGTCCCGTAAATAAAAGGCCCAGAGTGGCAGAAACATAGTAAGACAAGAAAGTCACGTAAAGAGAAAAACAGAAAGAAAAACAAGTAAGACAAGAAAGTCACGTAAAGAGAAACACAGTAAGAAAAGCAAGTAAGACAAGTAAGTCACGTAAAGAGAAAACCCAAGAGTGGGAGGAGCTAAGAAAGAGTATAAAAGCCAAGAGAGGCACAGACAAAGCAGAAGTCAAACAGACACAAGAGAACACACATGGGGCCAGCCTGAAGAAGGCACAGATATGCCGAAACGTCGCGAAGGCCCCCATGATGTACAATGCGCATACACCCAAGATGGGTAATTTTTTGAAACAGGGCAGGGGTATCACCACCCAGCCCCATCGATGGCCCGTGCACCTCAGGCTACCAGCTTGCTGGTGGCCTGTTTCTTTTCTAACACCTAACCAGCCAGTGCCTCGTGGGGTTGGGGATGCCCCTGCCCAAACCCAAGACCCTAACCCTAACCAGGGGGGTCCCCTAAAACACAAAGAAAAAGAAACAAAGTAACGGAAAGACAAGAAGTCCCGTACAACAGAAAAAACAGAAAAGAGAAATAAAGAGAAAGAATAAAGAATAACGGAAAGACAAGAAGTCCCGTAAAACAGAAAAGACAGAAAAAAGAGAAATAAAGAGAAAAGAATAAAGAATAACGGAAAGACAAGAAAGTCCCGTAAATAAAAGGCCCAGAGTGGCAGAAACATAGTAAGACAAGAAAGTCACGTAAAGAGAAAAACAGAAAGAAAAACAAGTAAGACAAGAAAGTCACGTAAAGAGAAACACAGTAAGAAAAGCAAGTAAGACAAGTAAGTCACGTAAAGAGAAAACCCAAGAGTGGGAGGAGCTAAGAAAGAGTATAAAAGCCAAGAGAGGCACAGACAAAGCAGAAGTCAAACAGACACAAGAGAACACACATGGGGCCAGCCTGAAGAAGGCACAGATATGCCGAAACGTCGCGAAGGCCCCCATGATGTACAATGCGCATACACCCAAGATGGGTAATTTTTTGAAACAGGGCAGGGGTATCACCACCCAGCCCCATCGATGGCCCGTGCACCTCAGGCTACCAGCTTGCTGGTGGCCTGTTTCTTTTCTAACACCTAACCAGCCAGTGCCTCGTGGGGTTGGGGATGCCCCTGCCCAAACCCAAGACCCTAACCCTAACCAGGGGGGTCCCCTAAAACACAAAGAAAAAGAAACAAAGTAACGGAAAGACAAGAAGTCCCGTACAACAGAAAAAACAGAAAAGAGAAATAAAGAGAAAGAATAAAGAATAACGGAAAGACAAGAAGTCCCGTAAAACAGAAAAGACAGAAAAAAGAGAAATAAAGAGAAAAGAATAAAGAATAACGGAAAGACAAGAAAGTCCCGTAAATAAAAGGCCCAGAGTGGCAGAAACATAGTAAGACAAGAAAGTCACGTAAAGAGAAAAACAGAAAGAAAAACAAGTAAGACAAGAAAGTCACGTAAAGAGAAACACAGTAAGAAAAGCAAGTAAGACAAGTAAGTCACGTAAAGAGAAAACCCAAGAGTGGGAGGAGCTAAGAAAGAGTATAAAAGCCAAGAGAGGCACAGACAAAGCAGAAGTCAAACAGACACAAGAGAACACACATGGGGCCAGCCTGAAGAAGGCACAGATATGCCGAAACGTCGCGAAGGCCCCCATGATGTACAATGCGCATACACCCAAGATGGGTAATTTTTTGAAACAGGGCAGGGGTATCACCACCCAGCCCCATCGATGGCCCGTGCACCTCAGGCTACCAGCTTGCTGGTGGCCTGTTTCTTTTCTAACACCTAACCAGCCAGTGCCTCGTGGGGTTGGGGATGCCCCTGCCCAAACCCAAGACCCTAACCCTAACCAGGGGGGTCCCCTAAAACACAAAGAAAAAGAAACAAAGTAACGGAAAGACAAGAAGTCCCGTACAACAGAAAAAACAGAAAAGAGAAATAAAGAGAAAGAATAAAGAATAACGGAAAGACAAGAAGTCCCGTAAAACAGAAAAGACAGAAAAAAGAGAAATAAAGAGAAAAGAATAAAGAATAACGGAAAGACAAGAAAGTCCCGTAAATAAAAGGCCCAGAGTGGCAGAAACATAGTAAGACAAGAAAGTCACGTAAAGAGAAAAACAGAAAGAAAAACAAGTAAGACAAGAAAGTCACGTAAAGAGAAACACAGTAAGAAAAGCAAGTAAGACAAGTAAGTCACGTAAAGAGAAAACCCAAGAGTGGGAGGAGCTAAGAAAGAGTATAAAAGCCAAGAGAGGCACAGACAAAGCAGAAGTCAAACAGACACAAGAGAACACACATGGGGCCAGCCTGAAGAAGGCACAGATATGCCGAAACGTCGCGAAGGCCCCCATGATGTACAATGCGCATACACCCAAGATGGGTAATTTTTTGAAACAGGGCAGGGGTATCACCACCCAGCCCCATCGATGGCCCGTGCACCTCAGGCTACCAGCTTGCTGGTGGCCTGTTTCTTTTCTAACACCTAACCAGCCAGTGCCTCGTGGGGTTGGGGATGCCCCTGCCCAAACCCAAGACCCTAACCCTAACCAGGGGGGTCCCCTAAAACACAAAGAAAAAGAAACAAAGTAACGGAAAGACAAGAAGTCCCGTACAACAGAAAAAACAGAAAAGAGAAATAAAGAGAAAGAATAAAGAATAACGGAAAGACAAGAAGTCCCGTAAAACAGAAAAGACAGAAAAAAGAGAAATAAAGAGAAAAGAATAAAGAATAACGGAAAGACAAGAAAGTCCCGTAAATAAAAGGCCCAGAGTGGCAGAAACATAGTAAGACAAGAAAGTCACGTAAAGAGAAAAACAGAAAGAAAAACAAGTAAGACAAGAAAGTCACGTAAAGAGAAACACAGTAAGAAAAGCAAGTAAGACAAGTAAGTCACGTAAAGAGAAAACCCAAGAGTGGGAGGAGCTAAGAAAGAGTATAAAAGCCAAGAGAGGCACAGACAAAGCAGAAGTCAAACAGACACAAGAGAACACACATGGGGCCAGCCTGAAGAAGGCACAGATATGCCGAAACGTCGCGAAGGCCCCCATGATGTACAATGCGCATACACCCAAGATGGGTAATTTTTTGAAACAGGGCAGGGGTATCACCACCCAGCCCCATCGATGGCCCGTGCACCTCAGGCTACCAGCTTGCTGGTGGCCTGTTTCTTTTCTAACACCTAACCAGCCAGTGCCTCGTGGGGTTGGGGATGCCCCTGCCCAAACCCAAGACCCTAACCCTAACCAGGGGGGTCCCCTAAAACACAAAGAAAAAGAAACAAAGTAACGGAAAGACAAGAAGTCCCGTACAACAGAAAAAACAGAAAAGAGAAATAAAGAGAAAGAATAAAGAATAACGGAAAGACAAGAAGTCCCGTAAAACAGAAAAGACAGAAAAAAGAGAAATAAAGAGAAAAGAATAAAGAATAACGGAAAGACAAGAAAGTCCCGTAAATAAAAGGCCCAGAGTGGCAGAAACATAGTAAGACAAGAAAGTCACGTAAAGAGAAAAACAGAAAGAAAAACAAGTAAGACAAGAAAGTCACGTAAAGAGAAACACAGTAAGAAAAGCAAGTAAGACAAGTAAGTCACGTAAAGAGAAAACCCAAGAGTGGGAGGAGCTAAGAAAGAGTATAAAAGCCAAGAGAGGCACAGACAAAGCAGAAGTCAAACAGACACAAGAGAACACACATGGGGCCAGCCTGAAGAAGGCACAGATATGCCGAAACGTCGCGAAGGCCCCCATGATGTACAATGCGCATACACCCAAGATGGGTAATTTTTTGAAACAGGGCAGGGGTATCACCACCCAGCCCCATCGATGGCCCGTGCACCTCAGGCTACCAGCTTGCTGGTGGCCTGTTTCTTTTCTAACACCTAACCAGCCAGTGCCTCGTGGGGTTGGGGATGCCCCTGCCCAAACCCAAGACCCTAACCCTAACCAGGGGGGTCCCCTAAAACACAAAGAAAAAGAAACAAAGTAACGGAAAGACAAGAAGTCCCGTACAACAGAAAAAACAGAAAAGAGAAATAAAGAGAAAGAATAAAGAATAACGGAAAGACAAGAAGTCCCGTAAAACAGAAAAGACAGAAAAAAGAGAAATAAAGAGAAAAGAATAAAGAATAACGGAAAGACAAGAAAGTCCCGTAAATAAAAGGCCCAGAGTGGCAGAAACATAGTAAGACAAGAAAGTCACGTAAAGAGAAAAACAGAAAGAAAAACAAGTAAGACAAGAAAGTCACGTAAAGAGAAACACAGTAAGAAAAGCAAGTAAGACAAGTAAGTCACGTAAAGAGAAAACCCAAGAGTGGGAGGAGCTAAGAAAGAGTATAAAAGCCAAGAGAGGCACAGACAAAGCAGAAGTCAAACAGACACAAGAGAACACACATGGGGCCAGCCTGAAGAAGGCACAGATATGCCGAAACGTCGCGAAGGCCCCCATGATGTACAATGCGCATACACCCAAGATGGGTAATTTTTTGAAACAGGGCAGGGGTATCACCACCCAGCCCCATCGATGGCCCGTGCACCTCAGGCTACCAGCTTGCTGGTGGCCTGTTTCTTTTCTAACACCTAACCAGCCAGTGCCTCGTGGGGTTGGGGATGCCCCTGCCCAAACCCAAGACCCTAACCCTAACCAGGGGGGTCCCCTAAAACACAAAGAAAAAGAAACAAAGTAACGGAAAGACAAGAAGTCCCGTACAACAGAAAAAACAGAAAAGAGAAATAAAGAGAAAGAATAAAGAATAACGGAAAGACAAGAAGTCCCGTAAAACAGAAAAGACAGAAAAAAGAGAAATAAAGAGAAAAGAATAAAGAATAACGGAAAGACAAGAAAGTCCCGTAAATAAAAGGCCCAGAGTGGCAGAAACATAGTAAGACAAGAAAGTCACGTAAAGAGAAAAACAGAAAGAAAAACAAGTAAGACAAGAAAGTCACGTAAAGAGAAACACAGTAAGAAAAGCAAGTAAGACAAGTAAGTCACGTAAAGAGAAAACCCAAGAGTGGGAGGAGCTAAGAAAGAGTATAAAAGCCAAGAGAGGCACAGACAAAGCAGAAGTCAAACAGACACAAGAGAACACACATGGGGCCAGCCTGAAGAAGGCACAGATATGCCGAAACGTCGCGAAGGCCCCCATGATGTACAATGCGCATACACCCAAGATGGGTAATTTTTTGAAACAGGGCAGGGGTATCACCACCCAGCCCCATCGATGGCCCGTGCACCTCAGGCTACCAGCTTGCTGGTGGCCTGTTTCTTTTCTAACACCTAACCAGCCAGTGCCTCGTGGGGTTGGGGATGCCCCTGCCCAAACCCAAGACCCTAACCCTAACCAGGGGGGTCCCCTAAAACACAAAGAAAAAGAAACAAAGTAACGGAAAGACAAGAAGTCCCGTACAACAGAAAAAACAGAAAAGAGAAATAAAGAGAAAGAATAAAGAATAACGGAAAGACAAGAAGTCCCGTAAAACAGAAAAGACAGAAAAAAGAGAAATAAAGAGAAAAGAATAAAGAATAACGGAAAGACAAGAAAGTCCCGTAAATAAAAGGCCCAGAGTGGCAGAAACATAGTAAGACAAGAAAGTCACGTAAAGAGAAAAACAGAAAGAAAAACAAGTAAGACAAGAAAGTCACGTAAAGAGAAACACAGTAAGAAAAGCAAGTAAGACAAGTAAGTCACGTAAAGAGAAAACCCAAGAGTGGGAGGAGCTAAGAAAGAGTATAAAAGCCAAGAGAGGCACAGACAAAGCAGAAGTCAAACAGACACAAGAGAACACACATGGGGCCAGCCTGAAGAAGGCACAGATATGCCGAAACGTCGCGAAGGCCCCCATGATGTACAATGCGCATACACCCAAGATGGGTAATTTTTTGAAACAGGGCAGGGGTATCACCACCCAGCCCCATCGATGGCCCGTGCACCTCAGGCTACCAGCTTGCTGGTGGCCTGTTTCTTTTCTAACACCTAACCAGCCAGTGCCTCGTGGGGTTGGGGATGCCCCTGCCCAAACCCAAGACCCTAACCCTAACCAGGGGGGTCCCCTAAAACACAAAGAAAAAGAAACAAAGTAACGGAAAGACAAGAAGTCCCGTACAACAGAAAAAACAGAAAAGAGAAATAAAGAGAAAGAATAAAGAATAACGGAAAGACAAGAAGTCCCGTAAAACAGAAAAGACAGAAAAAAGAGAAATAAAGAGAAAAGAATAAAGAATAACGGAAAGACAAGAAAGTCCCGTAAATAAAAGGCCCAGAGTGGCAGAAACATAGTAAGACAAGAAAGTCACGTAAAGAGAAAAACAGAAAGAAAAACAAGTAAGACAAGAAAGTCACGTAAAGAGAAACACAGTAAGAAAAGCAAGTAAGACAAGTAAGTCACGTAAAGAGAAAACCCAAGAGTGGGAGGAGCTAAGAAAGAGTATAAAAGCCAAGAGAGGCACAGACAAAGCAGAAGTCAAACAGACACAAGAGAACACACATGGGGCCAGCCTGAAGAAGGCACAGATATGCCGAAACGTCGCGAAGGCCCCCATGATGTACAATGCGCATACACCCAAGATGGGTAATTTTTTGAAACAGGGCAGGGGTATCACCACCCAGCCCCATCGATGGCCCGTGCACCTCAGGCTACCAGCTTGCTGGTGGCCTGTTTCTTTTCTAACACCTAACCAGCCAGTGCCTCGTGGGGTTGGGGATGCCCCTGCCCAAACCCAAGACCCTAACCCTAACCAGGGGGGTCCCCTAAAACACAAAGAAAAAGAAACAAAGTAACGGAAAGACAAGAAGTCCCGTACAACAGAAAAAACAGAAAAGAGAAATAAAGAGAAAGAATAAAGAATAACGGAAAGACAAGAAGTCCCGTAAAACAGAAAAGACAGAAAAAAGAGAAATAAAGAGAAAAGAATAAAGAATAACGGAAAGACAAGAAAGTCCCGTAAATAAAAGGCCCAGAGTGGCAGAAACATAGTAAGACAAGAAAGTCACGTAAAGAGAAAAACAGAAAGAAAAACAAGTAAGACAAGAAAGTCACGTAAAGAGAAACACAGTAAGAAAAGCAAGTAAGACAAGTAAGTCACGTAAAGAGAAAACCCAAGAGTGGGAGGAGCTAAGAAAGAGTATAAAAGCCAAGAGAGGCACAGACAAAGCAGAAGTCAAACAGACACAAGAGAACACACATGGGGCCAGCCTGAAGAAGGCACAGATATGCCGAAACGTCGCGAAGGCCCCCATGATGTACAATGCGCATACACCCAAGATGGGTAATTTTTTGAAACAGGGCAGGGGTATCACCACCCAGCCCCATCGATGGCCCGTGCACCTCAGGCTACCAGCTTGCTGGTGGCCTGTTTCTTTTCTAACACCTAACCAGCCAGTGCCTCGTGGGGTTGGGGATGCCCCTGCCCAAACCCAAGACCCTAACCCTAACCAGGGGGGTCCCCTAAAACACAAAGAAAAAGAAACAAAGTAACGGAAAGACAAGAAGTCCCGTACAACAGAAAAAACAGAAAAGAGAAATAAAGAGAAAGAATAAAGAATAACGGAAAGACAAGAAGTCCCGTAAAACAGAAAAGACAGAAAAAAGAGAAATAAAGAGAAAAGAATAAAGAATAACGGAAAGACAAGAAAGTCCCGTAAATAAAAGGCCCAGAGTGGCAGAAACATAGTAAGACAAGAAAGTCACGTAAAGAGAAAAACAGAAAGAAAAACAAGTAAGACAAGAAAGTCACGTAAAGAGAAACACAGTAAGAAAAGCAAGTAAGACAAGTAAGTCACGTAAAGAGAAAACCCAAGAGTGGGAGGAGCTAAGAAAGAGTATAAAAGCCAAGAGAGGCACAGACAAAGCAGAAGTCAAACAGACACAAGAGAACACACATGGGGCCAGCCTGAAGAAGGCACAGATATGCCGAAACGTCGCGAAGGCCCCCATGATGTACAATGCGCATACACCCAAGATGGGTAATTTTTTGAAACAGGGCAGGGGTATCACCACCCAGCCCCATCGATGGCCCGTGCACCTCAGGCTACCAGCTTGCTGGTGGCCTGTTTCTTTTCTAACACCTAACCAGCCAGTGCCTCGTGGGGTTGGGGATGCCCCTGCCCAAACCCAAGACCCTAACCCTAACCAGGGGGGTCCCCTAAAACACAAAGAAAAAGAAACAAAGTAACGGAAAGACAAGAAGTCCCGTACAACAGAAAAAACAGAAAAGAGAAATAAAGAGAAAGAATAAAGAATAACGGAAAGACAAGAAGTCCCGTAAAACAGAAAAGACAGAAAAAAGAGAAATAAAGAGAAAAGAATAAAGAATAACGGAAAGACAAGAAAGTCCCGTAAATAAAAGGCCCAGAGTGGCAGAAACATAGTAAGACAAGAAAGTCACGTAAAGAGAAAAACAGAAAGAAAAACAAGTAAGACAAGAAAGTCACGTAAAGAGAAACACAGTAAGAAAAGCAAGTAAGACAAGTAAGTCACGTAAAGAGAAAACCCAAGAGTGGGAGGAGCTAAGAAAGAGTATAAAAGCCAAGAGAGGCACAGACAAAGCAGAAGTCAAACAGACACAAGAGAACACACATGGGGCCAGCCTGAAGAAGGCACAGATATGCCGAAACGTCGCGAAGGCCCCCATGATGTACAATGCGCATACACCCAAGATGGGTAATTTTTTGAAACAGGGCAGGGGTATCACCACCCAGCCCCATCGATGGCCCGTGCACCTCAGGCTACCAGCTTGCTGGTGGCCTGTTTCTTTTCTAACACCTAACCAGCCAGTGCCTCGTGGGGTTGGGGATGCCCCTGCCCAAACCCAAGACCCTAACCCTAACCAGGGGGGTCCCCTAAAACACAAAGAAAAAGAAACAAAGTAACGGAAAGACAAGAAGTCCCGTACAACAGAAAAAACAGAAAAGAGAAATAAAGAGAAAGAATAAAGAATAACGGAAAGACAAGAAGTCCCGTAAAACAGAAAAGACAGAAAAAAGAGAAATAAAGAGAAAAGAATAAAGAATAACGGAAAGACAAGAAAGTCCCGTAAATAAAAGGCCCAGAGTGGCAGAAACATAGTAAGACAAGAAAGTCACGTAAAGAGAAAAACAGAAAGAAAAACAAGTAAGACAAGAAAGTCACGTAAAGAGAAACACAGTAAGAAAAGCAAGTAAGACAAGTAAGTCACGTAAAGAGAAAACCCAAGAGTGGGAGGAGCTAAGAAAGAGTATAAAAGCCAAGAGAGGCACAGACAAAGCAGAAGTCAAACAGACACAAGAGAACACACATGGGGCCAGCCTGAAGAAGGCACAGATATGCCGAAACGTCGCGAAGGCCCCCATGATGTACAATGCGCATACACCCAAGATGGGTAATTTTTTGAAACAGGGCAGGGGTATCACCACCCAGCCCCATCGATGGCCCGTGCACCTCAGGCTACCAGCTTGCTGGTGGCCTGTTTCTTTTCTAACACCTAACCAGCCAGTGCCTCGTGGGGTTGGGGATGCCCCTGCCCAAACCCAAGACCCTAACCCTAACCAGGGGGGTCCCCTAAAACACAAAGAAAAAGAAACAAAGTAACGGAAAGACAAGAAGTCCCGTACAACAGAAAAAACAGAAAAGAGAAATAAAGAGAAAGAATAAAGAATAACGGAAAGACAAGAAGTCCCGTAAAACAGAAAAGACAGAAAAAAGAGAAATAAAGAGAAAAGAATAAAGAATAACGGAAAGACAAGAAAGTCCCGTAAATAAAAGGCCCAGAGTGGCAGAAACATAGTAAGACAAGAAAGTCACGTAAAGAGAAAAACAGAAAGAAAAACAAGTAAGACAAGAAAGTCACGTAAAGAGAAACACAGTAAGAAAAGCAAGTAAGACAAGTAAGTCACGTAAAGAGAAAACCCAAGAGTGGGAGGAGCTAAGAAAGAGTATAAAAGCCAAGAGAGGCACAGACAAAGCAGAAGTCAAACAGACACAAGAGAACACACATGGGGCCAGCCTGAAGAAGGCACAGATATGCCGAAACGTCGCGAAGGCCCCCATGATGTACAATGCGCATACACCCAAGATGGGTAATTTTTTGAAACAGGGCAGGGGTATCACCACCCAGCCCCATCGATGGCCCGTGCACCTCAGGCTACCAGCTTGCTGGTGGCCTGTTTCTTTTCTAACACCTAACCAGCCAGTGCCTCGTGGGGTTGGGGATGCCCCTGCCCAAACCCAAGACCCTAACCCTAACCAGGGGGGTCCCCTAAAACACAAAGAAAAAGAAACAAAGTAACGGAAAGACAAGAAGTCCCGTACAACAGAAAAAACAGAAAAGAGAAATAAAGAGAAAGAATAAAGAATAACGGAAAGACAAGAAGTCCCGTAAAACAGAAAAGACAGAAAAAAGAGAAATAAAGAGAAAAGAATAAAGAATAACGGAAAGACAAGAAAGTCCCGTAAATAAAAGGCCCAGAGTGGCAGAAACATAGTAAGACAAGAAAGTCACGTAAAGAGAAAAACAGAAAGAAAAACAAGTAAGACAAGAAAGTCACGTAAAGAGAAACACAGTAAGAAAAGCAAGTAAGACAAGTAAGTCACGTAAAGAGAAAACCCAAGAGTGGGAGGAGCTAAGAAAGAGTATAAAAGCCAAGAGAGGCACAGACAAAGCAGAAGTCAAACAGACACAAGAGAACACACATGGGGCCAGCCTGAAGAAGGCACAGATATGCCGAAACGTCGCGAAGGCCCCCATGATGTACAATGCGCATACACCCAAGATGGGTAATTTTTTGAAACAGGGCAGGGGTATCACCACCCAGCCCCATCGATGGCCCGTGCACCTCAGGCTACCAGCTTGCTGGTGGCCTGTTTCTTTTCTAACACCTAACCAGCCAGTGCCTCGTGGGGTTGGGGATGCCCCTGCCCAAACCCAAGACCCTAACCCTAACCAGGGGGGTCCCCTAAAACACAAAGAAAAAGAAACAAAGTAACGGAAAGACAAGAAGTCCCGTACAACAGAAAAAACAGAAAAGAGAAATAAAGAGAAAGAATAAAGAATAACGGAAAGACAAGAAGTCCCGTAAAACAGAAAAGACAGAAAAAAGAGAAATAAAGAGAAAAGAATAAAGAATAACGGAAAGACAAGAAAGTCCCGTAAATAAAAGGCCCAGAGTGGCAGAAACATAGTAAGACAAGAAAGTCACGTAAAGAGAAAAACAGAAAGAAAAACAAGTAAGACAAGAAAGTCACGTAAAGAGAAACACAGTAAGAAAAGCAAGTAAGACAAGTAAGTCACGTAAAGAGAAAACCCAAGAGTGGGAGGAGCTAAGAAAGAGTATAAAAGCCAAGAGAGGCACAGACAAAGCAGAAGTCAAACAGACACAAGAGAACACACATGGGGCCAGCCTGAAGAAGGCACAGATATGCCGAAACGTCGCGAAGGCCCCCATGATGTACAATGCGCATACACCCAAGATGGGTAATTTTTTGAAACAGGGCAGGGGTATCACCACCCAGCCCCATCGATGGCCCGTGCACCTCAGGCTACCAGCTTGCTGGTGGCCTGTTTCTTTTCTAACACCTAACCAGCCAGTGCCTCGTGGGGTTGGGGATGCCCCTGCCCAAACCCAAGACCCTAACCCTAACCAGGGGGGTCCCCTAAAACACAAAGAAAAAGAAACAAAGTAACGGAAAGACAAGAAGTCCCGTACAACAGAAAAAACAGAAAAGAGAAATAAAGAGAAAGAATAAAGAATAACGGAAAGACAAGAAGTCCCGTAAAACAGAAAAGACAGAAAAAAGAGAAATAAAGAGAAAAGAATAAAGAATAACGGAAAGACAAGAAAGTCCCGTAAATAAAAGGCCCAGAGTGGCAGAAACATAGTAAGACAAGAAAGTCACGTAAAGAGAAAAACAGAAAGAAAAACAAGTAAGACAAGAAAGTCACGTAAAGAGAAACACAGTAAGAAAAGCAAGTAAGACAAGTAAGTCACGTAAAGAGAAAACCCAAGAGTGGGAGGAGCTAAGAAAGAGTATAAAAGCCAAGAGAGGCACAGACAAAGCAGAAGTCAAACAGACACAAGAGAACACACATGGGGCCAGCCTGAAGAAGGCACAGATATGCCGAAACGTCGCGAAGGCCCCCATGATGTACAATGCGCATACACCCAAGATGGGTAATTTTTTGAAACAGGGCAGGGGTATCACCACCCAGCCCCATCGATGGCCCGTGCACCTCAGGCTACCAGCTTGCTGGTGGCCTGTTTCTTTTCTAACACCTAACCAGCCAGTGCCTCGTGGGGTTGGGGATGCCCCTGCCCAAACCCAAGACCCTAACCCTAACCAGGGGGGTCCCCTAAAACACAAAGAAAAAGAAACAAAGTAACGGAAAGACAAGAAGTCCCGTACAACAGAAAAAACAGAAAAGAGAAATAAAGAGAAAGAATAAAGAATAACGGAAAGACAAGAAGTCCCGTAAAACAGAAAAGACAGAAAAAAGAGAAATAAAGAGAAAAGAATAAAGAATAACGGAAAGACAAGAAAGTCCCGTAAATAAAAGGCCCAGAGTGGCAGAAACATAGTAAGACAAGAAAGTCACGTAAAGAGAAAAACAGAAAGAAAAACAAGTAAGACAAGAAAGTCACGTAAAGAGAAACACAGTAAGAAAAGCAAGTAAGACAAGTAAGTCACGTAAAGAGAAAACCCAAGAGTGGGAGGAGCTAAGAAAGAGTATAAAAGCCAAGAGAGGCACAGACAAAGCAGAAGTCAAACAGACACAAGAGAACACACATGGGGCCAGCCTGAAGAAGGCACAGATATGCCGAAACGTCGCGAAGGCCCCCATGATGTACAATGCGCATACACCCAAGATGGGTAATTTTTTGAAACAGGGCAGGGGTATCACCACCCAGCCCCATCGATGGCCCGTGCACCTCAGGCTACCAGCTTGCTGGTGGCCTGTTTCTTTTCTAACACCTAACCAGCCAGTGCCTCGTGGGGTTGGGGATGCCCCTGCCCAAACCCAAGACCCTAACCCTAACCAGGGGGGTCCCCTAAAACACAAAGAAAAAGAAACAAAGTAACGGAAAGACAAGAAGTCCCGTACAACAGAAAAAACAGAAAAGAGAAATAAAGAGAAAGAATAAAGAATAACGGAAAGACAAGAAGTCCCGTAAAACAGAAAAGACAGAAAAAAGAGAAATAAAGAGAAAAGAATAAAGAATAACGGAAAGACAAGAAAGTCCCGTAAATAAAAGGCCCAGAGTGGCAGAAACATAGTAAGACAAGAAAGTCACGTAAAGAGAAAAACAGAAAGAAAAACAAGTAAGACAAGAAAGTCACGTAAAGAGAAACACAGTAAGAAAAGCAAGTAAGACAAGTAAGTCACGTAAAGAGAAAACCCAAGAGTGGGAGGAGCTAAGAAAGAGTATAAAAGCCAAGAGAGGCACAGACAAAGCAGAAGTCAAACAGACACAAGAGAACACACATGGGGCCAGCCTGAAGAAGGCACAGATATGCCGAAACGTCGCGAAGGCCCCCATGATGTACAATGCGCATACACCCAAGATGGGTAATTTTTTGAAACAGGGCAGGGGTATCACCACCCAGCCCCATCGATGGCCCGTGCACCTCAGGCTACCAGCTTGCTGGTGGCCTGTTTCTTTTCTAACACCTAACCAGCCAGTGCCTCGTGGGGTTGGGGATGCCCCTGCCCAAACCCAAGACCCTAACCCTAACCAGGGGGGTCCCCTAAAACACAAAGAAAAAGAAACAAAGTAACGGAAAGACAAGAAGTCCCGTACAACAGAAAAAACAGAAAAGAGAAATAAAGAGAAAGAATAAAGAATAACGGAAAGACAAGAAGTCCCGTAAAACAGAAAAGACAGAAAAAAGAGAAATAAAGAGAAAAGAATAAAGAATAACGGAAAGACAAGAAAGTCCCGTAAATAAAAGGCCCAGAGTGGCAGAAACATAGTAAGACAAGAAAGTCACGTAAAGAGAAAAACAGAAAGAAAAACAAGTAAGACAAGAAAGTCACGTAAAGAGAAACACAGTAAGAAAAGCAAGTAAGACAAGTAAGTCACGTAAAGAGAAAACCCAAGAGTGGGAGGAGCTAAGAAAGAGTATAAAAGCCAAGAGAGGCACAGACAAAGCAGAAGTCAAACAGACACAAGAGAACACACATGGGGCCAGCCTGAAGAAGGCACAGATATGCCGAAACGTCGCGAAGGCCCCCATGATGTACAATGCGCATACACCCAAGATGGGTAATTTTTTGAAACAGGGCAGGGGTATCACCACCCAGCCCCATCGATGGCCCGTGCACCTCAGGCTACCAGCTTGCTGGTGGCCTGTTTCTTTTCTAACACCTAACCAGCCAGTGCCTCGTGGGGTTGGGGATGCCCCTGCCCAAACCCAAGACCCTAACCCTAACCAGGGGGGTCCCCTAAAACACAAAGAAAAAGAAACAAAGTAACGGAAAGACAAGAAGTCCCGTACAACAGAAAAAACAGAAAAGAGAAATAAAGAGAAAGAATAAAGAATAACGGAAAGACAAGAAGTCCCGTAAAACAGAAAAGACAGAAAAAAGAGAAATAAAGAGAAAAGAATAAAGAATAACGGAAAGACAAGAAAGTCCCGTAAATAAAAGGCCCAGAGTGGCAGAAACATAGTAAGACAAGAAAGTCACGTAAAGAGAAAAACAGAAAGAAAAACAAGTAAGACAAGAAAGTCACGTAAAGAGAAACACAGTAAGAAAAGCAAGTAAGACAAGTAAGTCACGTAAAGAGAAAACCCAAGAGTGGGAGGAGCTAAGAAAGAGTATAAAAGCCAAGAGAGGCACAGACAAAGCAGAAGTCAAACAGACACAAGAGAACACACATGGGGCCAGCCTGAAGAAGGCACAGATATGCCGAAACGTCGCGAAGGCCCCCATGATGTACAATGCGCATACACCCAAGATGGGTAATTTTTTGAAACAGGGCAGGGGTATCACCACCCAGCCCCATCGATGGCCCGTGCACCTCAGGCTACCAGCTTGCTGGTGGCCTGTTTCTTTTCTAACACCTAACCAGCCAGTGCCTCGTGGGGTTGGGGATGCCCCTGCCCAAACCCAAGACCCTAACCCTAACCAGGGGGGTCCCCTAAAACACAAAGAAAAAGAAACAAAGTAACGGAAAGACAAGAAGTCCCGTACAACAGAAAAAACAGAAAAGAGAAATAAAGAGAAAGAATAAAGAATAACGGAAAGACAAGAAGTCCCGTAAAACAGAAAAGACAGAAAAAAGAGAAATAAAGAGAAAAGAATAAAGAATAACGGAAAGACAAGAAAGTCCCGTAAATAAAAGGCCCAGAGTGGCAGAAACATAGTAAGACAAGAAAGTCACGTAAAGAGAAAAACAGAAAGAAAAACAAGTAAGACAAGAAAGTCACGTAAAGAGAAACACAGTAAGAAAAGCAAGTAAGACAAGTAAGTCACGTAAAGAGAAAACCCAAGAGTGGGAGGAGCTAAGAAAGAGTATAAAAGCCAAGAGAGGCACAGACAAAGCAGAAGTCAAACAGACACAAGAGAACACACATGGGGCCAGCCTGAAGAAGGCACAGATATGCCGAAACGTCGCGAAGGCCCCCATGATGTACAATGCGCATACACCCAAGATGGGTAATTTTTTGAAACAGGGCAGGGGTATCACCACCCAGCCCCATCGATGGCCCGTGCACCTCAGGCTACCAGCTTGCTGGTGGCCTGTTTCTTTTCTAACACCTAACCAGCCAGTGCCTCGTGGGGTTGGGGATGCCCCTGCCCAAACCCAAGACCCTAACCCTAACCAGGGGGGTCCCCTAAAACACAAAGAAAAAGAAACAAAGTAACGGAAAGACAAGAAGTCCCGTACAACAGAAAAAACAGAAAAGAGAAATAAAGAGAAAGAATAAAGAATAACGGAAAGACAAGAAGTCCCGTAAAACAGAAAAGACAGAAAAAAGAGAAATAAAGAGAAAAGAATAAAGAATAACGGAAAGACAAGAAAGTCCCGTAAATAAAAGGCCCAGAGTGGCAGAAACATAGTAAGACAAGAAAGTCACGTAAAGAGAAAAACAGAAAGAAAAACAAGTAAGACAAGAAAGTCACGTAAAGAGAAACACAGTAAGAAAAGCAAGTAAGACAAGTAAGTCACGTAAAGAGAAAACCCAAGAGTGGGAGGAGCTAAGAAAGAGTATAAAAGCCAAGAGAGGCACAGACAAAGCAGAAGTCAAACAGACACAAGAGAACACACATGGGGCCAGCCTGAAGAAGGCACAGATATGCCGAAACGTCGCGAAGGCCCCCATGATGTACAATGCGCATACACCCAAGATGGGTAATTTTTTGAAACAGGGCAGGGGTATCACCACCCAGCCCCATCGATGGCCCGTGCACCTCAGGCTACCAGCTTGCTGGTGGCCTGTTTCTTTTCTAACACCTAACCAGCCAGTGCCTCGTGGGGTTGGGGATGCCCCTGCCCAAACCCAAGACCCTAACCCTAACCAGGGGGGTCCCCTAAAACACAAAGAAAAAGAAACAAAGTAACGGAAAGACAAGAAGTCCCGTACAACAGAAAAAACAGAAAAGAGAAATAAAGAGAAAGAATAAAGAATAACGGAAAGACAAGAAGTCCCGTAAAACAGAAAAGACAGAAAAAAGAGAAATAAAGAGAAAAGAATAAAGAATAACGGAAAGACAAGAAAGTCCCGTAAATAAAAGGCCCAGAGTGGCAGAAACATAGTAAGACAAGAAAGTCACGTAAAGAGAAAAACAGAAAGAAAAACAAGTAAGACAAGAAAGTCACGTAAAGAGAAACACAGTAAGAAAAGCAAGTAAGACAAGTAAGTCACGTAAAGAGAAAACCCAAGAGTGGGAGGAGCTAAGAAAGAGTATAAAAGCCAAGAGAGGCACAGACAAAGCAGAAGTCAAACAGACACAAGAGAACACACATGGGGCCAGCCTGAAGAAGGCACAGATATGCCGAAACGTCGCGAAGGCCCCCATGATGTACAATGCGCATACACCCAAGATGGGTAATTTTTTGAAACAGGGCAGGGGTATCACCACCCAGCCCCATCGATGGCCCGTGCACCTCAGGCTACCAGCTTGCTGGTGGCCTGTTTCTTTTCTAACACCTAACCAGCCAGTGCCTCGTGGGGTTGGGGATGCCCCTGCCCAAACCCAAGACCCTAACCCTAACCAGGGGGGTCCCCTAAAACACAAAGAAAAAGAAACAAAGTAACGGAAAGACAAGAAGTCCCGTACAACAGAAAAAACAGAAAAGAGAAATAAAGAGAAAGAATAAAGAATAACGGAAAGACAAGAAGTCCCGTAAAACAGAAAAGACAGAAAAAAGAGAAATAAAGAGAAAAGAATAAAGAATAACGGAAAGACAAGAAAGTCCCGTAAATAAAAGGCCCAGAGTGGCAGAAACATAGTAAGACAAGAAAGTCACGTAAAGAGAAAAACAGAAAGAAAAACAAGTAAGACAAGAAAGTCACGTAAAGAGAAACACAGTAAGAAAAGCAAGTAAGACAAGTAAGTCACGTAAAGAGAAAACCCAAGAGTGGGAGGAGCTAAGAAAGAGTATAAAAGCCAAGAGAGGCACAGACAAAGCAGAAGTCAAACAGACACAAGAGAACACACATGGGGCCAGCCTGAAGAAGGCACAGATATGCCGAAACGTCGCGAAGGCCCCCATGATGTACAATGCGCATACACCCAAGATGGGTAATTTTTTGAAACAGGGCAGGGGTATCACCACCCAGCCCCATCGATGGCCCGTGCACCTCAGGCTACCAGCTTGCTGGTGGCCTGTTTCTTTTCTAACACCTAACCAGCCAGTGCCTCGTGGGGTTGGGGATGCCCCTGCCCAAACCCAAGACCCTAACCCTAACCAGGGGGGTCCCCTAAAACACAAAGAAAAAGAAACAAAGTAACGGAAAGACAAGAAGTCCCGTACAACAGAAAAAACAGAAAAGAGAAATAAAGAGAAAGAATAAAGAATAACGGAAAGACAAGAAGTCCCGTAAAACAGAAAAGACAGAAAAAAGAGAAATAAAGAGAAAAGAATAAAGAATAACGGAAAGACAAGAAAGTCCCGTAAATAAAAGGCCCAGAGTGGCAGAAACATAGTAAGACAAGAAAGTCACGTAAAGAGAAAAACAGAAAGAAAAACAAGTAAGACAAGAAAGTCACGTAAAGAGAAACACAGTAAGAAAAGCAAGTAAGACAAGTAAGTCACGTAAAGAGAAAACCCAAGAGTGGGAGGAGCTAAGAAAGAGTATAAAAGCCAAGAGAGGCACAGACAAAGCAGAAGTCAAACAGACACAAGAGAACACACATGGGGCCAGCCTGAAGAAGGCACAGATATGCCGAAACGTCGCGAAGGCCCCCATGATGTACAATGCGCATACACCCAAGATGGGTAATTTTTTGAAACAGGGCAGGGGTATCACCACCCAGCCCCATCGATGGCCCGTGCACCTCAGGCTACCAGCTTGCTGGTGGCCTGTTTCTTTTCTAACACCTAACCAGCCAGTGCCTCGTGGGGTTGGGGATGCCCCTGCCCAAACCCAAGACCCTAACCCTAACCAGGGGGGTCCCCTAAAACACAAAGAAAAAGAAACAAAGTAACGGAAAGACAAGAAGTCCCGTACAACAGAAAAAACAGAAAAGAGAAATAAAGAGAAAGAATAAAGAATAACGGAAAGACAAGAAGTCCCGTAAAACAGAAAAGACAGAAAAAAGAGAAATAAAGAGAAAAGAATAAAGAATAACGGAAAGACAAGAAAGTCCCGTAAATAAAAGGCCCAGAGTGGCAGAAACATAGTAAGACAAGAAAGTCACGTAAAGAGAAAAACAGAAAGAAAAACAAGTAAGACAAGAAAGTCACGTAAAGAGAAACACAGTAAGAAAAGCAAGTAAGACAAGTAAGTCACGTAAAGAGAAAACCCAAGAGTGGGAGGAGCTAAGAAAGAGTATAAAAGCCAAGAGAGGCACAGACAAAGCAGAAGTCAAACAGACACAAGAGAACACACATGGGGCCAGCCTGAAGAAGGCACAGATATGCCGAAACGTCGCGAAGGCCCCCATGATGTACAATGCGCATACACCCAAGATGGGTAATTTTTTGAAACAGGGCAGGGGTATCACCACCCAGCCCCATCGATGGCCCGTGCACCTCAGGCTACCAGCTTGCTGGTGGCCTGTTTCTTTTCTAACACCTAACCAGCCAGTGCCTCGTGGGGTTGGGGATGCCCCTGCCCAAACCCAAGACCCTAACCCTAACCAGGGGGGTCCCCTAAAACACAAAGAAAAAGAAACAAAGTAACGGAAAGACAAGAAGTCCCGTACAACAGAAAAAACAGAAAAGAGAAATAAAGAGAAAGAATAAAGAATAACGGAAAGACAAGAAGTCCCGTAAAACAGAAAAGACAGAAAAAAGAGAAATAAAGAGAAAAGAATAAAGAATAACGGAAAGACAAGAAAGTCCCGTAAATAAAAGGCCCAGAGTGGCAGAAACATAGTAAGACAAGAAAGTCACGTAAAGAGAAAAACAGAAAGAAAAACAAGTAAGACAAGAAAGTCACGTAAAGAGAAACACAGTAAGAAAAGCAAGTAAGACAAGTAAGTCACGTAAAGAGAAAACCCAAGAGTGGGAGGAGCTAAGAAAGAGTATAAAAGCCAAGAGAGGCACAGACAAAGCAGAAGTCAAACAGACACAAGAGAACACACATGGGGCCAGCCTGAAGAAGGCACAGATATGCCGAAACGTCGCGAAGGCCCCCATGATGTACAATGCGCATACACCCAAGATGGGTAATTTTTTGAAACAGGGCAGGGGTATCACCACCCAGCCCCATCGATGGCCCGTGCACCTCAGGCTACCAGCTTGCTGGTGGCCTGTTTCTTTTCTAACACCTAACCAGCCAGTGCCTCGTGGGGTTGGGGATGCCCCTGCCCAAACCCAAGACCCTAACCCTAACCAGGGGGGTCCCCTAAAACACAAAGAAAAAGAAACAAAGTAACGGAAAGACAAGAAGTCCCGTACAACAGAAAAAACAGAAAAGAGAAATAAAGAGAAAGAATAAAGAATAACGGAAAGACAAGAAGTCCCGTAAAACAGAAAAGACAGAAAAAAGAGAAATAAAGAGAAAAGAATAAAGAATAACGGAAAGACAAGAAAGTCCCGTAAATAAAAGGCCCAGAGTGGCAGAAACATAGTAAGACAAGAAAGTCACGTAAAGAGAAAAACAGAAAGAAAAACAAGTAAGACAAGAAAGTCACGTAAAGAGAAACACAGTAAGAAAAGCAAGTAAGACAAGTAAGTCACGTAAAGAGAAAACCCAAGAGTGGGAGGAGCTAAGAAAGAGTATAAAAGCCAAGAGAGGCACAGACAAAGCAGAAGTCAAACAGACACAAGAGAACACACATGGGGCCAGCCTGAAGAAGGCACAGATATGCCGAAACGTCGCGAAGGCCCCCATGATGTACAATGCGCATACACCCAAGATGGGTAATTTTTTGAAACAGGGCAGGGGTATCACCACCCAGCCCCATCGATGGCCCGTGCACCTCAGGCTACCAGCTTGCTGGTGGCCTGTTTCTTTTCTAACACCTAACCAGCCAGTGCCTCGTGGGGTTGGGGATGCCCCTGCCCAAACCCAAGACCCTAACCCTAACCAGGGGGGTCCCCTAAAACACAAAGAAAAAGAAACAAAGTAACGGAAAGACAAGAAGTCCCGTACAACAGAAAAAACAGAAAAGAGAAATAAAGAGAAAGAATAAAGAATAACGGAAAGACAAGAAGTCCCGTAAAACAGAAAAGACAGAAAAAAGAGAAATAAAGAGAAAAGAATAAAGAATAACGGAAAGACAAGAAAGTCCCGTAAATAAAAGGCCCAGAGTGGCAGAAACATAGTAAGACAAGAAAGTCACGTAAAGAGAAAAACAGAAAGAAAAACAAGTAAGACAAGAAAGTCACGTAAAGAGAAACACAGTAAGAAAAGCAAGTAAGACAAGTAAGTCACGTAAAGAGAAAACCCAAGAGTGGGAGGAGCTAAGAAAGAGTATAAAAGCCAAGAGAGGCACAGACAAAGCAGAAGTCAAACAGACACAAGAGAACACACATGGGGCCAGCCTGAAGAAGGCACAGATATGCCGAAACGTCGCGAAGGCCCCCATGATGTACAATGCGCATACACCCAAGATGGGTAATTTTTTGAAACAGGGCAGGGGTATCACCACCCAGCCCCATCGATGGCCCGTGCACCTCAGGCTACCAGCTTGCTGGTGGCCTGTTTCTTTTCTAACACCTAACCAGCCAGTGCCTCGTGGGGTTGGGGATGCCCCTGCCCAAACCCAAGACCCTAACCCTAACCAGGGGGGTCCCCTAAAACACAAAGAAAAAGAAACAAAGTAACGGAAAGACAAGAAGTCCCGTACAACAGAAAAAACAGAAAAGAGAAATAAAGAGAAAGAATAAAGAATAACGGAAAGACAAGAAGTCCCGTAAAACAGAAAAGACAGAAAAAAGAGAAATAAAGAGAAAAGAATAAAGAATAACGGAAAGACAAGAAAGTCCCGTAAATAAAAGGCCCAGAGTGGCAGAAACATAGTAAGACAAGAAAGTCACGTAAAGAGAAAAACAGAAAGAAAAACAAGTAAGACAAGAAAGTCACGTAAAGAGAAACACAGTAAGAAAAGCAAGTAAGACAAGTAAGTCACGTAAAGAGAAAACCCAAGAGTGGGAGGAGCTAAGAAAGAGTATAAAAGCCAAGAGAGGCACAGACAAAGCAGAAGTCAAACAGACACAAGAGAACACACATGGGGCCAGCCTGAAGAAGGCACAGATATGCCGAAACGTCGCGAAGGCCCCCATGATGTACAATGCGCATACACCCAAGATGGGTAATTTTTTGAAACAGGGCAGGGGTATCACCACCCAGCCCCATCGATGGCCCGTGCACCTCAGGCTACCAGCTTGCTGGTGGCCTGTTTCTTTTCTAACACCTAACCAGCCAGTGCCTCGTGGGGTTGGGGATGCCCCTGCCCAAACCCAAGACCCTAACCCTAACCAGGGGGGTCCCCTAAAACACAAAGAAAAAGAAACAAAGTAACGGAAAGACAAGAAGTCCCGTACAACAGAAAAAACAGAAAAGAGAAATAAAGAGAAAGAATAAAGAATAACGGAAAGACAAGAAGTCCCGTAAAACAGAAAAGACAGAAAAAAGAGAAATAAAGAGAAAAGAATAAAGAATAACGGAAAGACAAGAAAGTCCCGTAAAAATAAAAGGCCCAGAGTGGCAGAAACATAGTAAGACAAGAAAGTCACGTAAAGAGAAAAACAGAAAGAAAAACAAGTAAGACAAGAAAGTCACGTAAAGAGAAACACAGTAAGAAAAGCAAGTAAGACAAGTAAGTCACGTAAAGAGAAAACCCAAGAGTGGGAGGAGCTAAGAAAGAGTATAAAAGCCAAGAGAGGCACAGACAAAGCAGAAGTCAAACAGACACAAGAGAACACACATGGGGCCAGCCTGAAGAAGGCACAGATATGCCGAAACGTCGCGAAGGCCCCCATGATGTACAATGCGCATACACCCAAGATGGGTAATTTTTTGAAACAGGGCAGGGGTATCACCACCCAGCCCCATCGATGGCCCGTGCACCTCAGGCTACCAGCTTGCTGGTGGCCTGTTTCTTTTCTAACACCTAACCAGCCAGTGCCTCGTGGGGTTGGGGATGCCCCTGCCCAAACCCAAGACCCTAACCCTAACCAGGGGGGTCCCCTAAAACACAAAGAAAAAGAAACAAAGTAACGGAAAGACAAGAAGTCCCGTACAACAGAAAAAACAGAAAAGAGAAATAAAGAGAAAGAATAAAGAATAACGGAAAGACAAGAAGTCCCGTAAAACAGAAAAGACAGAAAAAAGAGAAATAAAGAGAAAAGAATAAAGAATAACGGAAAGACAAGAAAGTCCCGTAAATAAAAGGCCCAGAGTGGCAGAAACATAGTAAGACAAGAAAGTCACGTAAAGAGAAAAACAGAAAGAAAAACAAGTAAGACAAGAAAGTCACGTAAAGAGAAACACAGTAAGAAAAGCAAGTAAGACAAGTAAGTCACGTAAAGAGAAAACCCAAGAGTGGGAGGAGCTAAGAAAGAGTATAAAAGCCAAGAGAGGCACAGACAAAGCAGAAGTCAAACAGACACAAGAGAACACACATGGGGCCAGCCTGAAGAAGGCACAGATATGCCGAAACGTCGCGAAGGCCCCCATGATGTACAATGCGCATACACCCAAGATGGGTAATTTTTTGAAACAGGGCAGGGGTATCACCACCCAGCCCCATCGATGGCCCGTGCACCTCAGGCTACCAGCTTGCTGGTGGCCTGTTTCTTTTCTAACACCTAACCAGCCAGTGCCTCGTGGGGTTGGGGATGCCCCTGCCCAAACCCAAGACCCTAACCCTAACCAGGGGGGTCCCCTAAAACACAAAGAAAAAGAAACAAAGTAACGGAAAGACAAGAAGTCCCGTACAACAGAAAAAACAGAAAAGAGAAATAAAGAGAAAGAATAAAGAATAACGGAAAGACAAGAAGTCCCGTAAAACAGAAAAGACAGAAAAAAGAGAAATAAAGAGAAAAGAATAAAGAATAACGGAAAGACAAGAAAGTCCCGTAAATAAAAGGCCCAGAGTGGCAGAAACATAGTAAGACAAGAAAGTCACGTAAAGAGAAAAACAGAAAGAAAAACAAGTAAGACAAGAAAGTCACGTAAAGAGAAACACAGTAAGAAAAGCAAGTAAGACAAGTAAGTCACGTAAAGAGAAAACCCAAGAGTGGGAGGAGCTAAGAAAGAGTATAAAAGCCAAGAGAGGCACAGACAAAGCAGAAGTCAAACAGACACAAGAGAACACACATGGGGCCAGCCTGAAGAAGGCACAGATATGCCGAAACGTCGCGAAGGCCCCCATGATGTACAATGCGCATACACCCAAGATGGGTAATTTTTTGAAACAGGGCAGGGGTATCACCACCCAGCCCCATCGATGGCCCGTGCACCTCAGGCTACCAGCTTGCTGGTGGCCTGTTTCTTTTCTAACACCTAACCAGCCAGTGCCTCGTGGGGTTGGGGATGCCCCTGCCCAAACCCAAGACCCTAACCCTAACCAGGGGGGTCCCCTAAAACACAAAGAAAAAGAAACAAAGTAACGGAAAGACAAGAAGTCCCGTACAACAGAAAAAACAGAAAAGAGAAATAAAGAGAAAGAATAAAGAATAACGGAAAGACAAGAAGTCCCGTAAAACAGAAAAGACAGAAAAAAGAGAAATAAAGAGAAAAGAATAAAGAATAACGGAAAGACAAGAAAGTCCCGTAAATAAAAGGCCCAGAGTGGCAGAAACATAGTAAGACAAGAAAGTCACGTAAAGAGAAAAACAGAAAGAAAAACAAGTAAGACAAGAAAGTCACGTAAAGAGAAACACAGTAAGAAAAGCAAGTAAGACAAGTAAGTCACGTAAAGAGAAAACCCAAGAGTGGGAGGAGCTAAGAAAGAGTATAAAAGCCAAGAGAGGCACAGACAAAGCAGAAGTCAAACAGACACAAGAGAACACACATGGGGCCAGCCTGAAGAAGGCACAGATATGCCGAAACGTCGCGAAGGCCCCCATGATGTACAATGCGCATACACCCAAGATGGGTAATTTTTTGAAACAGGGCAGGGGTATCACCACCCAGCCCCATCGATGGCCCGTGCACCTCAGGCTACCAGCTTGCTGGTGGCCTGTTTCTTTTCTAACACCTAACCAGCCAGTGCCTCGTGGGGTTGGGGATGCCCCTGCCCAAACCCAAGACCCTAACCCTAACCAGGGGGGTCCCCTAAAACACAAAGAAAAAGAAACAAAGTAACGGAAAGACAAGAAGTCCCGTACAACAGAAAAAACAGAAAAGAGAAATAAAGAGAAAGAATAAAGAATAACGGAAAGACAAGAAGTCCCGTAAAACAGAAAAGACAGAAAAAAGAGAAATAAAGAGAAAAGAATAAAGAATAACGGAAAGACAAGAAAGTCCCGTAAATAAAAGGCCCAGAGTGGCAGAAACATAGTAAGACAAGAAAGTCACGTAAAGAGAAAAACAGAAAGAAAAACAAGTAAGACAAGAAAGTCACGTAAAGAGAAACACAGTAAGAAAAGCAAGTAAGACAAGTAAGTCACGTAAAGAGAAAACCCAAGAGTGGGAGGAGCTAAGAAAGAGTATAAAAGCCAAGAGAGGCACAGACAAAGCAGAAGTCAAACAGACACAAGAGAACACACATGGGGCCAGCCTGAAGAAGGCACAGATATGCCGAAACGTCGCGAAGGCCCCCATGATGTACAATGCGCATACACCCAAGATGGGTAATTTTTTGAAACAGGGCAGGGGTATCACCACCCAGCCCCATCGATGGCCCGTGCACCTCAGGCTACCAGCTTGCTGGTGGCCTGTTTCTTTTCTAACACCTAACCAGCCAGTGCCTCGTGGGGTTGGGGATGCCCCTGCCCAAACCCAAGACCCTAACCCTAACCAGGGGGGTCCCCTAAAACACAAAGAAAAAGAAACAAAGTAACGGAAAGACAAGAAGTCCCGTACAACAGAAAAAACAGAAAAGAGAAATAAAGAGAAAGAATAAAGAATAACGGAAAGACAAGAAGTCCCGTAAAACAGAAAAGACAGAAAAAAGAGAAATAAAGAGAAAAGAATAAAGAATAACGGAAAGACAAGAAAGTCCCGTAAATAAAAGGCCCAGAGTGGCAGAAACATAGTAAGACAAGAAAGTCACGTAAAGAGAAAAACAGAAAGAAAAACAAGTAAGACAAGAAAGTCACGTAAAGAGAAACACAGTAAGAAAAGCAAGTAAGACAAGTAAGTCACGTAAAGAGAAAACCCAAGAGTGGGAGGAGCTAAGAAAGAGTATAAAAGCCAAGAGAGGCACAGACAAAGCAGAAGTCAAACAGACACAAGAGAACACACATGGGGCCAGCCTGAAGAAGGCACAGATATGCCGAAACGTCGCGAAGGCCCCCATGATGTACAATGCGCATACACCCAAGATGGGTAATTTTTTGAAACAGGGCAGGGGTATCACCACCCAGCCCCATCGATGGCCCGTGCACCTCAGGCTACCAGCTTGCTGGTGGCCTGTTCTTTCTAACACCTAACCAGCCAGTGCCTCGTGGGGTTGGGGATGCCCCTGCCCAAACCCAAGACCCTAACCCTAACCAGGGGGGTCCCCTAAAACACAAAGAAAAAGAAACAAAGTAACGGAAAGACAAGAAGTCCCGTACAACAGAAAAAACAGAAAAGAGAAATAAAGAGAAAGAATAAAGAATAACGGAAAGACAAGAAGTCCCGTAAAACAGAAAAGACAGAAAAAAGAGAAATAAAGAGAAAAGAATAAAGAATAACGGAAAGACAAGAAAGTCCCGTAAATAAAAGGCCCAGAGTGGCAGAAACATAGTAAGACAAGAAAGTCACGTAAAGAGAAAAACAGAAAGAAAAACAAGTAAGACAAGAAAGTCACGTAAAGAGAAACACAGTAAGAAAAGCAAGTAAGACAAGTAAGTCACGTAAAGAGAAAACCCAAGAGTGGGAGGAGCTAAGAAAGAGTATAAAAGCCAAGAGAGGCACAGACAAAGCAGAAGTCAAACAGACACAAGAGAACACACATGGGGCCAGCCTGAAGAAGGCACAGATATGCCGAAACGTCGCGAAGGCCCCCATGATGTACAATGCGCATACACCCAAGATGGGTAATTTTTTGAAACAGGGCAGGGGTATCACCACCCAGCCCCATCGATGGCCCGTGCACCTCAGGCTACCAGCTTGCTGGTGGCCTGTTTCTTTTCTAACACCTAACCAGCCAGTGCCTCGTGGGGTTGGGGATGCCCCTGCCCAAACCCAAGACCCTAACCCTAACCAGGGGGGTCCCCTAAAACACAAAGAAAAAGAAACAAAGTAACGGAAAGACAAGAAGTCCCGTACAACAGAAAAAACAGAAAAGAGAAATAAAGAGAAAGAATAAAGAATAACGGAAAGACAAGAAGTCCCGTAAAACAGAAAAGACAGAAAAAAGAGAAATAAAGAGAAAAGAATAAAGAATAACGGAAAGACAAGAAAGTCCCGTAAATAAAAGGCCCAGAGTGGCAGAAACATAGTAAGACAAGAAAGTCACGTAAAGAGAAAAACAGAAAGAAAAACAAGTAAGACAAGAAAGTCACGTAAAGAGAAACACAGTAAGAAAAGCAAGTAAGACAAGTAAGTCACGTAAAGAGAAAACCCAAGAGTGGGAGGAGCTAAGAAAGAGTATAAAAGCCAAGAGAGGCACAGACAAAGCAGAAGTCAAACAGACACAAGAGAACACACATGGGGCCAGCCTGAAGAAGGCACAGATATGCCGAAACGTCGCGAAGGCCCCCATGATGTACAATGCGCATACACCCAAGATGGGTAATTTTTTGAAACAGGGCAGGGGTATCACCACCCAGCCCCATCGATGGCCCGTGCACCTCAGGCTACCAGCTTGCTGGTGGCCTGTTTCTTTTCTAACACCTAACCAGCCAGTGCCTCGTGGGGTTGGGGATGCCCCTGCCCAAACCCAAGACCCTAACCCTAACCAGGGGGGTCCCCTAAAACACAAAGAAAAAGAAACAAAGTAACGGAAAGACAAGAAGTCCCGTACAACAGAAAAAACAGAAAAGAGAAATAAAGAGAAAGAATAAAGAATAACGGAAAGACAAGAAGTCCCGTAAAACAGAAAAGACAGAAAAAAGAGAAATAAAGAGAAAAGAATAAAGAATAACGGAAAGACAAGAAAGTCCCGTAAATAAAAGGCCCAGAGTGGCAGAAACATAGTAAGACAAGAAAGTCACGTAAAGAGAAAAACAGAAAGAAAAACAAGTAAGACAAGAAAGTCACGTAAAGAGAAACACAGTAAGAAAAGCAAGTAAGACAAGTAAGTCACGTAAAGAGAAAACCCAAGAGTGGGAGGAGCTAAGAAAGAGTATAAAAGCCAAGAGAGGCACAGACAAAGCAGAAGTCAAACAGACACAAGAGAACACACATGGGGCCAGCCTGAAGAAGGCACAGATATGCCGAAACGTCGCGAAGGCCCCCATGATGTACAATGCGCATACACCCAAGATGGGTAATTTTTTGAAACAGGGCAGGGGTATCACCACCCAGCCCCATCGATGGCCCGTGCACCTCAGGCTACCAGCTTGCTGGTGGCCTGTTTCTTTTCTAACACCTAACCAGCCAGTGCCTCGTGGGGTTGGGGATGCCCCTGCCCAAACCCAAGACCCTAACCCTAACCAGGGGGGTCCCCTAAAACACAAAGAAAAAGAAACAAAGTAACGGAAAGACAAGAAGTCCCGTACAACAGAAAAAACAGAAAAGAGAAATAAAGAGAAAGAATAAAGAATAACGGAAAGACAAGAAGTCCCGTAAAACAGAAAAGACAGAAAAAAGAGAAATAAAGAGAAAAGAATAAAGAATAACGGAAAGACAAGAAAGTCCCGTAAATAAAAGGCCCAGAGTGGCAGAAACATAGTAAGACAAGAAAGTCACGTAAAGAGAAAAACAGAAAGAAAAACAAGTAAGACAAGAAAGTCACGTAAAGAGAAACACAGTAAGAAAAGCAAGTAAGACAAGTAAGTCACGTAAAGAGAAAACCCAAGAGTGGGAGGAGCTAAGAAAGAGTATAAAAGCCAAGAGAGGCACAGACAAAGCAGAAGTCAAACAGACACAAGAGAACACACATGGGGCCAGCCTGAAGAAGGCACAGATATGCCGAAACGTCGCGAAGGCCCCCATGATGTACAATGCGCATACACCCAAGATGGGTAATTTTTTGAAACAGGGCAGGGGTATCACCACCCAGCCCCATCGATGGCCCGTGCACCTCAGGCTACCAGCTTGCTGGTGGCCTGTTTCTTTTCTAACACCTAACCAGCCAGTGCCTCGTGGGGTTGGGGATGCCCCTGCCCAAACCCAAGACCCTAACCCTAACCAGGGGGGTCCCCTAAAACACAAAGAAAAAGAAACAAAGTAACGGAAAGACAAGAAGTCCCGTACAACAGAAAAAACAGAAAAGAGAAATAAAGAGAAAGAATAAAGAATAACGGAAAGACAAGAAGTCCCGTAAAACAGAAAAGACAGAAAAAAGAGAAATAAAGAGAAAAGAATAAAGAATAACGGAAAGACAAGAAAGTCCCGTAAATAAAAGGCCCAGAGTGGCAGAAACATAGTAAGACAAGAAAGTCACGTAAAGAGAAAAACAGAAAGAAAAACAAGTAAGACAAGAAAGTCACGTAAAGAGAAACACAGTAAGAAAAGCAAGTAAGACAAGTAAGTCACGTAAAGAGAAAACCCAAGAGTGGGAGGAGCTAAGAAAGAGTATAAAAGCCAAGAGAGGCACAGACAAAGCAGAAGTCAAACAGACACAAGAGAACACACATGGGGCCAGCCTGAAGAAGGCACAGATATGCCGAAACGTCGCGAAGGCCCCCATGATGTACAATGCGCATACACCCAAGATGGGTAATTTTTTGAAACAGGGCAGGGGTATCACCACCCAGCCCCATCGATGGCCCGTGCACCTCAGGCTACCAGCTTGCTGGTGGCCTGTTTCTTTTCTAACACCTAACCAGCCAGTGCCTCGTGGGGTTGGGGATGCCCCTGCCCAAACCCAAGACCCTAACCCTAACCAGGGGGGTCCCCTAAAACACAAAGAAAAAGAAACAAAGTAACGGAAAGACAAGAAGTCCCGTACAACAGAAAAAACAGAAAAGAGAAATAAAGAGAAAGAATAAAGAATAACGGAAAGACAAGAAGTCCCGTAAAACAGAAAAGACAGAAAAAAGAGAAATAAAGAGAAAAGAATAAAGAATAACGGAAAGACAAGAAAGTCCCGTAAATAAAAGGCCCAGAGTGGCAGAAACATAGTAAGACAAGAAAGTCACGTAAAGAGAAAAACAGAAAGAAAAACAAGTAAGACAAGAAAGTCACGTAAAGAGAAACACAGTAAGAAAAGCAAGTAAGACAAGTAAGTCACGTAAAGAGAAAACCCAAGAGTGGGAGGAGCTAAGAAAGAGTATAAAAGCCAAGAGAGGCACAGACAAAGCAGAAGTCAAACAGACACAAGAGAACACACATGGGGCCAGCCTGAAGAAGGCACAGATATGCCGAAACGTCGCGAAGGCCCCCATGATGTACAATGCGCATACACCCAAGATGGGTAATTTTTTGAAACAGGGCAGGGGTATCACCACCCAGCCCCATCGATGGCCCGTGCACCTCAGGCTACCAGCTTGCTGGTGGCCTGTTTCTTTTCTAACACCTAACCAGCCAGTGCCTCGTGGGGTTGGGGATGCCCCTGCCCAAACCCAAGACCCTAACCCTAACCAGGGGGGTCCCCTAAAACACAAAGAAAAAGAAACAAAGTAACGGAAAGACAAGAAGTCCCGTACAACAGAAAAAACAGAAAAGAGAAATAAAGAGAAAGAATAAAGAATAACGGAAAGACAAGAAGTCCCGTAAAACAGAAAAGACAGAAAAAAGAGAAATAAAGAGAAAAGAATAAAGAATAACGGAAAGACAAGAAAGTCCCGTAAATAAAAGGCCCAGAGTGGCAGAAACATAGTAAGACAAGAAAGTCACGTAAAGAGAAAAACAGAAAGAAAAACAAGTAAGACAAGAAAGTCACGTAAAGAGAAACACAGTAAGAAAAGCAAGTAAGACAAGTAAGTCACGTAAAGAGAAAACCCAAGAGTGGGAGGAGCTAAGAAAGAGTATAAAAGCCAAGAGAGGCACAGACAAAGCAGAAGTCAAACAGACACAAGAGAACACACATGGGGCCAGCCTGAAGAAGGCACAGATATGCCGAAACGTCGCGAAGGCCCCCATGATGTACAATGCGCATACACCCAAGATGGGTAATTTTTTGAAACAGGGCAGGGGTATCACCACCCAGCCCCATCGATGGCCCGTGCACCTCAGGCTACCAGCTTGCTGGTGGCCTGTTTCTTTTCTAACACCTAACCAGCCAGTGCCTCGTGGGGTTGGGGATGCCCCTGCCCAAACCCAAGACCCTAACCCTAACCAGGGGGGTCCCCTAAAACACAAAGAAAAAGAAACAAAGTAACGGAAAGACAAGAAGTCCCGTACAACAGAAAAAACAGAAAAGAGAAATAAAGAGAAAGAATAAAGAATAACGGAAAGACAAGAAGTCCCGTAAAACAGAAAAGACAGAAAAAAGAGAAATAAAGAGAAAAGAATAAAGAATAACGGAAAGACAAGAAAGTCCCGTAAATAAAAGGCCCAGAGTGGCAGAAACATAGTAAGACAAGAAAGTCACGTAAAGAGAAAAACAGAAAGAAAAACAAGTAAGACAAGAAAGTCACGTAAAGAGAAACACAGTAAGAAAAGCAAGTAAGACAAGTAAGTCACGTAAAGAGAAAACCCAAGAGTGGGAGGAGCTAAGAAAGAGTATAAAAGCCAAGAGAGGCACAGACAAAGCAGAAGTCAAACAGACACAAGAGAACACACATGGGGCCAGCCTGAAGAAGGCACAGATATGCCGAAACGTCGCGAAGGCCCCCATGATGTACAATGCGCATACACCCAAGATGGGTAATTTTTTGAAACAGGGCAGGGGTATCACCACCCAGCCCCATCGATGGCCCGTGCACCTCAGGCTACCAGCTTGCTGGTGGCCTGTTTCTTTTCTAACACCTAACCAGCCAGTGCCTCGTGGGGTTGGGGATGCCCCTGCCCAAACCCAAGACCCTAACCCTAACCAGGGGGGTCCCCTAAAACACAAAGAAAAAGAAACAAAGTAACGGAAAGACAAGAAGTCCCGTACAACAGAAAAAACAGAAAAGAGAAATAAAGAGAAAGAATAAAGAATAACGGAAAGACAAGAAGTCCCGTAAAACAGAAAAGACAGAAAAAAGAGAAATAAAGAGAAAAGAATAAAGAATAACGGAAAGACAAGAAAGTCCCGTAAATAAAAGGCCCAGAGTGGCAGAAACATAGTAAGACAAGAAAGTCACGTAAAGAGAAAAACAGAAAGAAAAACAAGTAAGACAAGAAAGTCACGTAAAGAGAAACACAGTAAGAAAAGCAAGTAAGACAAGTAAGTCACGTAAAGAGAAAACCCAAGAGTGGGAGGAGCTAAGAAAGAGTATAAAAGCCAAGAGAGGCACAGACAAAGCAGAAGTCAAACAGACACAAGAGAACACACATGGGGCCAGCCTGAAGAAGGCACAGATATGCCGAAACGTCGCGAAGGCCCCCATGATGTACAATGCGCATACACCCAAGATGGGTAATTTTTTGAAACAGGGCAGGGGTATCACCACCCAGCCCCATCGATGGCCCGTGCACCTCAGGCTACCAGCTTGCTGGTGGCCTGTTTCTTTTCTAACACCTAACCAGCCAGTGCCTCGTGGGGTTGGGGATGCCCCTGCCCAAACCCAAGACCCTAACCCTAACCAGGGGGGTCCCCTAAAACACAAAGAAAAAGAAACAAAGTAACGGAAAGACAAGAAGTCCCGTACAACAGAAAAAACAGAAAAGAGAAATAAAGAGAAAGAATAAAGAATAACGGAAAGACAAGAAGTCCCGTAAAACAGAAAAGACAGAAAAAAGAGAAATAAAGAGAAAAGAATAAAGAATAACGGAAAGACAAGAAAGTCCCGTAAATAAAAGGCCCAGAGTGGCAGAAACATAGTAAGACAAGAAAGTCACGTAAAGAGAAAAACAGAAAGAAAAACAAGTAAGACAAGAAAGTCACGTAAAGAGAAACACAGTAAGAAAAGCAAGTAAGACAAGTAAGTCACGTAAAGAGAAAACCCAAGAGTGGGAGGAGCTAAGAAAGAGTATAAAAGCCAAGAGAGGCACAGACAAAGCAGAAGTCAAACAGACACAAGAGAACACACATGGGGCCAGCCTGAAGAAGGCACAGATATGCCGAAACGTCGCGAAGGCCCCCATGATGTACAATGCGCATACACCCAAGATGGGTAATTTTTTGAAACAGGGCAGGGGTATCACCACCCAGCCCCATCGATGGCCCGTGCACCTCAGGCTACCAGCTTGCTGGTGGCCTGTTTCTTTTCTAACACCTAACCAGCCAGTGCCTCGTGGGGTTGGGGATGCCCCTGCCCAAACCCAAGACCCTAACCCTAACCAGGGGGGTCCCCTAAAACACAAAGAAAAAGAAACAAAGTAACGGAAAGACAAGAAGTCCCGTACAACAGAAAAAACAGAAAAGAGAAATAAAGAGAAAGAATAAAGAATAACGGAAAGACAAGAAGTCCCGTAAAACAGAAAAGACAGAAAAAAGAGAAATAAAGAGAAAAGAATAAAGAATAACGGAAAGACAAGAAAGTCCCGTAAATAAAAGGCCCAGAGTGGCAGAAACATAGTAAGACAAGAAAGTCACGTAAAGAGAAAAACAGAAAGAAAAACAAGTAAGACAAGAAAGTCACGTAAAGAGAAACACAGTAAGAAAAGCAAGTAAGACAAGTAAGTCACGTAAAGAGAAAACCCAAGAGTGGGAGGAGCTAAGAAAGAGTATAAAAGCCAAGAGAGGCACAGACAAAGCAGAAGTCAAACAGACACAAGAGAACACACATGGGGCCAGCCTGAAGAAGGCACAGATATGCCGAAACGTCGCGAAGGCCCCCATGATGTACAATGCGCATACACCCAAGATGGGTAATTTTTTGAAACAGGGCAGGGGTATCACCACCCAGCCCCATCGATGGCCCGTGCACCTCAGGCTACCAGCTTGCTGGTGGCCTGTTTCTTTTCTAACACCTAACCAGCCAGTGCCTCGTGGGGTTGGGGATGCCCCTGCCCAAACCCAAGACCCTAACCCTAACCAGGGGGGTCCCCTAAAACACAAAGAAAAAGAAACAAAGTAACGGAAAGACAAGAAGTCCCGTACAACAGAAAAAACAGAAAAGAGAAATAAAGAGAAAGAATAAAGAATAACGGAAAGACAAGAAGTCCCGTAAAACAGAAAAGACAGAAAAAAGAGAAATAAAGAGAAAAGAATAAAGAATAACGGAAAGACAAGAAAGTCCCGTAAATAAAAGGCCCAGAGTGGCAGAAACATAGTAAGACAAGAAAGTCACGTAAAGAGAAAAACAGAAAGAAAAACAAGTAAGACAAGAAAGTCACGTAAAGAGAAACACAGTAAGAAAAGCAAGTAAGACAAGTAAGTCACGTAAAGAGAAAACCCAAGAGTGGGAGGAGCTAAGAAAGAGTATAAAAGCCAAGAGAGGCACAGACAAAGCAGAAGTCAAACAGACACAAGAGAACACACATGGGGCCAGCCTGAAGAAGGCACAGATATGCCGAAACGTCGCGAAGGCCCCCATGATGTACAATGCGCATACACCCAAGATGGGTAATTTTTTGAAACAGGGCAGGGGTATCACCACCCAGCCCCATCGATGGCCCGTGCACCTCAGGCTACCAGCTTGCTGGTGGCCTGTTTCTTTTCTAACACCTAACCAGCCAGTGCCTCGTGGGGTTGGGGATGCCCCTGCCCAAACCCAAGACCCTAACCCTAACCAGGGGGGTCCCCTAAAACACAAAGAAAAAGAAACAAAGTAACGGAAAGACAAGAAGTCCCGTACAACAGAAAAAACAGAAAAGAGAAATAAAGAGAAAGAATAAAGAATAACGGAAAGACAAGAAGTCCCGTAAAACAGAAAAGACAGAAAAAAGAGAAATAAAGAGAAAAGAATAAAGAATAACGGAAAGACAAGAAAGTCCCGTAAATAAAAGGCCCAGAGTGGCAGAAACATAGTAAGACAAGAAAGTCACGTAAAGAGAAAAACAGAAAGAAAAACAAGTAAGACAAGAAAGTCACGTAAAGAGAAACACAGTAAGAAAAGCAAGTAAGACAAGTAAGTCACGTAAAGAGAAAACCCAAGAGTGGGAGGAGCTAAGAAAGAGTATAAAAGCCAAGAGAGGCACAGACAAAGCAGAAGTCAAACAGACACAAGAGAACACACATGGGGCCAGCCTGAAGAAGGCACAGATATGCCGAAACGTCGCGAAGGCCCCCATGATGTACAATGCGCATACACCCAAGATGGGTAATTTTTTGAAACAGGGCAGGGGTATCACCACCCAGCCCCATCGATGGCCCGTGCACCTCAGGCTACCAGCTTGCTGGTGGCCTGTTTCTTTTCTAACACCTAACCAGCCAGTGCCTCGTGGGGTTGGGGATGCCCCTGCCCAAACCCAAGACCCTAACCCTAACCAGGGGGGTCCCCTAAAACACAAAGAAAAAGAAACAAAGTAACGGAAAGACAAGAAGTCCCGTACAACAGAAAAAACAGAAAAGAGAAATAAAGAGAAAGAATAAAGAATAACGGAAAGACAAGAAGTCCCGTAAAACAGAAAAGACAGAAAAAAGAGAAATAAAGAGAAAAGAATAAAGAATAACGGAAAGACAAGAAAGTCCCGTAAATAAAAGGCCCAGAGTGGCAGAAACATAGTAAGACAAGAAAGTCACGTAAAGAGAAAAACAGAAAGAAAAACAAGTAAGACAAGAAAGTCACGTAAAGAGAAACACAGTAAGAAAAGCAAGTAAGACAAGTAAGTCACGTAAAGAGAAAACCCAAGAGTGGGAGGAGCTAAGAAAGAGTATAAAAGCCAAGAGAGGCACAGACAAAGCAGAAGTCAAACAGACACAAGAGAACACACATGGGGCCAGCCTGAAGAAGGCACAGATATGCCGAAACGTCGCGAAGGCCCCCATGATGTACAATGCGCATACACCCAAGATGGGTAATTTTTTGAAACAGGGCAGGGGTATCACCACCCAGCCCCATCGATGGCCCGTGCACCTCAGGCTACCAGCTTGCTGGTGGCCTGTTTCTTTTCTAACACCTAACCAGCCAGTGCCTCGTGGGGTTGGGGATGCCCCTGCCCAAACCCAAGACCCTAACCCTAACCAGGGGGGTCCCCTAAAACACAAAGAAAAAGAAACAAAGTAACGGAAAGACAAGAAGTCCCGTACAACAGAAAAAACAGAAAAGAGAAATAAAGAGAAAGAATAAAGAATAACGGAAAGACAAGAAGTCCCGTAAAACAGAAAAGACAGAAAAAAGAGAAATAAAGAGAAAAGAATAAAGAATAACGGAAAGACAAGAAAGTCCCGTAAATAAAAGGCCCAGAGTGGCAGAAACATAGTAAGACAAGAAAGTCACGTAAAGAGAAAAACAGAAAGAAAAACAAGTAAGACAAGAAAGTCACGTAAAGAGAAACACAGTAAGAAAAGCAAGTAAGACAAGTAAGTCACGTAAAGAGAAAACCCAAGAGTGGGAGGAGCTAAGAAAGAGTATAAAAGCCAAGAGAGGCACAGACAAAGCAGAAGTCAAACAGACACAAGAGAACACACATGGGGCCAGCCTGAAGAAGGCACAGATATGCCGAAACGTCGCGAAGGCCCCCATGATGTACAATGCGCATACACCCAAGATGGGTAATTTTTTGAAACAGGGCAGGGGTATCACCACCCAGCCCCATCGATGGCCCGTGCACCTCAGGCTACCAGCTTGCTGGTGGCCTGTTTCTTTTCTAACACCTAACCAGCCAGTGCCTCGTGGGGTTGGGGATGCCCCTGCCCAAACCCAAGACCCTAACCCTAACCAGGGGGGTCCCCTAAAACACAAAGAAAAAGAAACAAAGTAACGGAAAGACAAGAAGTCCCGTACAACAGAAAAAACAGAAAAGAGAAATAAAGAGAAAGAATAAAGAATAACGGAAAGACAAGAAGTCCCGTAAAACAGAAAAGACAGAAAAAAGAGAAATAAAGAGAAAAGAATAAAGAATAACGGAAAGACAAGAAAGTCCCGTAAATAAAAGGCCCAGAGTGGCAGAAACATAGTAAGACAAGAAAGTCACGTAAAGAGAAAAACAGAAAGAAAAACAAGTAAGACAAGAAAGTCACGTAAAGAGAAACACAGTAAGAAAAGCAAGTAAGACAAGTAAGTCACGTAAAGAGAAAACCCAAGAGTGGGAGGAGCTAAGAAAGAGTATAAAAGCCAAGAGAGGCACAGACAAAGCAGAAGTCAAACAGACACAAGAGAACACACATGGGGCCAGCCTGAAGAAGGCACAGATATGCCGAAACGTCGCGAAGGCCCCCATGATGTACAATGCGCATACACCCAAGATGGGTAATTTTTTGAAACAGGGCAGGGGTATCACCACCCAGCCCCATCGATGGCCCGTGCACCTCAGGCTACCAGCTTGCTGGTGGCCTGTTTCTTTTCTAACACCTAACCAGCCAGTGCCTCGTGGGGTTGGGGATGCCCCTGCCCAAACCCAAGACCCTAACCCTAACCAGGGGGGTCCCCTAAAACACAAAGAAAAAGAAACAAAGTAACGGAAAGACAAGAAGTCCCGTACAACAGAAAAAACAGAAAAGAGAAATAAAGAGAAAGAATAAAGAATAACGGAAAGACAAGAAGTCCCGTAAAACAGAAAAGACAGAAAAAAGAGAAATAAAGAGAAAAGAATAAAGAATAACGGAAAGACAAGAAAGTCCCGTAAATAAAAGGCCCAGAGTGGCAGAAACATAGTAAGACAAGAAAGTCACGTAAAGAGAAAAACAGAAAGAAAAACAAGTAAGACAAGAAAGTCACGTAAAGAGAAACACAGTAAGAAAAGCAAGTAAGACAAGTAAGTCACGTAAAGAGAAAACCCAAGAGTGGGAGGAGCTAAGAAAGAGTATAAAAGCCAAGAGAGGCACAGACAAAGCAGAAGTCAAACAGACACAAGAGAACACACATGGGGCCAGCCTGAAGAAGGCACAGATATGCCGAAACGTCGCGAAGGCCCCCATGATGTACAATGCGCATACACCCAAGATGGGTAATTTTTTGAAACAGGGCAGGGGTATCACCACCCAGCCCCATCGATGGCCCGTGCACCTCAGGCTACCAGCTTGCTGGTGGCCTGTTTCTTTTCTAACACCTAACCAGCCAGTGCCTCGTGGGGTTGGGGATGCCCCTGCCCAAACCCAAGACCCTAACCCTAACCAGGGGGGTCCCCTAAAACACAAAGAAAAAGAAACAAAGTAACGGAAAGACAAGAAGTCCCGTACAACAGAAAAAACAGAAAAGAGAAATAAAGAGAAAGAATAAAGAATAACGGAAAGACAAGAAGTCCCGTAAAACAGAAAAGACAGAAAAAAGAGAAATAAAGAGAAAAGAATAAAGAATAACGGAAAGACAAGAAAGTCCCGTAAATAAAAGGCCCAGAGTGGCAGAAACATAGTAAGACAAGAAAGTCACGTAAAGAGAAAAACAGAAAGAAAAACAAGTAAGACAAGAAAGTCACGTAAAGAGAAACACAGTAAGAAAAGCAAGTAAGACAAGTAAGTCACGTAAAGAGAAAACCCAAGAGTGGGAGGAGCTAAGAAAGAGTATAAAAGCCAAGAGAGGCACAGACAAAGCAGAAGTCAAACAGACACAAGAGAACACACATGGGGCCAGCCTGAAGAAGGCACAGATATGCCGAAACGTCGCGAAGGCCCCCATGATGTACAATGCGCATACACCCAAGATGGGTAATTTTTTGAAACAGGGCAGGGGTATCACCACCCAGCCCCATCGATGGCCCGTGCACCTCAGGCTACCAGCTTGCTGGTGGCCTGTTTCTTTTCTAACACCTAACCAGCCAGTGCCTCGTGGGGTTGGGGATGCCCCTGCCCAAACCCAAGACCCTAACCCTAACCAGGGGGGTCCCCTAAAACACAAAGAAAAAGAAACAAAGTAACGGAAAGACAAGAAGTCCCGTACAACAGAAAAAACAGAAAAGAGAAATAAAGAGAAAGAATAAAGAATAACGGAAAGACAAGAAGTCCCGTAAAACAGAAAAGACAGAAAAAAGAGAAATAAAGAGAAAAGAATAAAGAATAACGGAAAGACAAGAAAGTCCCGTAAATAAAAGGCCCAGAGTGGCAGAAACATAGTAAGACAAGAAAGTCACGTAAAGAGAAAAACAGAAAGAAAAACAAGTAAGACAAGAAAGTCACGTAAAGAGAAACACAGTAAGAAAAGCAAGTAAGACAAGTAAGTCACGTAAAGAGAAAACCCAAGAGTGGGAGGAGCTAAGAAAGAGTATAAAAGCCAAGAGAGGCACAGACAAAGCAGAAGTCAAACAGACACAAGAGAACACACATGGGGCCAGCCTGAAGAAGGCACAGATATGCCGAAACGTCGCGAAGGCCCCCATGATGTACAATGCGCATACACCCAAGATGGGTAATTTTTTGAAACAGGGCAGGGGTATCACCACCCAGCCCCATCGATGGCCCGTGCACCTCAGGCTACCAGCTTGCTGGTGGCCTGTTTCTTTTCTAACACCTAACCAGCCAGTGCCTCGTGGGGTTGGGGATGCCCCTGCCCAAACCCAAGACCCTAACCCTAACCAGGGGGGTCCCCTAAAACACAAAGAAAAAGAAACAAAGTAACGGAAAGACAAGAAGTCCCGTACAACAGAAAAAACAGAAAAGAGAAATAAAGAGAAAGAATAAAGAATAACGGAAAGACAAGAAGTCCCGTAAAACAGAAAAGACAGAAAAAAGAGAAATAAAGAGAAAAGAATAAAGAATAACGGAAAGACAAGAAAGTCCCGTAAATAAAAGGCCCAGAGTGGCAGAAACATAGTAAGACAAGAAAGTCACGTAAAGAGAAAAACAGAAAGAAAAACAAGTAAGACAAGAAAGTCACGTAAAGAGAAACACAGTAAGAAAAGCAAGTAAGACAAGTAAGTCACGTAAAGAGAAAACCCAAGAGTGGGAGGAGCTAAGAAAGAGTATAAAAGCCAAGAGAGGCACAGACAAAGCAGAAGTCAAACAGACACAAGAGAACACACATGGGGCCAGCCTGAAGAAGGCACAGATATGCCGAAACGTCGCGAAGGCCCCCATGATGTACAATGCGCATACACCCAAGATGGGTAATTTTTTGAAACAGGGCAGGGGTATCACCACCCAGCCCCATCGATGGCCCGTGCACCTCAGGCTACCAGCTTGCTGGTGGCCTGTTTCTTTTCTAACACCTAACCAGCCAGTGCCTCGTGGGGTTGGGGATGCCCCTGCCCAAACCCAAGACCCTAACCCTAACCAGGGGGGTCCCCTAAAACACAAAGAAAAAGAAACAAAGTAACGGAAAGACAAGAAGTCCCGTACAACAGAAAAAACAGAAAAGAGAAATAAAGAGAAAGAATAAAGAATAACGGAAAGACAAGAAGTCCCGTAAAACAGAAAAGACAGAAAAAAGAGAAATAAAGAGAAAAGAATAAAGAATAACGGAAAGACAAGAAAGTCCCGTAAATAAAAGGCCCAGAGTGGCAGAAACATAGTAAGACAAGAAAGTCACGTAAAGAGAAAAACAGAAAGAAAAACAAGTAAGACAAGAAAGTCACGTAAAGAGAAACACAGTAAGAAAAGCAAGTAAGACAAGTAAGTCACGTAAAGAGAAAACCCAAGAGTGGGAGGAGCTAAGAAAGAGTATAAAAGCCAAGAGAGGCACAGACAAAGCAGAAGTCAAACAGACACAAGAGAACACACATGGGGCCAGCCTGAAGAAGGCACAGATATGCCGAAACGTCGCGAAGGCCCCCATGATGTACAATGCGCATACACCCAAGATGGGTAATTTTTTGAAACAGGGCAGGGGTATCACCACCCAGCCCCATCGATGGCCCGTGCACCTCAGGCTACCAGCTTGCTGGTGGCCTGTTTCTTTTCTAACACCTAACCAGCCAGTGCCTCGTGGGGTTGGGGATGCCCCTGCCCAAACCCAAGACCCTAACCCTAACCAGGGGGGTCCCCTAAAACACAAAGAAAAAGAAACAAAGTAACGGAAAGACAAGAAGTCCCGTACAACAGAAAAAACAGAAAAGAGAAATAAAGAGAAAGAATAAAGAATAACGGAAAGACAAGAAGTCCCGTAAAACAGAAAAGACAGAAAAAAGAGAAATAAAGAGAAAAGAATAAAGAATAACGGAAAGACAAGAAAGTCCCGTAAATAAAAGGCCCAGAGTGGCAGAAACATAGTAAGACAAGAAAGTCACGTAAAGAGAAAAACAGAAAGAAAAACAAGTAAGACAAGAAAGTCACGTAAAGAGAAACACAGTAAGAAAAGCAAGTAAGACAAGTAAGTCACGTAAAGAGAAAACCCAAGAGTGGGAGGAGCTAAGAAAGAGTATAAAAGCCAAGAGAGGCACAGACAAAGCAGAAGTCAAACAGACACAAGAGAACACACATGGGGCCAGCCTGAAGAAGGCACAGATATGCCGAAACGTCGCGAAGGCCCCCATGATGTACAATGCGCATACACCCAAGATGGGTAATTTTTTGAAACAGGGCAGGGGTATCACCACCCAGCCCCATCGATGGCCCGTGCACCTCAGGCTACCAGCTTGCTGGTGGCCTGTTTCTTTTCTAACACCTAACCCCCTAACCCTAACCCCTAACCCTAACCCTAACCCCCACGGGACACAGAGAAAAGGGATAAAAACTTTATTAAGAACAGAGAGATAAAACCCAGAGAGGGACTCTTAAAAATTCAAATTCATTGAGCTCCAGCCTGAAGAAGGCGTTACAGACGCCGAAACGTCGCGAAGAAGAGCTCAACAAAAAGATTGATGGCCTACTAAACTCCCGTGATGGGCAATTTTTTGAACAATTATGTTGGTGGGGGCACCATCCCCCGTTCCACGATGGACCGTGCACTTGTGGGTCTCCAGCATTGCTGGGGCCCCAGTCCTTTCTCAAATCCTAACTCGCCTGTGCCTCGTGGGATGGGCGGTGCTCTTTACCTTCTTTTCCCAGCCACCAGGTGAGACCACGTAACGGAAGTTGGACCCTGGTCTCTCAGGGGTCGGTCTCTTGGTTGGGGAGTCCCCCAATGCACACATTGGTGAGACCTAGGCTTGGAAATTGGTCCTGGAAGGGGACCCGTGATGCCTATTGGCGAGACCTAGATTTGGAAATTGGTCTCTGGAAGGGATCCGTGATGCCAGTGTGTGAGGAGGCGGTTCTTCCTGCTTGGGGCTGTACCCCTCAGCGAAGGGGCCCCACGATGCCTGTTGGCCACACAGTAAACCCCAATTGGGTACAATTTAAATTTCATAACTTAATTTTTGGTGGGTAGGCAGAAGGGAGAGGACCCTGGCCCAGGGGTCTTGCCCTAAACATAACCACTCCTCTCTTCTCGCCTAACCCTAACCCGACTTAACCCCCTAAATTCATTGGCACCCAGAAAGAATTAAAAATCCACAAAGGATAGGAATAAATAAATAAATGTCACTTAAAAAGCCTGCCTGCAAGGGAATAAAAGACCACACGGGACACAGAGAAAAGGGATAAAAACTTTATTAAGAACAGAGAGATAAAACCCAGAGAGGGACTCTTAAAAATTCAAATTCATTGAGCTCCAGCCTGAAGAAGGCGTTACAGACGCCGAAACGTCGCGAAGAAGAGCTCAACAAAAAGATTGATGGCCTACTAAACTCCCGTGATGGGCAATTTTTTGAACAATTATGTTGGTGGGGGCACCATCCCCCGTTCCACGATGGACCGTGCACTTGTGGGTCTCCAGCATTGCTGGGGCCCCAGTCCTTTCTCAAATCCTAACCCCCTAACCCTAACCCCCCTAGCCCCCCACCCACTACCCTGTCCTTACCCTAACCCCATTGCCCCCCTCCCCCCTCCCCTTCCAGCCCTAACCCTAAGGGACACTTAAAAGCCTAAATAAAGAGAACAAAAGACAAGAAAGTCAGAAAAAACAGTACACAAGGAAAGGATTTACAGGAAGGGGGTGCCATAACAGAAAAATACAGAACACAGGACGGGATGTCTAAAAGGAAGGGGGTGCCATTTAAAGAAGTAAGAATAAAGAAAAGAACATCAGAAAAATAAAGAGAAAGAATAAAGAGCAAGAAAAAGAATAAAGAACAAGAGAAAAACTAAAGAACAACAGAAATACAAAAACAGAAAGAATAAAGAACAAAAGAAAGAATAAAGCACAAACAGAAATACAAAGAGAAAGATAAAGAAAAACAGAAAGAATAAAGAACAAAAGAAAGAATAAAGCACAAACAGAAATACAAAGAGAAAGATAAAGAAAAACAGAAAGAACAAAGAACAGAAAAAGTTTGAAAAAGGGAGAGCTAAAGCAGAAAAAACTGAGAGTAAAGAAAAAACTAAGAAACAGAAAAAGTTAAGAAAAACAGAAAGGAAAAAGAAAAGTATAAAAGGCCAAGAGTGGCGAAACAGAACACAAAAGCGGGTGGGCCAGCCTGAGGAAGGCTCAAGAGAAGCCGAAACGTCGCGAATGGCCCACCACAGTGCACTACACCCGCTTAGGGTAATTTTTTGATCAGGGGGCACCAATACCAGTCCCATGGATGGACCGTGCACCTAGGTTCCGGCATAGCCGGGCCTATTCTTTCCCCACACCCTAACCAGCCTGTGCCTCCTGGGATTGGTGGTGCCCCTGCCCATTGCCTCTCTCCCTCATTGTGGGGAGCCCCCCACCCACTACCCTGTCCTTACCCTAACCCCATTGCCCCCCTCCCCCCTCCCCTTCCAGCCCTAACCCTAAGGGACACTTAAAAGCCTAAATAAAGAGAACAAAAGACAAGAAAGTCAGAAAAAACAGTACACAAGGAAAGGATTTACAGGAAGGGGGTGCCATAACAGAAAAATACAGAACACAGGACGGGATGTCTAAAAGGAAGGGGGTGCCATTTAAAGAAGTAAGAATAAAGAAAAGAACATCAGAAAAATAAAGAGAAAGAATAAAGAGCAAGAAAAAGAATAAAGAACAAGAGAAAAACTAAAGAACAACAGAAATACAAAAACAGAAAGAATAAAGAACAAAAGAAAGAATAAAGCACAAACAGAAATACAAAGAGAAAGATAAAGAAAAACAGAAAGAATAAAGAACAAAAGAAAGAATAAAGCACAAACAGAAATACAAAGAGAAAGATAAAGAAAAACAGAAAGAACAAAGAACAGAAAAAGTTTGAAAAAGGGAGAGCTAAAGCAGAAAAAACTGAGAGTAAAGAAAAAACTAAGAAACAGAAAAAGTTAAGAAAAACAGAAAGGAAAAAGAAAAGTATAAAAGGCCAAGAGTGGCGAAACAGAACACAAAAGCGGGTGGGCCAGCCTGAGGAAGGCTCAAGAGAAGCCGAAACGTCGCGAATGGCCCACCACAGTGCACTACACCCGCTTAGGGTAATTTTTTGATCAGGGGGCACCAATACCAGTCCCATGGATGGACCGTGCACCTAGGTTCCGGCATAGCCGGGCCTATTCTTTCCCCACACCCTAACCAGCCTGTGCCTCCTGGGATTGGTGGTGCCCCTGCCCATTGCCTCTCTCCCTCATTGTGGGGAGCCCCCCACCCACTACCCTGTCCTTACCCTAACCCCATTGCCCCCCTCCCCCCTCCCCTTCCAGCCCTAACCCTAAGGGACACTTAAAAGCCTAAATAAAGAGAACAAAAGACAAGAAAGTCAGAAAAAACAGTACACAAGGAAAGGATTTACAGGAAGGGGGTGCCATAACAGAAAAATACAGAACACAGGACGGGATGTCTAAAAGGAAGGGGGTGCCATTTAAAGAAGTAAGAATAAAGAAAAGAACATCAGAAAAATAAAGAGAAAGAATAAAGAGCAAGAAAAAGAATAAAGAACAAGAGAAAAACTAAAGAACAACAGAAATACAAAAACAGAAAGAATAAAGAACAAAAGAAAGAATAAAGCACAAACAGAAATACAAAGAGAAAGATAAAGAAAAACAGAAAGAATAAAGAACAAAAGAAAGAATAAAGCACAAACAGAAATACAAAGAGAAAGATAAAGAAAAACAGAAAGAACAAAGAACAGAAAAAGTTTGAAAAAGGGAGAGCTAAAGCAGAAAAAACTGAGAGTAAAGAAAAAACTAAGAAACAGAAAAAGTTAAGAAAAACAGAAAGGAAAAAGAAAAGTATAAAAGGCCAAGAGTGGCGAAACAGAACACAAAAGCGGGTGGGCCAGCCTGAGGAAGGCTCAAGAGAAGCCGAAACGTCGCGAATGGCCCACCACAGTGCACTACACCCGCTTAGGGTAATTTTTTGATCAGGGGGCACCAATACCAGTCCCATGGATGGACCGTGCACCTAGGTTCCGGCATAGCCGGGCCTATTCTTTCCCCACACCCTAACCAGCCTGTGCCTCCTGGGATTGGTGGTGCCCCTGCCCATTGCCTCTCTCCCTCATTGTGGGGAGCCCCCCACCCACTACCCTGTCCTTACCCTAACCCCATTGCCCCCCTCCCCCCTCCCCTTCCAGCCCTAACCCTAAGGGACACTTAAAAGCCTAAATAAAGAGAACAAAAGACAAGAAAGTCAGAAAAAACAGTACACAAGGAAAGGATTTACAGGAAGGGGGTGCCATAACAGAAAAATACAGAACACAGGACGGGATGTCTAAAAGGAAGGGGGTGCCATTTAAAGAAGTAAGAATAAAGAAAAGAACATCAGAAAAATAAAGAGAAAGAATAAAGAGCAAGAAAAAGAATAAAGAACAAGAGAAAAACTAAAGAACAACAGAAATACAAAAACAGAAAGAATAAAGAACAAAAGAAAGAATAAAGCACAAACAGAAATACAAAGAGAAAGATAAAGAAAAACAGAAAGAATAAAGAACAAAAGAAAGAATAAAGCACAAACAGAAATACAAAGAGAAAGATAAAGAAAAACAGAAAGAACAAAGAACAGAAAAAGTTTGAAAAAGGGAGAGCTAAAGCAGAAAAAACTGAGAGTAAAGAAAAAACTAAGAAACAGAAAAAGTTAAGAAAAACAGAAAGGAAAAAGAAAAGTATAAAAGGCCAAGAGTGGCGAAACAGAACACAAAAGCGGGTGGGCCAGCCTGAGGAAGGCTCAAGAGAAGCCGAAACGTCGCGAATGGCCCACCACAGTGCACTACACCCGCTTAGGGTAATTTTTTGATCAGGGGGCACCAATACCAGTCCCATGGATGGACCGTGCACCTAGGTTCCGGCATAGCCGGGCCTATTCTTTCCCCACACCCTAACCAGCCTGTGCCTCCTGGGATTGGTGGTGCCCCTGCCCATTGCCTCTCTCCCTCATTGTGGGGAGCCCCCCACCCACTACCCTGTCCTTACCCTAACCCCATTGCCCCCCTCCCCCCTCCCCTTCCAGCCCTAACCCTAAGGGACACTTAAAAGCCTAAATAAAGAGAACAAAAGACAAGAAAGTCAGAAAAAACAGTACACAAGGAAAGGATTTACAGGAAGGGGGTGCCATAACAGAAAAATACAGAACACAGGACGGGATGTCTAAAAGGAAGGGGGTGCCATTTAAAGAAGTAAGAATAAAGAAAAGAACATCAGAAAAATAAAGAGAAAGAATAAAGAGCAAGAAAAAGAATAAAGAACAAGAGAAAAACTAAAGAACAACAGAAATACAAAAACAGAAAGAATAAAGAACAAAAGAAAGAATAAAGCACAAACAGAAATACAAAGAGAAAGATAAAGAAAAACAGAAAGAATAAAGAACAAAAGAAAGAATAAAGCACAAACAGAAATACAAAGAGAAAGATAAAGAAAAACAGAAAGAACAAAGAACAGAAAAAGTTTGAAAAAGGGAGAGCTAAAGCAGAAAAAACTGAGAGTAAAGAAAAAACTAAGAAACAGAAAAAGTTAAGAAAAACAGAAAGGAAAAAGAAAAGTATAAAAGGCCAAGAGTGGCGAAACAGAACACAAAAGCGGGTGGGCCAGCCTGAGGAAGGCTCAAGAGAAGCCGAAACGTCGCGAATGGCCCACCACAGTGCACTACACCCGCTTAGGGTAATTTTTTGATCAGGGGGCACCAATACCAGTCCCATGGATGGACCGTGCACCTAGGTTCCGGCATAGCCGGGCCTATTCTTTCCCCACACCCTAACCAGCCTGTGCCTCCTGGGATTGGTGGTGCCCCTGCCCATTGCCTCTCTCCCTCATTGTGGGGAGCCCCCCACCCACTACCCTGTCCTTACCCTAACCCCATTGCCCCCCTCCCCCCTCCCCTTCCAGCCCTAACCCTAAGGGACACTTAAAAGCCTAAATAAAGAGAACAAAAGACAAGAAAGTCAGAAAAAACAGTACACAAGGAAAGGATTTACAGGAAGGGGGTGCCATAACAGAAAAATACAGAACACAGGACGGGATGTCTAAAAGGAAGGGGGTGCCATTTAAAGAAGTAAGAATAAAGAAAAGAACATCAGAAAAATAAAGAGAAAGAATAAAGAGCAAGAAAAAGAATAAAGAACAAGAGAAAAACTAAAGAACAACAGAAATACAAAAACAGAAAGAATAAAGAACAAAAGAAAGAATAAAGCACAAACAGAAATACAAAGAGAAAGATAAAGAAAAACAGAAAGAATAAAGAACAAAAGAAAGAATAAAGCACAAACAGAAATACAAAGAGAAAGATAAAGAAAAACAGAAAGAACAAAGAACAGAAAAAGTTTGAAAAAGGGAGAGCTAAAGCAGAAAAAACTGAGAGTAAAGAAAAAACTAAGAAACAGAAAAAGTTAAGAAAAACAGAAAGGAAAAAGAAAAGTATAAAAGGCCAAGAGTGGCGAAACAGAACACAAAAGCGGGTGGGCCAGCCTGAGGAAGGCTCAAGAGAAGCCGAAACGTCGCGAATGGCCCACCACAGTGCACTACACCTGCTTAGGGTAATTTTTTGATCAGGGGGCACCAATACCAGTCCCATGGATGGACCGTGCACCTAGGTTCCGGCATAGCCGGGCCTATTCTTTCCCCACACCCTAACCAGCCTGTGCCTCCTGGGATTGGTGGTGCCCCTGCCCATTGCCTCTCTCCCTCATTGTGGGGAGCCCCCCACCCACTACCCTGTCCTTACCCTAACCCCATTGCCCCCCTCCCCCCTCCCCTTCCAGCCCTAACCCTAAGGGACACTTAAAAGCCTAAATAAAGAGAACAAAAGACAAGAAAGTCAGAAAAAACAGTACACAAGGAAAGGATTTACAGGAAGGGGGTGCCATAACAGAAAAATACAGAACACAGGACGGGATGTCTAAAAGGAAGGGGGTGCCATTTAAAGAAGTAAGAATAAAGAAAAGAACATCAGAAAAATAAAGAGAAAGAATAAAGAGCAAGAAAAAGAATAAAGAACAAGAGAAAAACTAAAGAACAACAGAAATACAAAAACAGAAAGAATAAAGAACAAAAGAAAGAATAAAGCACAAACAGAAATACAAAGAGAAAGATAAAGAAAAACAGAAAGAATAAAGAACAAAAGAAAGAATAAAGCACAAACAGAAATACAAAGAGAAAGATAAAGAAAAACAGAAAGAACAAAGAACAGAAAAAGTTTGAAAAAGGGAGAGCTAAAGCAGAAAAAACTGAGAGTAAAGAAAAAACTAAGAAACAGAAAAAGTTAAGAAAAACAGAAAGGAAAAAGAAAAGTATAAAAGGCCAAGAGTGGCGAAACAGAACACAAAAGCGGGTGGGCCAGCCTGAGGAAGGCTCAAGAGAAGCCGAAACGTCGCGAATGGCCCACCACAGTGCACTACACCCGCTTAGGGTAATTTTTTGATCAGGGGGCACCAATACCAGTCCCATGGATGGACCGTGCACCTAGGTTCCGGCATAGCCGGGCCTATTCTTTCCCCACACCCTAACCAGCCTGTGCCTCCTGGGATTGGTGGTGCCCCTGCCCATTGCCTCTCTCCCTCATTGTGGGGAGCCCCCCACCCACTACCCTGTCCTTACCCTAACCCCATTGCCCCCCTCCCCCCTCCCCTTCCAGCCCTAACCCTAAGGGACACTTAAAAGCCTAAATAAAGAGAACAAAAGACAAGAAAGTCAGAAAAAACAGTACACAAGGAAAGGATTTACAGGAAGGGGGTGCCATAACAGAAAAATACAGAACACAGGACGGGATGTCTAAAAGGAAGGGGGTGCCATTTAAAGAAGTAAGAATAAAGAAAAGAACATCAGAAAAATAAAGAGAAAGAATAAAGAGCAAGAAAAAGAATAAAGAACAAGAGAAAAACTAAAGAACAACAGAAATACAAAAACAGAAAGAATAAAGAACAAAAGAAAGAATAAAGCACAAACAGAAATACAAAGAGAAAGATAAAGAAAAACAGAAAGAATAAAGAACAAAAGAAAGAATAAAGCACAAACAGAAATACAAAGAGAAAGATAAAGAAAAACAGAAAGAACAAAGAACAGAAAAAGTTTGAAAAAGGGAGAGCTAAAGCAGAAAAAACTGAGAGTAAAGAAAAAACTAAGAAACAGAAAAAGTTAAGAAAAACAGAAAGGAAAAAGAAAAGTATAAAAGGCCAAGAGTGGCGAAACAGAACACAAAAGCGGGTGGGCCAGCCTGAGGAAGGCTCAAGAGAAGCCGAAACGTCGCGAATGGCCCACCACAGTGCACTACACCTGCTTAGGGTAATTTTTTGATCAGGGGGCACCAATACCAGTCCCATGGATGGACCGTGCACCTAGGTTCCGGCATAGCCGGGCCTATTCTTTCCCCACACCCTAACCAGCCTGTGCCTCCTGGGATTGGTGGTGCCCCTGCCCATTGCCTCTCTCCCTCATTGTGGGGAGCCCCCCACCCACTACCCTGTCCTTACCCTAACCCCATTGCCCCCCTCCCCCCTCCCCTTCCAGCCCTAACCCTAAGGGACACTTAAAAGCCTAAATAAAGAGAACAAAAGACAAGAAAGTCAGAAAAAACAGTACACAAGGAAAGGATTTACAGGAAGGGGGTGCCATAACAGAAAAATACAGAACACAGGACGGGATGTCTAAAAGGAAGGGGGTGCCATTTAAAGAAGTAAGAATAAAGAAAAGAACATCAGAAAAATAAAGAGAAAGAATAAAGAGCAAGAAAAAGAATAAAGAACAAGAGAAAAACTAAAGAACAACAGAAATACAAAAACAGAAAGAATAAAGAACAAAAGAAAGAATAAAGCACAAACAGAAATACAAAGAGAAAGATAAAGAAAAACAGAAAGAATAAAGAACAAAAGAAAGAATAAAGCACAAACAGAAATACAAAGAGAAAGATAAAGAAAAACAGAAAGAACAAAGAACAGAAAAAGTTTGAAAAAGGGAGAGCTAAAGCAGAAAAAACTGAGAGTAAAGAAAAAACTAAGAAACAGAAAAAGTTAAGAAAAACAGAAAGGAAAAAGAAAAGTATAAAAGGCCAAGAGTGGCGAAACAGAACACAAAAGCGGGTGGGCCAGCCTGAGGAAGGCTCAAGAGAAGCCGAAACGTCGCGAATGGCCCACCACAGTGCACTACACCCGCTTAGGGTAATTTTTTGATCAGGGGGCACCAATACCAGTCCCATGGATGGACCGTGCACCTAGGTTCCGGCATAGCCGGGCCTATTCTTTCCCCACACCCTAACCAGCCTGTGCCTCCTGGGATTGGTGGTGCCCCTGCCCATTGCCTCTCTCCCTCATTGTGGGGAGCCCCCCACCCACTACCCTGTCCTTACCCTAACCCCATTGCCCCCCTCCCCCCTCCCCTTCCAGCCCTAACCCTAAGGGACACTTAAAAGCCTAAATAAAGAGAACAAAAGACAAGAAAGTCAGAAAAAACAGTACACAAGGAAAGGATTTACAGGAAGGGGGTGCCATAACAGAAAAATACAGAACACAGGACGGGATGTCTAAAAGGAAGGGGGTGCCATTTAAAGAAGTAAGAATAAAGAAAAGAACATCAGAAAAATAAAGAGAAAGAATAAAGAGCAAGAAAAAGAATAAAGAACAAGAGAAAAACTAAAGAACAACAGAAATACAAAAACAGAAAGAATAAAGAACAAAAGAAAGAATAAAGCACAAACAGAAATACAAAGAGAAAGATAAAGAAAAACAGAAAGAATAAAGAACAAAAGAAAGAATAAAGCACAAACAGAAATACAAAGAGAAAGATAAAGAAAAACAGAAAGAACAAAGAACAGAAAAAGTTTGAAAAAGGGAGAGCTAAAGCAGAAAAAACTGAGAGTAAAGAAAAAACTAAGAAACAGAAAAAGTTAAGAAAAACAGAAAGGAAAAAGAAAAGTATAAAAGGCCAAGAGTGGCGAAACAGAACACAAAAGCGGGTGGGCCAGCCTGAGGAAGGCTCAAGAGAAGCCGAAACGTCGCGAATGGCCCACCACAGTGCACTACACCCGCTTAGGGTAATTTTTTGATCAGGGGGCACCAATACCAGTCCCATGGATGGACCGTGCACCTAGGTTCCGGCATAGCCGGGCCTATTCTTTCCCCACACCCTAACCCATATTCGCAAGAACATGCCATTCCTGCCTCCACTTCCGTACAGGAAATTTGGTACAGAGGGTGATCTGGTACATTGGACCCGTGAGACCGGTCGAGCAATGCTGGAGCATTGGAGCAACATTTTAAACTTGAAATCCCGTCGAGTCGGAGCGGGGAGCAAAATGTAGGTTCGGATCCTGTAGCAGGTAAAAATGTCATAGTGTTGACAAAGAACTTCAACATCACAAGAGCACAGGAGAACCTTTTGAATAAGGGATTGACATTTATTCCGACATTAGATGTCCACAAGAAACAAAAAGCACAGTTACAATTGGATATGCAGGAGTACCATCGCAAAATCAAATTAATGTCCTACTTTGACAGTTTCATAGAACGGAGACCTAAACCGTTTATAGGGAAATCTTCCTGGGTCCCGCATCCGGATAAAATTCATCCCCGGGTCAACCAATTGATTAAAAAAGACAGGGAGGATTTTAATAAATATTTCAAGTGTTACAGGGAAAGGAGAAATTTGAAACAAAACGAAGTCAAGGCTTTAAGGGAATTAATAAACAACAAGAATATAGTAATTAAACCGGCAGATAAAGGAAGTACAATAGTAATCATGGGGAGAGATCAATACATACAAGAGGGGGAAAGACAATTGAACAATTCTATCTATTATAAAAAATTGGACGAACCCATATATTTAAAAACAATTCCAATAGTTCATAAAATTTTGGACAAACTCTGGGAACACAAATTCATAAATAGTAAACAAAGGCAATATTTAAAGGGACAGGAGGAGCCGAGACCAAGGAGGTTCTATTTATTGCCAAAAATTCATAAAGATCCCAACACTTGGCCGGTCCCATTTGCAACCCCAGCAGGAAGGCCGATCGTATCGGATTGCGGGAGCGAAACGTACAGGACGGCGGAATTTATTGACTTTTATTTGAATCCCCTCTCTTCGAGACACGCTTCGTATATTAAGGATACATATCATTTTGTGGACATAGTGAAAGGATTATCGGTTCCAAAGGATTCAATATTTTTTTCTATTGACGTGGAAAGTTTGTACACAAACATTGATACAGGGGCTGGAATAGCGGCAGTTAAAAAGATATTTAATAAATACCCCGATGTTAAAAGACCGGATAAAGAAATTTTGCATTTACTGGAGATTAATTTGATGAGAAATGATTTTGAATTTAATGGAAAATTCTACCTGCAAATTAAGGGGACAGCGATGGGAAAGAAATTTTCGCCAGCTTACGCGAATATTTTTATGGCCGTCTGGGAGGAGGAGGCTTTTGCCCACTGCCCGGAGAGGCCTTTACATTATTGGCGTTACCTGGACGATATTTGGGGAATCTGGACAGGTTCGAGGGAAAGTTTTCAGAGATGGTTTGACATCCTGAATTCACACGACCCTTCAATTAAATTACAGTACACATTACATTCGGAATACGTTAATTTTTTGGATACTACAGTTTACAAAGGACCAACATTTCACACAACTCATAAATTAGATATAAAAGTCTTCTTCAAGGAAACAGATACACACGCACTTCTATTCAAATCAAGTTTTCATCCGGCTCATACATATAAAGGACTAATTAAGTCGCAACTAATTAGGTTCAGGAGGATATGCTCACGGGAGGATGATTTTTTGGAGGCAGTTCGAGTACTATTTACGGTACTTCGGAGAAGGGGATACGCAAGATCCTTTTTGAGGGACTGTTTTAAAACATTTCAGGTCCAAAAGGAACCGGATCCTACGAAAATTATTCCATTGGTAACAACATTTTCCAAAATGAGTACAATTATGAACAATAGACTAAAAACAAATTTTCAGGATATAATTGGGGGACAAAAAATATTGGATAATCACAAAATCATATCCGCATACAGAAGAAATAAAAATTTGAAGGACCTGCTAGTTCATGCCAGATTGAAACCCATACAACAAAGGGCGGATAAAAACAAGTTAATTAGCAATTTTTGCACATTGCCATATGTTAAAAATAGAATAAACAAAAATATCTTTAGAATCAGGCAACGATTCAATCCCCGTTCAAATAACTGTATTTATATGATATTTTGTGTCAAATGTGGAGCACAGTACATTGGCGAGACTAAGAATTCCATATCGGTCAGAATGTATCAACATCGTTACAATATTTACAATAAAAAGGAAATTCATACTTTATTAGTGAAGCATTTTATTTTACATGGCTGGCGGAATCTCAGAGTTGCGGGGTTACAAAGGAATGTGGTATGGACAGACAATGAGAGACGAAAATGTGAAAGGAGATGGATTTTCAATCTGGGGACAAGGGAGGCGTCAGGGCTGAATGAAAGGGGGTAATCCGACATTGGACCCTAAGTCCTGAGGGGAAGGACACCCCAATTTCTCATTCAGACCCAAATCCCGGGCATATTCCCATTAAGGTTGGAACCCCAACCGGGGGTGTAATCCTAACCCTAACCACAGCAATTGGAGTGATTATTATAACCCTATCCCCATCCGATCCCTAACCATAACCATACTCCTATCCCCATCCTAATCCTAACCTTAACCCGACCCCCATCTAACCCCCTAACCCTAACCATACCCTGTATCCCCTCCCCTATCTTAATTCTAACCCTAACCATGATTTCTACATTAAAAACCGTGGAATCACGTAAAATATTAAAAACAGCGAATTAAAAACAACAGCAATTTTTACAATACGATTTCATGGTGTAGAACATTAACATATTTATATCTGAAAAGGCATATAATAGGGCAAAATTTAAAAACCAGTTTATTTGAACAAATAACATTTACACAAAACAAATACGGTTAAAAGCATTAAATATTTAAAACAAGGGATTCCATAATATTCAAATTCATATATACACTCGAATATTTAAAAATGGTTTATATACACAGGATAATATGGGCTTCAATACAACACAATTGGAAAGATTTGGTTAAGAAACTAAAAAAACACACACAGAGGGGAGGGTATAAAGGGAGGTGGAGTCAGCTTGGAGCTCATTTCGACTCTGGACTCTGAGGAGTGAACATCAATAGCCACAGCCTTGTGCATTGCAGCCTCATTTCTGTAGCTTTTTGTGTGCCAAGCGCCTGAGGAAGACCCTTACAGGGTCGAAACGTTGCGCGTACGGCACACTGTTTTTTGTAATTAATTAAATAAAACTTTTGTTTTAATTTTTCTTTTTTTTCTTTTTTTCTTTTTATTTTGACATTTGTATCTCGCCACATAAAAGCTCAAATAAGAGTTATAATTATTTAGATAACAAAGGCGAACCCACATTACAAGGACTACAATAATACACAAAATAGAAAACACAACAACACAAACACAACACTTTGCCAAAGACTGAGGACCGGATGGCCTCAGCAGGTTGGACCACCGTCCGATACGGGAAAAGGCGGAGGCTTTCCCGTAATCGTGACAACCAGCAGGGTGGGTTTCCTTCGGGAGGGATGGCCCGTGCGTTTCCTGCCTCACAGAGGTGGCAGGCTCAGTCCCCTTCCCCTAACCCCCCTAACCCTAACCCTATTATTAACATTCAACATTTGCAATGAATTTGAATTATCAATAACTTAAACTCAACTATCAGCACTCAAGTACCAGTTCTGTAATCAAGTATTGTCAGCTGAGAAGGAAGAAATGCAACTGTAGTGGCCTCAGCTGCAGGTCATTTTCCATAAGTTACTGGCACTGGTGTCTTGGGAAAAATCCATCTTGTCTCACTTAACCCATTTTTTAACTAATGCTGTGTTCTGGTAATTTGACAGCATACATGCTACTGCAAACAGTTGGTTGATATTGTAAACATGTGACATGGTAATGATGCTATCAAAAAGTTTGTTCTGTTTGATCCTCCAAATGACTCGCTCCACATGCACCCTGAGTCTGGCTATGGCCTGCGTCTCCTTAACCTGGTATGTTGGCATCTGCTTCTGCTTAGATAGAAAAGGTGGGCAGTACACTTTGCAATTTACAAGAATCGGTGATTAGGAAGCCCTTATCTACCATCACTGCCATGTCTTCAGTCAACTTCTCAGCAATGCCTGATTGTTTGAATAGTTCCTTGTCACTAACCGAACCAGCATACAGATTAGAGATGAATGTCACTGGACCATGTGGAGCTATGCCAACCAGGGCTTTCATCGTACAGTGGGATTTGTACGAAGAGTACATTTCACTTTGGAGAAGTGGTGAGGATGGTGTCTGACACCTCAGCTCTGTACAGTCAAGGATCATCTGGGTGTCTGAGAAATCTTTGAATATCTCAGGGAGGTAAGCTTGCACTTCTTCACGTGTAAGCCAAATGCATTGAGACCCCAGTGCAGTGGCAAGAAAATTTGTCCATGTTGCAATAATGCGGCTCACTGTGGACTGGTGTATGTTAAATCGGTGTGCCAGGTCCCTCTCCTTCAAACCAACTGACAGGAAAACCAGGAAAAGAAAAAACTCGTCAATTGGCTGTAGCAGCTGCCTCTGGAAGGTGAAAACAAAAGGGAAAATGTTACTCCTTAAGCTATGAACTAGTAAAATTATGCTTTTCTTGGCTAAATGTTTTGTAATGGTTATGCATACCATACTGTACCATGGGGTAAACAATGAGGTGCTGTAGTACACAGGTGTATGTATGTAGGATACTGAGTCTAGCATGCATACACCTGTGTATGTATGCTATTGTACATGTAATGTTATATTAAATGAAAAGTGTATTCATGCTCTTGAATGAAATGGCATTTTATTTGCTAACTATTAAGAATGCTGGATTACTTCATTGTTTTATGTGCTCTTTAATATTAATGATATGAAAGATAATCTCAACTAAACATTTTTTAAAATTGTTTCCAATGAAGGAAATAGGAAGTATTCATAAACTTACTATAATGGCAGATGAAAGTGCAATTAAAACTTGTTTTTTTCCAGTAGTTTAGGTGGAGACTTGGCCACTATCTATAGACAGTCAGATATAGAAAATGAGGACTTAACTCAATTGCATGGATTGATCTGAGAATCCAGGATCAGAGGCCTTGGCACTGGTATTGGCCCAATGGACAAGAACTCCACTTCTGGGATCTCTGGGACTACAAAGAGCAAGACTACAGTGAAGGCTGTGCTTTCATATACCACAACAGCAAAAAGTAAAGTGTGACTGTAGACTATTTAAAGATATTGAACAGTTCATGCTAAACTAATTAAAATTAATATGACACTAAACTGCTTAACATTTTTGCTAAGCTTGCCTCAGGGTTTTGAGTTTAATATTACAAATTACTCAGAAGTCAAGTACTCTTTTGTACATCATAGATGAATTGAAATCTAATTTTTAGAACTGCAACATGAAGGACCTCAAAGTTGTTTTTTCTATTGTTTGTTTGTTTTTGTTGAACAGCCATAGTTAGAATGACACAGTGATTGATGAGTTTTCTTTTAATTTTTGCTTGTAATAGTCGAGTTGACTTTGTGACACTTGGTGGATTGTTTTCTGATATTCCAAGGCTAATGATGATAATTTCTAATGCAGATAATTTCAATTCAATCAATTTATTCTCAAACATCCCTGATGAAGAGCACACTACCTCAGTTTTTGTCACTAAGTCATTTAGATTTGACATTTTAACCCCTAGTGTATCATATTTGATGCATGAGTTTTTATGAGTCTTTAAGACTCAGTGTGTTTGATAAAAATCTACATTTTTATCAAATAAAATTTTAAGCAATAAAAAGTGAAATATTTGATACAAATTAAAACAAATGAATATTTAATTAATTTTAAAAATTGACCGAAGATTCAGTAAACAGAATTAGTCTCGATGCATTCTCAATCATCCTGGTAAGTAAATCTCCAAAAGTTGATTCTGTTCATCTGGATGTAGCGTTTTCAGTGGGAGAAATGTTTCGTCACTCATCCAAGTGACTTCTTCAGTTTCAGCTGACTGCAGGTTTCTCCAATCTTATAAACAGCACATTTGCATAATGACTGAAACCAGCCCACTGAAGGAACAATGGGCTGGGAGGTCAGTTCCTTAATCTTAATTAGAATAGAATAGAATAGAATAGAATAGAATAGAATAATCCTTTAATTGTCCCACAAGGGTTGTAACAGCAGCCAAAAAGACACATTAAAAAAACACACAGTACACAGAACAGAAACATACACAAATTTTTCTTACATATTTACATTAAGGACAATGGTTACTTCAATATCCCCGTACTGTCTTGACGAAATAAAGCGTTTTTGTACAACTTCATATAAATAGCTGTAACTTTTGATAGACGACGCAGACTCACATATTTATGGCTTTATCTTATAGACTTCAATATCCCCGTGCTGGGCAAACAGGTTTTGCAGCTGTTTGAGCTAAGATTTTCAAGTTATTCACATAATGAAAACTTATACTTTGTTTGAGGCGAGTTCCCCATTCAAATGCATGTAATAGTCAGAAACACACTGTCTTGACGAAATAAAGCGTTTTTGTACAGCTTCATTTAAATAGCTCTAACTTTTGATAGACGACTCAGACTCACATATTTATGGCTTTATCTTTTAGACTTCAATATCCCCGTGCTGGGCAAACAGGTTTTGCAGCTGTGGGAGCTAAGATTTTCAAGTTATTCACATAATGAAAACCTATACTTTGTTTCGGGCGAGTTCCCCATTCAAATGCATGTAATAGTCAGAAACGCACTGTCTTGGTGAAATAAAGCCTTTTTGTACAACTTCATATAAATAGCTGTAACTTTTAATAGACGACGCAGACTCACATATTTATGGCTTTATCTTATAGACTTCAATATCCCTGTGCTGGGCAAACAGGTTTTGCAGCTGTTTGAGCTAAGATTTTCAAGTTATTCACATAATGAAAACTTATACTTTGTTTGAGGCGAGTTCCCCATTCAAATGCATGTAATAGTCAGAAACACACTGTCTTGACGAAATAAAGCGTTTTTGTACAACTTCATATAAATAGCTCTAACTTTTGATAGACGACGCAGACTCACATATTTATGGCTTTATCTTATAAAATTCTATATCCCCGTGCTGGGCAAACAGGTTTTGCAGCTGTTTGAGCTAAGATTTTCAAGTTATTCACATAATGAAAACCTATACTTTGTTTCGGGCGAGTTCCCCATTCAAATGCATGTAATAGTCAGAAACGCACTGTCTTGACGAAATAAAGCGTTTTTGTACAGCTTCATTTAAATAGCTCTAACTTTTGATAGACGACTCAGACTCACATATTTATGGCTTTATCTTTTAGACTTCAATATCCCCGTGCTGGGCAAACAGGTTTTGCAGCTGTTTGAGCTAAGATTTTCAAGTTATTCACATAATGAAAACTTATACTTTGTTTGAGGCGAGTTCCCCATTCAAATGCATGTAATAGTCAGAAACACACTGTCTTGGCGAAATAAAGCGTTTTTGTACAACTTCATATAAATAGCTGTAACTTTTGATAGAAGACTCAGACTCACATATTTATGGCTTTATCTTATAGACTTCAATATCCCCGTGCTGGGCAAACAGGTTTTGCAGCTGTGGGAGCTAAGATTTTCAAGTTATTCACATAATGAAAACCTATACTTTGTTTCGGGCGAGTTCCCCATTCAAATGCATGTAATAGTCAGAAACGCACTGTCTTGGTGAAATAAAGCCTTTTTGTACAACTTCATATAAATAGCTGTAACTTTTAATAGACGACGCAGACTCACATATTTATGGCTTTATCTTATAGACTTCAATATCCCCGTGCTGGGCAAACAGGTTTTGCAGCTGTTTGAGCTAAGATTTTCAAGTTATTCACATAATGAAAACCTATACTTTGTTTGAGGCGAGTTCCCCATTCAAATGCATGTAATAGTCAGAAACGCACTGTCTTAACGAAATAAAGCGTTTTTGTACAGCTTCATTTAAATAGCTCTAACTTTTGATAGACGACTCAGACTCACATATTTATGGCTTTATCTTTTAGACTTCAATATCCCCGTGCTGTGCAAACAGGTTTTGCAGCTGTGTGAGCTAAGATTTTCAAGTTATTCACATAATGAAAACCTATACTTTGTTTCGGGCGAGTTCCCCATTCAAATGAATTGAAATCGCAAGAAACGCACTGTCTCGGAGAAATAAAGCGTTTTTGTACAACTTCATATAAATAGCTGTAACTTTTGATAGACGACTCAGACTCACATATTTATGGCTTTATCTTATAGACTTCAATATCACCGTGCTGGGCAAACAGGTTTTGCAGCTGTTTGAGCTAAGATTTTCAAGTTATTCACATAATGAAAACCTATACTTTGTTTCGGGCGAGTTCCCCATTCAAATGCATGTAATAGTAAGAAACGCACTGTCTTGACGAAATAAAGCGTTTTTGTACAACTTCATATAAATAGCTGTAACTTTTGATAGAAGACTCAGACTCACATATTTATGGCTTTATCTTTTAGACTTCAATATCCCCGTGCTGTGCAAACAGGTTTTGCAGCTGTTTGAGCTAAGATTTTCAAGTTATTCACATAATGAAAACTTATACTTTGTTTGAGGCGAGTTCCCCATTCAAATGCATGTAATAGTCAGAAACGCACTGTCTTGACGAAATAAAGCGTTTTTGTACAGCTTCATTTAAATAGCTCTAACTTTTGATAGACGACTCAGACTCACATATTTATGGCTTTATCTTTTAGACTTCAATATCCCCGTGCTGTGCAAACAGGTTTTGCAGCTGTTTGAGCTAAGATTTTAAAATTATTCACATAATGAAAACCTATACTTTGTTTCGGGCGAGTTCCCCATTCAAATGAATTGAAATCGCAAGAAACGCACTGTCTCGGAGAAATAAAGCGTTTTTGTACAACTTCATATAAATAGCTGTAACTTTTGATAGACGACTCAGACTCACATATTTATGGCTTTATCTTATAGACTTCAATATCACCGTGCTGGGCAAACAGGTTTTGCAGCTGTTTGAGCTAAGATTTTCAAGTTATTCACATAATGAAAACCTATACTTTGTTTCGGGCGAGTTCCCCATTCAAATGCATGTAATAGTAAGAAACGCACTGTCTTGACGAAATAAAGCGTTTTTGTACAACTTCATATAAATAGCTGTAACTTTTGATAGAAGACTCAGACTCACATATTTATGGCTTTATCTTTTAGACTTCAATATCCCCGTGCTGTGCAAACAGGTTTTGCAGCTGTTTGAGCTAAGATTTTCAAGTTATTCACATAATGAAAACTTATACTTTGTTTGAGGCGAGTTCCCCATTCAAATGCATGTAATAGTCAGAAACGCACTGTCTTGACGAAATAAAGCGTTTTTGTACAGCTTCATTTAAATAGCTCTAACTTTTGATAGACGACTCAGACTCACATATTTATGGCTTTATCTTTTAGACTTCAATATCCCCGTGCTGTGCAAACAGGTTTTGCAGCTGTGTGAGCTAAGATTTTAAAATTATTCACATAATGAAAACCTATACTTTGTTTCGGGCGAGTTCCCCATTCAAATGCATGTAATAGTCAGAAACGCACTGTCTTGGTGAAATAAAGCCTTTTTGTACAACTTCATATAAATAGCTGTAACTTTTAATAGACGACGCAGACTCACATATTTATGGCTTTATCTTATAGACTTCAATATCCCCGTGCTGTGCAAACAGGTTTTGCAGCTGTTTGAGCTAAGATTTTCAAGTTATTCACATAATGAAAACTTATACTTTGTTTGAGGCGAGTTCCCCATTCAAATGCATGTAATAGTCAGAAACGCACTGTCTTGACGAAATAAAGCGTTTTTGTACAGCTTCATTTAAATAGCTCTAACTTTTGATAGACGACTCAGACTCACATATTTATGGCTTTATCTTTTAGACTTCAATATCCCCGTGCTGTGCAAACAGGTTTTGCAGCTGTGTGAGCTAAGATTTTCAAGTTATTCACATAATGAAAACCTATACTTTGTTTCGGGCGAGTTCCCCATTCAAATGAATTGAAATCGCAAGAAACGCACTGTCTCGGAGAAATAAAGCGTTTTTGTACAACTTCATATAAATAGCTGTAACTTTTGATAGACGACTCAGACTCACATATTTATGGCTTTATCTTATAGACTTCAATATCACCGTGCTGGGCAAACAGGTTTTGCAGCTGTTTGAGCTAAGATTTTCAAGTTATTCACATAATGAAAACTTATACTTTGTTTCGGGCGAGTTCCCCATTCAAATGCATGTAATAGTCAGAAACGCACTGTCTTGGCGAAATAAAGCCTTTTTGTACAACTTCATATAAATAGCTCTAACTTTTGATAGACGACTCAGACTCACATATTTATGGCTTTATCTTATAAAATTCTATATCCCCGTGCTGGGCAAAAAGGTTTTGCAGGTGTTTGAGCTAAGATTTTCAAGTTATTCACATAATGAAAACCTATACTTTGTTTCGGGCGAGTTCCCCATTCAAATGCATGTAATAGTCAGAAACGCACTGTCTTGGTGAAATAAAGCCTTTTTGTACAACTTCATATAAATAGCTGTAACTTTTAATAGACGACGCAGACTCACATATTTATGGCTTTATCTTATATACTTCAATATCCCTGTGCTGGGCAAACAGGTTTTGCAGCTGTTTGAGCTAAGATTTTCAAGTTATTCACATAATGAAAACCTATACTTTGTTTCGGGCGAGTTCCCCATTCAAATGCATGTAATAGTCAGAAACACACTGTCTTGACGAAATAAAGCGTTTTTGTACAGCTTCATTTAAATAGCTCTAACTTTTGATAGAAGACTCAGACTCACATATTTATGGCTTTATCTTTTAGACTTCAATATCCCCGTGCTGGGCAAACAGGTTTTGCAGCTGTGTGAGCTAAGATTTTCAAGTTATTCACATAATGAAAACTTGTACTTTGTTTCGGGCGAGTCCCCCATTCAAATGCATGTAATAGTCAGAAACGCACATGCATCCAGACCGGGGCCCAGTGCAGCAGCGCCTCCCGGCCCCACAGAGCCCGGGACAGTCCACCCAACCCCACCACAGAGAAAACTGCACCCACCCCACCATCCACTCATCTTCCAGACTACATAAGACAATAGACGCCCGGGCTGAGATCTTCCTCCACCTCTCCTATATCTTATATTGAATTCTATAAGATAAAGCCATAAATATGTGAGTCTGAGTCGTCTATCAAAAGTTACAGCTATTTACGCACTGTGGCTAAGCCACCTGAGACACTGCATTGAATGATTGTTCCTGTCTTAATGATTTCAGCTGACTGGTTTCAGCTCAGATGTTCTGCTTTTTCCTTTCAGTAGATCAAAGCAGCTCTTTCTGCTTCCATTTTAATGGCAAGAAGAAGAAGAAGAATGCTTCAGCGAAGTGGCGTTCATGGTCTCAGTGAACAGTCATGGCCACACACTGCATGTGGTTTTAAAAGCAACATGTTTGTTCACTACAACGATCGAGATGTGTAATGTTAGTGCAGCTACAGTTTGTTCTTGAACATCAGTTCTGTTTTCTACTTTGATCACTTGGACCAAAAAAGTGTTGTTTTCAGATTCTTTCTTTTAAATCTATAAAGCACCTGCTCATTTTTTATTACAATTAGTTTCACATAAATGTTAGTTTTTCCTTTATGATCTTACACTACACTGAGACATTTCTGTTACCTGTTTCTGTTGACTCAGAGTTGTGAAATGATCTTTTATTTGATACACAATATGAAGTTCATAATTTTCTTACAAATAAAACTATAATGACAAACATGAACAGCTGTGCTTATTTCTGAGACATGAGTTTTTGAATGTCTTTAGACGGTGTGCATTTGTATGCTGAAACTGTAATGGTGAACCTGAGGTGATGGTCAACAGACGGCAAATATATATCAATATAAAACAATATTGAAGTAATGTCTTTACCCCCTGCAGCGTGTGGACGCTGTGCACCTTATTTACTGTAGTAAACGTGCACCGCTAGCTCACTTGACTGACTGTCTCCATGGTTACATCGTATATTATTAGCTATGTAAACAGCTTCCATAGATGCCGCCATAGCTCTCTGCAGCTGTAACACTTTCACACTTTGCAAATCATTTCACATTTTTGATAGTTATGAAGACATAATATGTTTTTAAGGTCATGCTAGGCGGTTGCTATGGTGGTTGCTGTGGACTTGGGTGGACCGCGTCCGATTCCTGTTATTAGCTGTCCGCCGTAGGGAGGCTGCATTCCATTTACAAGTAGTGACAGTCTGTCGTAACTCGAACTCAAACCCCGCTTTGTTCTGTAATTAAAGGCATTTTATAGCCGTTCATGACACGCACACACACACACACATAAATCACTTTGCCTCACAATGACAGTGTAACTTTACCTAACCTAACCTTAAAGTATCTGATATAGGATAGAAAAATGAAGCAACCAGAGATTTAATGATGAAGACTCTGGGTTCTGTAGTGACCTGAATGACTCTTTGCATATAATTTATTGAAGAGGAGTTTAGAATGCACTTTATATTTAGACTGTTGCTGTTTAATTTTTTACATTGTTGCCGTGTTATGTCATGAATAAGGTTCACTTGCTGGGGGTTTGATGGCTCAGCTGGACAATACAGTCAAAGACAGACTTCATTCATCATATGCAAGAATCCTAGTTGGATTTTTGTTTTCACTCATTTTTTTGAACCAAATATTGAAAACAATTCTGACAGACTGGATACCTGGTCAGGGTGTACATTACCTTTCACTCAAGCATCCCAGGACAGAGCCCTGCCCCACCATGAGCCTGGGTGGATACGTGGTTATAATATAAAAGGACCGATACTGAATATGAATATTTCATGAAAATTGAATTATAATACGAATTAGTAATAAGGGTTTCTCTGCGCCCTTCTCCACCCCATACTCAAAGAGCTGCGGGCAGAGAGGGTGACAGGAGAGGATGGCACTGAAGAGAAGATGCTCGGTTTCTGGAGTCTCCTGGTCCTGTCAGTAGGATGCATCTGCTGTGTCTTCTCGTGGATGCTCACCTACCTTGACTCGTTCCAGCCTGGTATGGATTTCCCAACACTGCGGACAGTGGCCCACGTCAGAGACGTTTAATATTGATTACATATGTCTGAATTGCCAACCCTGCTAACATTGCTAACAATGCCCTGGACTGTCAGTATTATTACATGCTGTGAACATAAGTAGCTTTGATACCTCTTCTTTCTCCTCCTCTTGTCACCTAAAGGGAATAAACCCTGATCGGGACACAGAATCCTAACCTCAACCAGAGGTAAATTAGGAATAAAAATCCTCTTTCCCCTCTTGATTTTTAATTCCCTTCTCCATGATGCACAGTTACAAGGTCTCGATAGACCGACTTAAAAAGCATCTTACCTAACCTCAACCAGGGGTCCATTATAATAGGAACAGGGGTATTTGTCTCTCCTCCTCCCTCTCTCCCCTCCCCTTTTCTTCCCCTCCCTTTGTTTTTTTCAGAATGATTCATGAACGGAACCCACTCCACCAGAAACACCTAAATCCAGTCTGGATTCAATAGACTATTGCCCTTCATCTTATACATGGTTTTTATTTTTGCTGTTTTTTGAAAAAAACATATATATCTTTTTTCTCCCCAATCACGTTCCTGCTCCGGATATTACCCGGTGTCGGGTTCTCCCCATTGGCCCGCGACAGCCCTAAGACTCCCTCACGGGCCCCACTCCCCTACCCAGTAATTAATTAATCTTCATTATAGTTGGTGTGCTTTTTTTATTCCTCTTTTATACAATTATTTTCATTCAGGCAGATGGGTTACCTAAGTAACACCCAGAGTGGTAAGAACCAATGAGTTCCTGGGGGTGGGACTTAACTCCCACCTCCAGGATCTTCATTAACACACCTGTCCATTCTCCGCTGTGACTCCCTCTGATGAAGCAGCAACAGGCTGCGAAACGTAAGGGATAGAAGTTGTATTGGGCCCAAACGGAGCCTTTTTTGACAAAACTTTTTGGTCTCAGAGGGTGGAATATAATTCCAACCCTGTGGACTTCTAGGAATTTGTTTTATTGGACTTAATTTTGTCCGCAATTGGCTTTTGTAGCCTCTTTTAAATTTTATTAATAAATATTTGGTTTTTAGTATGTCAGTGAGGTCTTACCTTGTGGAGAAGCCTGCTTAGATCACACTTCCATTGATCGGAGGCCAGAATCCGTGGACTGGAGGGCTCCCCTCTTTTCTTCTCCCTTCTTTTGTCATCTTTTTGATAAGGGACAGGACTTAACCTGCAAACAGAGTGCTTTGGACTCCTTCTACCTGGATAAATTCACGGACACAACACCGGGAGAAAAAGAAAAAGAACTGTTGGAGACCCAGGGTGGAGTGGAGCTGAGGCCCAAACACAGGTGAGCCTCATTAACTGACTATGGATTTTTCCAACAGGTTCCAGCGGGCCCAATCCAACCTTCCAGCGGAGGTTAGGAGGAACCCATCTGCCAGAAAACATCACAATAACTTTCAGAGGGGGAGGGAGAGGGGGGACAAACAGGCTCACAGCGTAACGGTTATTCTGTATATCAACCTCTAAATGCAAATATTAGACAGACTGCAAAAAGTTATTTCAAATTAATGCAGGCCATACACCATAAAAACATCATTGATAAAGCTATCTTGACTCAAATTCCCCCTAAGGGAATGGCCAGACAGATAACAAAACTCACAGCATTCATTAGACCTTCCTCCCCCACGGAGGAACTTAGGGAGGCAATAAGCCTGAACACGCAGACATGGCTACAGAATAGCCTCTCCATATTGCAGCAACACTACGCTAAAATTGTGGTAGAATACCAATATACAACATGGGACGACACAGCTTTTCAGGTGGCAGCAAATTGGATGGCAAAACACTATAAAGCTAGATTAGCTGCAGACACTTTGGTGGCAGCTAGATCTTTATTGACTGAACAATTGGAGGGCTCAGACATCTCTGTTCCCTCGCCGCTTGTAGAATCTTTGGAAGAAGAAACATCGGAGGAATTAGACCTAGAGAATGAGCAGGAATTCCCAACTTTGAGCCAGGTTAATATAGACTAAATAAAACATCCCTGTATCCTGAAGTTCAGGTCATGAGGAACCCTACTGCTCAGGATTCACAATCGACCCCTCTATTAGATGACCCTGTGCCACTACCACAGTTTAATATCACCGGTAACACTTTGCCAAATCGGGTCATCTCTCCTGTTGTCCCTGATAACGACCAACAGTCCACTGGATCCACTCTTGATCCAAAACCGACGGATGAAAGGCCTCCTACGCCATCGCGTCCTCCTCATGAGGCTCTTTGTCCCCTCTCGACTTCACATCCAGAGTTGTTTTTAGGGGAGGGGGAGAGACCTGGGGGACTTGAGGTTAGGCCTGTGATCCCTCAAATTGACGAGGATTTTGTTCAACCCACAACAAATTGGAAAAAGCCTATAAATAAAGCAAATAGGAGTGAGGTACAAATTAGAACCGTATACCAACTTACAACAATGACAATATACAAATTGACAGCTATCCAGGGGCCTCATTCTATCATTTTCTCCAGATTCTGGAAAAGACACCGGTCCATCCAGATGTCAAATTAGTAATTTTATCAATAGGAATCAATAACAGGGACCAGGATGCAGATAAAACCTCCAACAAACAATTAAGAATGCTCTACAAAAGGGCACAATCTGTCTTCCCTAATGCCGACATATTCTTTCCTCTAATTAATTTCTCACCTTTGCTCCCAAAAGAACAGCAACAGAATCTGACTAGCATCAATAACTTTGCGATCAAACGATTCCAGATACTGAACCCGCTTCCCGGTGATCAATTTAATACTGTGGGGGACAACATCCACTGGACACCAGAAACAGCCCAGAACATATTGGTGAACTGGTGTAAACAGGTGCAATTGGATTTTTAGTAGATTCTTCCTTCAAAGTGAATTTCAATAGATTTCTAACTGATATATCCCCCTTTCAAAACTGTAGAATAATAGTAGCCAACAGGAAAAACAAAAACCTTAAAGATATGTTGGTCAGAACCAGGCTTAGAGGCCACCGACAGGGAAGGACGCGAAGTTTAGATCAGCATTTCTTGAATGCAGTACAATACCTGTTTTATCCACATGGTGGTGCTAGAGCTCCAAATTTGGATCATTTTACACTCAATAGTGGAAATATCGTTTATTGCATTGTTTGTGAACAGTGTTCATTAATGTATGTCAGTAAAACGGGCAGACTTTTGTGGGGAGATGGAAACAGCATTTATATAGCATTGAGGCAGACAGATTGAATACTCTTCTGGTTAAACATCTTCAAGTCCACTCACCAAACTCCCTGGGTATCCTGAGATTGCAGTCCTGTGCGGCGTGGATGGAGGGACAGAGGAGGAGACATGAGGACCTGTGGATCAGAAAACTGAACACCAAAACTTCTTTTGGGCTAAACTTCAGAGGATATTAGTGAATGTTGACTTGCTATCCCTTGTTTTTGATGTGACAATAAAGTTAGTTTTACTGCAGAAGTGTTGTTAGGAGTGTTTTAAGCACTTACTTTATTTAAGTTACATTCTTATGACAGCCTGTGTGGGTCTTACCATGTTAATGGTCTTGTAGTCATTTATCACAGTTGGTCTCATTTCCCACAAAAAAAAAAAAATTAAACTTACCTGGAATACTTACCTTGACCGCTATATTTCCTCCAATGAGAGGCATTTAGGTCTAGAAGGTGTGAGCTCCAATTGGAGCCTGACTTTTTCCTGTTTTTCTTTAACTGTGGGAAAGCAATGTTTAAATACAAAAAATGAGTCCACTGTGAATACTGTCAGGATCACTAATTAATATATTTGAAATAGTAATATTATATCAGTATATGCATCTATATTCAAATGTGTTTATTTATTTTTTTACAAATATAATGCAATAAGGCATATAAAAAGACCTGCCAGGGGATTAGTGGAGAATAGAGGTTTCAAGTACAGGGGATGCAGGAGTAAATGGGTGGAATACCATGGACCTCTGTTGCCAGTGCACCTAAACCATATTGACGGACTAACAAAAGCTCATGTTCCTAATACCTAACCCCTAACCCCTAACCCTGACCACCGTAAGGGACGGGCGTCGGGCCGTGGAAGGCCGAATAGACGGGCACCGTCCCTCCTGTGCAGCGATCACACAGCCTACGCCCCGGTCTCCAGGAGGGCCAGAAACGTGGATGAGAGAGGCTTTTTCCGCCCGCGGCAGCGAAAATGGAGCGGAGAGCCACGGATCGTGGACCGCTACGCTGCCCACCAGAGAAAACGACCTGAACGTGAACCAACTCGGCATAAACGGTATGTCAATTCCTCCCGAACGGACCGGGCCGAACCTCCACAGAAGAAAATACAATCAGATGATCCTGACTTCTCAGCAAAGGTTCGCATTATCCATAAACTCATTAAGGCAGTGCACCATTTAAAGAATGTTTCGGGGGACATTCCTCCCTCTCTGAACAAAATAGCTCATAATCTAGAGGCCCGTTTGAGATAGCGGCATCCTGGGCCAAAGGGATTCTGGGCCGCCGTTTGCAGCCTGAATCTTTGGAGCAAACTGAGGCTCTCATTGTGGCTAAGCTGACAGACTTGCGGGCGACTATTGGATCGACGGAACCACATCATCAGCTGCAAGTACATACTCCACCCACAACTAACACTGCACCCAAAATTATGGCTTCTACGACGTCTGACCCGATTGGAGGTGACCAGCCACTCTCCAGTGGGACGGAGGAGGTAAGAGACGGCGATCTGAGACCTGCCACTCCCCTTGTACATCTACAGGAACCAGAGCCCAATCACGTGGCGCCGAGAGACCAGAGGGTGAGGAAAATCCCTACAGCACGTCATGGGGCTTCTTCTGGGGGGGACATCTTCTCCCGCCATTCAGCTTCAACATAGCATGGAGGCCATGGGCCTCATACAGGGGGAATCCACCCCCAGTAAGACCAACACAGCTTCAGTTGGACAAAAGGTATGCACCCCGACGACACATTTAAGTACAAAGAAAAAGCTCAGAGAGTGGAGACTGCACACAAGGTAAGCATCGGTGATCATTGGAGACACCAATGTGGGCTTGATTCCTCCTTATGTTGCGGAGGGAGTCCAAATTGACAGCTTTCCAGGAGCCAAATGGGCCCATGCGGAGATCCTTCTGGATAAAGCGGACATTGACACATCGGTGGAGAAAGTGGTTCTATCCTTCGGCCTGAATAACAGCCGTCAGAGGGATAAAAATGCACCAATAACGGAGCTTAAAAGGGCACTGAGGGTAGCACGAGCAAAATTCCCCCAAGCTGACATTTGTGTTCCAGTTATTAACTTTTCCTCTGCCCTTCCCAATACAGAACAAGACACATTATTGCACATAAACAATTTCATTACAGGTTTAAAGGGGCACATTCCTGCTCTACCTGCTGATAAGTTCAGCACAGAACCAGACAATTTTCGCTGGACTGACAAGACTGCAGAGCACATGTTGGATCATTGGAATTATCATACATCTTCATGAAACCAATTTGATTGTCTGATTTTATGTTCATGAGGTATTTTTATGCTTGAGGGAGGCTTCAGGTGCCATTATTTGAGTGTAACCCCAATACAACCCACTGGAGGGCACTATAACTCTAATTGAAAGGACTTTTCCCTTCCTTTTACCCCTGGGTTTTCTACACTTTTTACTTGTATAGACCCCTTTTATAACCATCCCATTGTAATCTCCTGGCCCTGAGGCCTTCCCTAACCTTAACCTCCTTTAACCCCATGCAGGGATCTCATTCTGGCCCTAAACCTAACCGCCTAGAGCCCTATTTGGACGTTGGGCCCTAATTTCAACCCCCATTTTCTTCCGGCCCTAAATCTAATCTCTGGATTTCCTAAGCCCACTTTCAAACCCCTTTATTTGGGATGTGAGAGGACACCTTCCTCCTGGAGAGCAATCTGTGAGTGATGTGGGGACCTGTGTGGGAACAGGCTTGGACTGTGCATGGAGTTTGGCCGCCTTCGGTGGTCAATCTCCCAACCTTAGCTTACCCTAACCCGCCCGTGCCGCCTGGCCCCCACTCGGGCCACCCTATGTCCTCACATTGCAACAACTGAGAGGAAAAGAGGTCCCCAATGAGGAGCATCAACTGATCTGTACAATAAAAATATGGACCGCTTATTGGTGTGTTTTGATTATGTACATGACTCGGAGTCAGTATAAACTGTATATATCCATTATTCTTTTCAACCTGTAACCCAATTTTGATTTGATGTTTTTTAACCCATTTATTGGGACACTTTATGTTAATGTTTTACAGACTTTGTATGGCCATTTTGCCTCACTATTGTTAATTGGTACAGTTTTATACTATGAAGATGGATATTGTGTTTTCCAACGGTTCCTGAAAGCAGCATACCTGTGTGCGACCAATCAGAACAGTGTTTTAGAAGGACCTTTGACCCTAAGCATGAGTCTCTTTGTTATTGGCTATTCTAACAGGAAACTCTAAGCATTATGGGAAATGATGTCTGTCCGGTACAACTCCGCATACACTTTCTGTTGAGCGCACACCCCCTGCTTCGGACCGCTTGTTTGGACATTTTCTGCTTTTAGCAAGCCAGCCTGATGAAGGTATATTTTTAACCGAAACGTTGCAACATGTAAGGCTTGCTTATTACTGTAACTTGTGATTTTTGGAGTAAAAGCTCATTAAAGCGCTCTTTAATCACACGAAAACGAAGTGAGTTCATTTCGCTACATGTAGCCGTTAGCTTCTATTGTTAAACACACCGGTGCTAATTCAGTACAGCTAAGGCTAGCATACGGGCTCCAAGTATGGCCCCCTGGTACGAGAACGAGCCGTGGATCGTGGTGGACCACCGTAAGGGACGGGGGTCGGGCCGTGGAAGGTCTAATAGACGGGCACCGTCCCCCCTGCGCAGCGATCACACAGCCTACGGTCCATTTTCCAGGAGGAGCAGATATGGAGGTGAGGGAGATTTTTTTCCGCCCGCGGCAGCGAAAATGGAACGGAGAGCCACGGATCGTGGACCGCCACGCTGCCCACCAGAGAAAACGACCTGAACGTGAACCAGCTCGACATAAACGGTATGTCAATTCCTCCCGAACGGACCGGGCCGAACCTCCACAGAAGAAAATACAATCAGATGATCCTGACTTCTCAGCAAAGGTTCGCATTATCCATAAACTCATTAAGGCAGTGCACCATTTAAAGAATGTTTCGGGGGACATTCCTCCCTCTCTGAACAAAATAGCTCATAATCTAATGACTGTGATTAAGCCAGCTATCCCCAATAGTGAAGTGCAGACTCTAATTGAGGACAATGCTAAGAACTGGGCTCATACAACCATCATAATCCTCCGTAAACATTATAATGATTGCATGGAGGAGGCAGTTAAGACTCTTTTTGAGTTTCCTGAACAGGACTGGAGAGGCCCGTTTGAGATAGCGGCATCCTGGGCCAAAAGGAATCTGGGCCGCCGTTTGCAGCCTGAATCTTTGGAGCAAACTGAGGCTCTCATTGTGGCTAAGCTGACAGACTTGCGGGCGACTATTGGATCGACGGAACCACATCATCAGCCGCAAGTACATACTCCACCCACAACTAACACTGCACCCAAAGTTATGGCTTCTACGACGTCTGACCCGATTGGAGGTGACCAGCCACTCTCCAGTGGGACGGAGGAGGTAAGAGACGGCGATCTGAGACCTGCCACTCCCCCTGTACATCTACAGGAACCAGAGCCCAATCACGTGGCGCCGAGAGACCAGAGGGTGAGGAAAATCCCTACAGCACGTCATGGGGCTTCTTCTGGGGGGACATCTTCTCCCGCCATTCAGCTTCAACATAGCATGGAGGCCATGGGCCTCATACAGGGGGAATCCACCCCCAGTAAGACCAACACAGCTTCAGTTGGACAAAAGGTATGCACCCCGACGACACATTTAAGTACAAAGACAAAGCCCAGAGAGTGGAGACTGCACACAAGGGAAGCATCGGTGATTATTGGAGACACCAATGTGGGCTTGATTCCTCCTTATGTTGCGGAGGGAGTCCAAATTGACAGCTTTCCAGGAGCCAAATGGGCCCATGCAGAGATCCTTCTGGATAAAGCGGACATTGACACATCGGTGGAGAAAGTGGTTCTATCCTTCGGCCTGAATAACAGACGTCAGAGGGATAAAAATGCACCAATAACGGAGCTTAAAAGGGCACTGAGGGTAGCACGAGTAAAATTCCGTCAGATCCTGACAGGACCATGCTGAGGACAGACCGGAGGCACCACCCCATGACATGAGTGAGATTATGAGAGCTATTGCTAGCTCTGAAAAGAGGATATTGGACCGGATCGATTCAAGCACGAAAGATTTATTATTCCAGAGGTTGGGACATATTTTTTCTGCACCTGCATTTTGGTACCTGAATGGCAAGCTCGCAAAGTCATCTGCTCTTCGTTTTATAGTTTTAAAGTTCTGATGCTGGTCTATAAAGCTCTGAATGGTTTAGGACCAAAATACATCAGTGACCTCCTGACCCAGTATGAACCTTCCAGATCCCTCAGGTCATTTGGATCCGGTCTTTTATCAGTTCCCAGAGTCAGAACCAGACACGGAGAAGCTGCATTCAGCTTTTATGCTCCTTATATCTGGAACAAACTCCCAGAAAGCCTCAGATCAGCTGAAACACTCAGTTTATTTAAATCCAGGTTGAAGACTCACCTGTTCTCAGCTGCATTTGAATAAAGCACCAAATCCACACTTTTAAGCTTAAATTTCAAAACTTACATTTAACTACTGATTTTATCTACTGTTCTGATTTTATCTGTTTTGATTTTATATACTGTTTTGTTTGTTTGTTTAATTAGTTAGTTTATTTGCTTGTTTTAATCAATTTTAAATCATGCTTTTTATTTGTTCTTGTTTCTAATGTCTCTGTAAAGCACTTTGAATCACCTTGTTGTTGAATTGTGCTATACAAATAAACTTGCCTTGCCTTGCCTTATAAGCTGGAATGTTAAAGGAGTCCTATCAGGCTTGGTTAGCCTGTGGGACTCCGGAGGCAGCCGACAGGTATCGACAGGCCAAGCGGAATGCGGCTCGGGCAGTGGCTGAAGCAAAAACTCGGGTGTGGGAGGAGTTCGGAGAGGCCATGGAAAAAGACTTTCGGACTGCCTCGAAGAGATTCTGGCAAACCGTCAGGCGTCTCAGGAGGGGAAAGCGGTGCTCTACCTGCACTGTGTATAGTGCTGGCGGAGCGCTGTTGACGTCGACTGAGAAAATTGTCAGGCGGTGGAAGGAATACTTCGAGGACCTCCTTAATCCCACTGACACGTCTTCCGAGGAGGAAGCAGAGTCTGGGGATGAGGGGAATGACCCGCCAATTTCCGGGGGTGAGGTCACTGAGGCAGTTAAACAACTCCTTGGTGGCAGAGCCCCTGGTGTTGATGAGGTCCGCCCCGAGTTCCTGAAGGCTCTGGACGTTGTAGGGCTGTCCTGGTTGACACGCCTTTGCAATGTTGCGTGGAGATCAGGGGCAGTACCTGTGGACTGGCAGACCGGGGTAGTGGTCCCCATCTTTAAGAAGGGGGACCGGAGGGTGTGTTCCAACTACAGGGGGATCACACTCCTCAGCCTCCCTGGGAAAGTCTATGCCAGGGTGCTGGAAAGGAGAGTTCGTCCGCTAGTCGAACCTCGGATACAGGAGGAACAATGCGGTTTTCGTCCTGGTCGCGGAACACTGGACCAGCTCTTTATCCTCTCGAGGATACTTGAGGGTGCATGGGAGTTTGCCCAACCAGTCTACATGTGTTTTGTGGACTTGGAGAAGGCATTCGACCGTGTCCCTCGGGGTGTCCTGTGGGAGGTGCTGCGGGAATATGGGGTGTCTGGCCCATTGCTACGGGCCATTCGATCCCTATACAACCGTTGCAAGAGCTTGGTTCGCATTGCCGGCAATAAGTCGGAGTCGTTCCCGGTGGGTGATGGGCTCCGCCAGGGCTGCCCTTTGTCTCCGGTTCTGTTCATAATTTTTATGGACAGGATTTCTAGGCGCAGCCAAGGGGCGGAGGGCTTTCGCTTTGGTGGCCTCAGAATCTCATCTCTGATTTTTGCGGATGATGTGGTTCTGTTGGCTTCATCGGGTGAGGGCCTCCAGCTCGCACTGGAGCGGTTCGCAGCCGAGTGTGAAGCAGCGGGAATGAGGATCAGCACCTCCAAATCTGAGGCCATGGTTCTCAGCCGGAAAAGGGTGGAGTGCCCACTCCGGGTCGGGGATGAGTTCCTGCCCCAAGTGGAGGAGTTCAAGTATCTCGGGGTCTTGTTCGCGAGTGATGGGAGAAGGGAGCCGGAGATCGACAGACGGATTGGGGCTGCAGCTGCAGTAATGCGGACGCTGCACCGGTCCGTCGTGGTGAAGAGGGAGCTGAGTGTAAAAGCGAAGCTCTCAATTTACCGGTCGATCTACGTCCCTACCCTCACCTATGGCCACGAGCTGTGGGTAGTGACCGAAAGAACGAGATCGCGGATACAAGCGGCAGAAATGAGCTTCCTCCGAAGGGTGGCTGGCCTCTCCCTTAGAGATAGGGTGAGAAGTTCGGCCATCCGGGAGGGGCTCAGAGTAGAGCCGCTGCTGCTCCACATCGAAAGGAGCCAGCTGAGGTGGTTCGGGCATCTGACAAGGATGCCCCCTGGGCGCCTCCTGGGTGAGGTGTTCGAGGCATGTCCCACCGGGAGGAGGCCCCGGGGCAGACCCAGGACACGCTGGAGAGATTATATCTCTCGGCTGGCCTGGGAACGCCTTGGTATTCCCCCGGATAAGCTGGAGGAGGTGGCTGGGGAGAGGGAGGTCTGGGCCTCTTTGCTTAGGCTGCTGCCCCCGCGACCCGGCCTCGGATAAAGCGGATGAAAATGGATGGATGGATGGGTTAAAGGTATAAATAATCCGGTTAAACGCACAAGGGTTTTTACTCATTTAAAATCATTGAGATCCGATGTTGTATATCTGCAGGAAACACACCTCCGATCAAGTGAGCAAATTAAACTAATTAAACTGTTTCTCTGCTTGTCTGCATTGCCACAAATTGTTCTATTTGGTGATGTATCATAGAACTGTACTATATAGTGTATGTACGTTTCTGTGTTTGCTAGTAACTACCATCAACCTAAGGTCTCAGCTAATTTATCTTTGCAGAGATGTTCATTTGATTGTAACAGCAGTAGGAAAGAGCAGTAACAAGAGTAGGACAGCTAAGCTAATTATGGCTAAACATTTGGAATTTAGTGAAAGCAAAAATTGACCTCGCAAAGATGGATAGGTTTATTTAGAAAGTCAGCTATTTACATTTAGTGTTCATCCCAAGTAGGAGATTTTGAATTGAGTTTAAATTGACCGCAAATTTACTTAACTTGTTAAAATCAACCAGGCTGTTACTGAAGCAGTCGAGGAATTACCTTTGAGGTCTCAGTCATAGGTAGTAATGCAAAATCTAACATTACACTAACCTTATATTTTTGTAAAAGGCAAAATTGACTTTTTATTTATATTGAACACATATTTCTGTGTTCAACACATCACATTTTTTTGAATGCAGTGATAAGAAAATCTTTAGCCGGTAAGCCTTTGTTCTACTTCATGCTGTTCTGCACTCTTTAATAAATTCTAATTTATTTTCCAAAGCAGACACACCGTCACCCGTGCTGTTGGTCTTAAATATTTGTTTCTTTGTGTTACACAGTGGGAGCCATATTTACAGGCCTGAACTTGATTGACAGCAGTGATGGATAGTTAATGAAAGTCATGGGTGGCTTTCTTGCCTGGGAAGCTCTCTTTTACATCATGTTGGAGGTTCATAATGGGAAATCTAAGGAGAAAGGTAAATCTTTGTTTTTCCTCATTATAAGTAATCATCACTTAGAAAAGTGCATGTAAAGGTTAAAGGTTTTTTCTCCTCCTCATCTCATCATTCTAGTACAAAAAATCTTTTTTCTCTTTTTTTTCCAGAACTTTTCCTGAAAAGTTTTCTGACAAAGTCTAATCAACCTTACTGTTCTATAGTGTAACCCCTCTCAAAACATGCTCCTCTCAGGGACATTCATTCTTTCTAGGAGTATTCCAGATTTGGCTCCTCTCAAGTCTTTTCTATTTTAGTTTTCAGTCCAATATTGGCCTCCCTCCCTTACTCTCTCTCTTTTTCAGTCATATTTAAAACTACACTTAAAAAGCTTAATTATTTCATGACATGAAAAGGGAACAGGCCTTTACTTGGCCATTGAACTGTTTGTTAGTCTAGTATAGGCCAAAAGAAACTGGGAGTGTGTATATGGCTAAATGGTTAATGTAATTGTTAATGCATTATTATTATTATTATTATTGTTAAAAGAAATCACATATTTTATGATTTTAAACTGTTTAAATCATATGTAAATGAATATGTAAACAAATTTAAAATTAAATGAAAGCTGAAATCAAATAACTTAATCTACCGGTATAAATCAAATAATTAAAAACAAGCCAGAACTAATCTGAAGTAAACTGAAAAATAAGATTCAGATGAGGAAACACTCGGGTGGTTGGTTGTGCCCTTTTTAACTGTTGTTTCTGCTCTGGATTTCAGGCAGTGCTAGTGTAGAAATGGAATCAGAATCGGTAAGTTGAAAGAAATATAAAAGCAAATAACAATTAATCACCATAACACTGCAATGATCTTTTAATTGAATTACATTGTTTTGTTAGGTAAAAATTGATGGTCTGCTGATCGGTCTGTTCTTTCTGGGAAACATTTGCTTTTTGGTGACACTTTTGGTTGGAATTGGGGTGAAATAAGAGCCCCAAAAGAATTGTCTGAAGAATTGTTTTTTTCTTTTGGTATTTTATCCAAATACACCTGATAGGATATTGTGCACTGAAAGTTTGGACCCATTGAGATTGTTTTCTCTTTCAGTACGCTCTTACTTGTTTTTTTTTTTTTATTCTTTTAGTGGATGTTTTTGTTCGATATTTTCATTAAGCTTTCAGTTTCGTGGCTAAACTTAAGTTCAATTACTGAAGTAAATTGGCAATCAGTATCTAACCAAACTCCATTTGGTCAGAACTGATTGTCCATTATAGAGTGCAATGATGTTTTTCCACGAGCATTATAAAATTTTTAGTTGTTGATTTTTAGGAATCCTAGTTCCTGTTAGAGGTAAAGACCTTGTATTTGATTCCATGTGAGCTGATTTCTGTCATCCAATGTTTTCTTGTATTGTGTTGTTAAGTCTTTGTCTTTGTTTCCTGTTATGTTGCTTCCTGTTTTATTTTGTGAGTCTCTTGTCTCTTATGTTTTGTCCTTGGTAAGTTTAAGGTGTGCTTCATACACCCATGTGTTTCTAATGCATGTATAGTCTCAGATTCTCTTTGTCATTGTGTTGGCTTACTTACATGTGTTTCTGTGGTTTTCGTGTTTGGACTTTGACATGCTAATAAAAGGTCATTTTATGAGTTTTACCTTAAGCCTGTCTCTGACTGTTGTATTTAAGTCGTGTGTCTTCCTCAGGCTTTGATAAATATAAAGTAAAGTAATGAATTTTTCTGTAGGCAAGCCAATTTAGCTACCTAACCCCCCCCCCCCCCCAAAAGGCATTTGATTAAAAAAAAAAACAAAGTTATTTTACACAATGTGAAAGCTCAGAACAACAAAGGTTTGTTTTAAAAAAGGTTGGACATCAAAATGTTGTGAAAAAAGACCAACGTACTGCTAGAAAAAGAATAAAATGGGTGGGAGACAAAGAGCATGTCATCTGTCAAGATGCCTAAAAAAAGATTATTTACCATTCGTGGTGCCAAGAATTTAAATTATAGGTGATGACAGTCAGCAATTTCATTTTTAATAAAAGATGAGATGAAACCTGAAATATTTTTAAATGAAAAGATTAAAGCCTTCCTTTTAATTTTCAATTTTGTTTTCATTTTTTCAATTAACGGTAAGTAATTTGTGGTTTTCCTTTTCTTTATGAAAATGGAATTGACCTTTTAAAAAGATGATGATGATGATGATGATGATAATAATTGTTATTATTACTACAACAGTGTGGGATAATAATTATTTTATCCCCAAGCAAAACATCACTTATTGTTTGGTGGAGAAACCTTTGTTGGGTATGTACATGGTAAGCTTCTTAGTTTTATCTTTATAATATAATTGTTGTTGTTGTCGTTTTCATAATTGTAACGGGTTTGAAAAACGAATGGAAATTGTTATGAAATCCTCGAAATATTGGTTTCACTTTCATATGTTGAATAACATTCACCATAAAGTCATATTTACTATTGTTCATAATGAATCTGTAAATAATGTCCTTTTTAATGATGGCTTCAATAGGAGAAGCCAGTCATGTACCTTATAGGTTCTACATACATACATTTGAAAAATAAGTGAGCAGAAGTTTCAGTCTGTTCAAAAAAGTCACTGCGAGGATACGTGCCAATTAAAAATTTCAAGTGCATTTCTTTGGCTTTAGAAGTCATGAGGAAATGTAGTTATTTTGTACATATACCTGTTCAGAGATCTTTGGATCTAATTAAATTACTCTCAGTCTCCCATGATGTTTAATGTGCATTTATAAAAATGCCTTTGATTAAGCATAAAAGAGATTCAGTTTGATGCAAAGTGATTGCTTAATTTGGCCTACATTATCTACACTGTAGCAGTCCTTGTCACAGTCTTTACTAGTGTGCTAATTTCCACACAATGCATTTTGAGCAAACAAAAGACAATGCTGTTTCTGAAACAAGTGAAAAACGTAGCTTTTATTCAAATACATTCTCTAACTTTTATCAAAGTAGGATTCTTTAGTTACATTCATGCCGCTGTATAATAATAGTCTTGAAATTTAATATTGTTAACAAGAATAGAATTTTACCCTTTCCACATGATCACGTAGCAGCCAAACATGTAAAAAGAAATATATTTCTTGGCCCTTAGAGGGCACCCACATGTCAGCTAGTCTGCTCAAATGAAACTTCAGTGTATAACTATGACTGGGCAATAGATATCCTTTTTACTGAAGAACTCTATATGCTGAGGTAACCCTTTTGTGTGTGTGTTACGCCTGTCGATGCGTTGTGTTCTGGCATATAAATAAGAGGCAGGAGACAGCACTGGATCTCTGGGCTCTTTACTGTAAGTCGCTGCAACATCTGCAATAAATTGAAACACAGAGGTCTGAGCTGTGTGTGTTGCGCGCCTGCTAGATCACCTCTCCTCTGACCATGCTGAAAGAGCTGTGACCAGGCCACACATGCATGCGCCTACGTCATCACGGCGTAGAGGATCGCACTGGCCACAACAGACTCATAGAAAATCCTTAGCATTGTCCAGCAGATGTTGAAGAACCTCAGTCGTCTCAAAAAATAGAGACGACTCTGGCCCTTCCTGTAAAGTGCTGTGGTGTTTTTAGCCCAGTCCAGTTTATTGTCAATGTGTACTCCAAGGTATTTATAGTCCTCCACAATGTCAACACTGACCCCCTGGATTGAAACAGGGGTCAAGTGTTTCCTGGTCTTCCTGAAGTCCACAACCAATTTCTTGGTCTTTGCCACGTTAAGCTGCAGATGATTCTTCTCACACCACGTGACAAAGGAGTCGACCACAGCCCGGTACTCTGTCTCATCATCCCTGCTGATGCATCCAACCACCGCAGAGCCATCAGAAAACTTCTGAAGATGGCAGGTCTCTGTGCAGTGGCTGAAGTCTGTGGTGTAGAGGGTGAAGAGGAAGGGGGAGAGGACAGTCCCCTGTGGTGCCCCTGTGTTGCTGATCACCTTGTCAGACACACAATGTGGAAGACGTACATATTGTGGTCTTCCTGTCAGGTAATCAACAATCCAGGACACCAGAGAAGCATCCACCTGCATCGCTGTTAGCTTATCACCAAGCACTGGAAAAGTAAAAAAAACATGAACCTCACAGTGCTCGCCGGCTGGTCCGGGTGGATGTAGACACGATTGAGCAGATAGATGATGGCGTCCTGTGAGACGGGGCTGGTAAGCAAATTGAATGGGATCCTGATGTGGTCTGACAATGGGTGAGAGCTGGTCCAGGATGAGCCTTTCCAGGGTCTTCATGATGTGGGAGGTCAGTGTCACAGGCCTGTTATCCTGGGGGCCACTGGGACGTGGCATCTTTGGTACAGGGACGAGGCTTGATGTCTTCCACAGCACTGGGACCCTCTTCAGACTCAGCATGAACAGTTTATGGAAGACTCCACACAGCTGGGGGGCACAGGCCTTGAGGAGACTCACTCCATCTGGTCCAGCAGACTTGCCTGAGTGGAGTTTCCTCATTTGCATCTGAACCTGGTAAGCATTTAACACTACTACACTGACATACATAATTTTCAATTTAATGAAGTTAAAAATTTGTTGTCTTATTGTCAGTTGTTATTGACAGCAAGATTATTAGAAATATATGAAAAAAATGTAACATCTTTACTGCCAGTGAACAATACATATATGTGAATTTGAACATTTTGTCTGTAATTGAATACACCTGGCACACATTCTACAAGAACTGCACTCCTTTCCACTCTTTACTTGAAAGAGCTAAAGTTTTTTTCTTCTTTACGTCTTCTGAGTTAGCCCAGTGAACATCTTTATCTTTAATTAATGCTTTGAATTAGAACCTTTGAATGAGAGAGGAGAGTTGGCAGGCAGATGAGGTTCCTGAGGTCATCAATACCACTTGTCGCCCCGGAAGTGGTATTGATGTTGGCGGAACAGAAGCTAAGCTAACAGGCTAACGGAGCAAACATCGGAAGATGAGAGCGTAAAAGATGGCTGTCGGTTTCAGCCTGACGGTGAGTCCTTTCCTTCCGTCCGTGTGATCGGTTCTGTCTCCTGGGCAATGGGTCCCGTTTTATTTATTGATCTTGGAGCAATACGCGCTAAACAAACCATACTGCGCCTGCTCAGTGTGTGAGCTAAGCTAACATTAGCTTTCTCTCTCACACACACACAAACACCAACATGTTTATGTTTGCTGAGCAGTTTGAGCTTGAGCTTTAATCGGCTCTGTGTGGATCCACCATAACACCGTGAAGCTCCCGGTAGGTCCCGTGCTGATGCTGGAACTCTGCGGTCCCTGAGTTAGCACAGCGCTGGAGCCCCGGCTCGCCGTAACGTCAACGACCTCATCGGTCACAGTGGTCACACCGTTCCCGGAGAAGCACCGAACTGTAACCTGAATGCTGAGCTTGAGCTTGGTTATTCAGTCTTTTCACTTACTTACTTTAACACACTGTTTTATTTCCAAATCTAGCTGTAAATGGTTTAGTTTGGATACTTTATTAGGTAAATCTTGCTAGAGGGACCCTAACCTAACCCTCTGTTTATCAGCAACTATTCGTCTGCCAGCTGACTCCAGCTGTTCAGTGATCACCTGTTTCATCATAAGCTGGCTGTCAAGTTTAAGCCTTTATGCTCAGATTTTATAAAATGATAAACATCTCTGATTGATCAATAGGACATAAGCTGGGTGTGAAGAACATCAGAGTTCAAACCTTCATTCAGATTAAAGAATGTATCAGCAGCTGAAGGTGGAGTTCCCATATTGATGATTTTGTTGATCTCAATCAGTAACGGTCTCATTGCTCTCTGTGTTTCAGACGATGGCGATGCGGCGTATCGCTGAGGAAGATGTCTGTCTTCTGGAGGTCAAATGTTTGAGGACAAACAGAGGGATGGACAGGCAGCTGCAGACAGGACATCCCACTGACACACAAGAAGAGGATGCCACACCTGTCTCAGGTGATGTCATTATATCTAATGGTGTTTAAAAGGAAGGATGAATTCACCAGGGTTGATCATTTTACCACTTTTGAATTCCATGCTATTGTTTTCAGCAGCCCTCCAGTTTTATCTGTCACAATTTATAGACCACCTGAAGACAGCGCTGCTTTTATCAAGGAATTCTCAGAATTTTTAACAAACATACACTCAAAATATAATATGATAATTTTAACCGGTGATTTTAACCTGCACATAGATAATCCTTCTGACCCTGCATCAAAAGAATTCTTAAACATTCTTCACTGTTTGGATTTTACCAGCACGTCACGCAGCCGACTCACAACAGAGGACACACTCTGGACCTGGTCATCACCCATGGGCTGTCCACCAGCGTGTCCTCTGTTGTTGACTTGGCTGTCTCTGACCACTACTGTGTGTTTTTTAACATCACCGGTTTTATTCAGCGGGAGACCTCGGTGCGAACTGTGAGGAGGCGCTATCTAACCTCTGAAGTGGCTGCAAATCTTACCAGGGTTTTAGACGAATGCCCCCCTGTGATTTTACCTGTACCCTGCGATTTGATTTTTAATCATTTCAACAGCAAACTGAAGAAAAGCCTTGACTCCGTTGCTCCACTCACCACCAAAAAGATTAACGTAAAACATGCATCACCCTGGAGAAACGAAGAAGTCAAAAAACTCAAAAGAAATTGCAGCGCAGCAGAAAGGAGATGGAGGAAAAATAAAAACACTATCAACCGTCAAATATTTTGGGAGCAACTTAAAATGTACAATAATACACTAAGGAACTCAAGAAATTCATACTTCGCCAAAATAATCAGTAATAACAAAAATAATCCCAAGGTCCTCTTTTCCACCATAGATCATTTATTTAACCCTGATTTTAACAGCTCCCAAAGAACCCCCACAGACTCGCTCTGTGAGCAGTTTGCAGACCACTTCAGGGGAAAGATCAGCGCCATCAGATCTGATATTTTATCTTCTCACGATATGATTTTAAACACATCTGAGGGCTCGATTGTACCTGAGGAGACACTGGACAGCTTTGTCCTGGTTAATGCTGAGAACCTTCAGAAAGTTTTCTCCACAGTGAGACCCACCACATGTCTTTTAGATCCAATCTCTTCTTCACTCTTTAAAACACTTTATGGATTTTTTGAGGCTGAGCTTTTATACATGATGAATTGCTCTCTTCAGTTGGGTGTCTTCCCTGCTGCCTTTAAAACGGCGGTGGTGAGGCCCCTTCTGAAGAAGAGCAATTTGGATTGTAATGATTTTAATAACTACAGACCTGTATCCAACTCACCATTTTTAAGTAAAGTCTTAGAAAAACTTGTTTTTACTCAGATTACTGATTTTCTCAATGATAGACAGATCCTGGAGATATTCCAGTCTGGATTTAGGGTGAACCACAGCACAGAGACGGCTCTCCTAAAGGTTTTAAATGATCTTAGATGTAACTGGGACTCCCAAAAGCTCTCAGTCCTGGTGCTGCTGGATCTAAGCGCAGCCTTTGATACAGTAGACCACGCTATTCTTTTAAACAGACTGAAACACATGGTGGGCCTCTCTGGTGCTGTACACAACTGGTTCACTTCCTGTCTCTCTGACAGAACTTTTATGGTGAGCATGGATACATGCTCCTCTAAGATCCATAGAATGACATGTGGTGTGCCTCAAGGGTCGGTTCTAGGCCCTGTACTTTTTAATTTGTATATGCTCCCTCTCGGCAGTGTCATCAGTAGGCATGGAGTGAACTTCCACAGTTACGCTGATGACACGCAGCTATACATCTCCTTGTCTCCTGATGACACCAGACCAATGGATGCCCTTTTTAACTGTATCTTAGATATACGATCTTGGATGGCAGAAAACTTTTTACAGCTTAACCAGGACAAAACTGAAGTTTTAATCGTCGGTCCCGAGGCTCAGAGAGAGAAACTCTTGTTTAAATTAGAGGCATTTTCACTAGGTCCTTCACTACAAGTGAAAAACCTGGGTGTTATTTTTGACTCTGAGCTTGGTTTTATCCCACATGTTAAACATGTAACCAAAATTGGATTTTATCATCTAAAAAATATAGCCAGAGTCGCCCTATTCTCTCTCGGGCCAACACGGAGATGCTGATGCATGCTTTTATTACCAGTCGCATTGATTACTGTAATTCCCTGCTCTCTGGTCTTCCTAAGAAGAATATTTCAACTTTACAACTTTTGCAAAACTCGGCAGCTCGTGTGCTGACGAAGACCAGAGGGCGGGCCCACATTACACCGGTTTTAGAATCGCTGCACTGGCTCCCCGTGTGTTTCAGGATCGATTTTAAAGTTCTTTTATTGGTTTTTAAATGTCTTAATGGTCTTGGGCCTTCTTATCTCTCAGATCTGCTTTTACCATATGAACCCTCGCGGACCCTGAGGTCCTCTGGTACTGGCCTTTTGATTGTCCCTAAAGTCAGGACACATACTCACGGAGAGGCAGCTTTTCAGTGGTATGGTCCTCGTCTGTGGAACAGCCTGCCGGAGGAGCTCAGGGCCGCAGAGAACGTACATGTTTTTAAGAACAGGCTCAAGACCCACCTTTTTAATTTAGCTTTTACTTAGCGTTTATTTATTTTATGCTTATTTATTCTATCCTGTTATTCTATTATTAATTTAGGCTTTACCTAATATTTATTGATTTTATTCTTATTCATTTTTTAATCTTCTTACTCTATTTATATTTATATTTATATTGTATCCCGTTCTTATTTATTTTATCGTTTTACCCTGTACATGTCCTATTGTGTCATATCTCCAGTGTTTCCTCGGAGGGCGCTCTCTGCACCGGGCGATCGACCGTGGCTGCTGGGTCTCTGGGGGGCTCCTTTGCCTCCTTCCTGCTGTGTGCCCAGCCCGGAGGCTGCGGTCTGTGACCGGCTCCCGGTGCAGATGGCTCCCTGTTATTATATATCGGGTGGCTGTAGCTCAGGTGGCAGAGCAGGTCAGCCACTAATCAGAAGGTCGGTGGTTCGATCCCAGGCTGCCTCCTGACTGCATGCCAAATATCCTTGGGCAAGATACTAACCCCATGTTTGCCTACTGGTGGTGGTCAGAGGGCCCGGTGGCGCCAGTGTCCGGCAGCCTTGCCTCTGTCAGTGCGCCCCAGGGCAGCTGCCATCACCAGTGTGTGAATGGGTGTGTGAATGGGTGGATGACTGAATGTAGTGTGAAGCGCTATATAAATGCAGGCCATTTACCATAGTGGTAAATGGTAAATGGCTCATGCATACCCAGCCCAATTTTACTCTTTAAGTGTGTGTGTGTGTATGTGTGTATTCACATCGTTTATGTTACTGAGAGTGTGGGGAGTGAGTTGGAGGGTGGGGTGGGCTGCTTTTAACCATGTAATGCACTTTGTGCTACATTTCTTTTTGTATGAAAAGTGCTTTATAAATAAAGATTGATTGATCTGATTGGCTGGTTCAGTCTGTGTGCAGGCCGCATTTGATCTGCACAGGGGAGGGTTACAGGGAGTTACCCTCCCTCTGTGCTGTGTAAAGATCAGCTAAAGGAGGCAGAGCTAGCGTTTGTTCACACCCGGACTTTCCTGTTCAGGTGGGCGGATGATGGGAGAGAGAGCGGTCACCGTCGAGACTAGCGATGATGAACTGGGACGACTGGATATTGACCTGGACAGGAAGTCCAAACAGCTGAACCTGACATCCAGCAACGTGCGCGCCATCCTGCACGTGAGCAGCACGCCACCACACACACACACTTTAACGCACACTAACACGTACACTCAGACATGTGTGTGTTTCAGGAGGTGATCACTGATGAGCGTGTGGTTGCCATGATGAAAGCGGCAATCAGAGACACTCAGGACCTCCCCATGTTTGTGAGTTTGTTCACCTGTTGGTGTCTACCTGTATCTGTCAGGCATTTGTTGCTTTTTTCTGTATGTATGTAAAATACATATCTTTCTGCCTGTCTCTCATCAGGAGCCAAAGATCTGGACTCGGTCCAGACTCAAACAGAGCCTTCAGGTGAGTTCAGCATCCCACAATCTTCTCTGACAGTTTACCTGTGAGCCTGACCTGTGTGTCTGCTTTCAGCCTGTGAACCGGGGTCTGTCTGCAGTGAACAAGGTAAACTCATCAGCCTGTGTTGAAATGTTTTAAGTTGGATTTGAAATGTTGTCAGTTTCAGTGACGCTTTACCCTCGTACCTGTCTGTCCCGCAGGCCCCTCAGTTTATTGACATTGAACTTGAGGATAATGAAGACTCATCTGATGAAGAGTATTGTCCTGATGAAGAAGAGGAGGAAGATACAACTGAGGAGGTGAGTCTTTAACCTTTCGCCTTGCTGCTGTCCTCAGGAAACTGACCTCACTGTGCAGTCATGATGTCACACATGTGAGATCCAGGTTATCAGTATGTTGGTAGAAAACCCTGCAAAAAACCCAGGAGGAATAAAGACACAATGAGACAAAGTTACTTTTTGTGCTAAGAGTAAGAGACACTAATCCAAACTCTGAGAACCAGAAACAGGATGAAGAGCACCTGTGCAGTCTCACCTGCAGCAGGTGACTCTGACACTCTGTGAGGCCTCATTTCTCGCTCAAACATGATGCCACATACAAACACACACACACTCACTCGGAGTGTCAGAACTTGCATAAATGAAAATTTCAGGACTTCCGTCTGTACAAACCTTTTCATCTTGACAGACATTCCTCAGTGATGCTGACAGCTTGGCTTCACCTCCCAGAATGCACCTGGGCTCCCAGAACAAGTCTCCAACACACCTGAGGATGGACAGCTCCCTGCAGGTTTGCTGATGTCTGACCACCACAAAGTGGTACAGTGACCTCTGACCCTGCAAGCTGCTCTGACCTCTGGCTTATTGCTTAGAGATATGAAGGAAACCCGCACGACCAGATGAGTTCCACCTGCGCGCCTCAGCTCCTCCCTCCTCCTGAATCGTCCTTCCTGGAGAGACTCAAGGCTGTTGATGAGGAGTTGGACTGCAGCCCCTCCTACACCTACAGTCAGGTAACATATCTAACCAGGCAACACCAGGGAACAGCATATCAAACTCTTTTTAAACACTTCCTGTTACTGAAGGACCTGTGTGATATCAGACTTTGTGTTCTCACCTTATTAAAAGGATGGGGGGTAAATACCTGTGATGTGTCCCGTCTGGTTTGATCTTGCACCTGTGTGTGTGTTTCAGTCTCTGGACAGGAAATCTGATGTTGATGGTGGCGTTGATAATGGCTCCAGCAGTTTGGCGTACCGCACACGCTCCAAGCATCCTCTGGTAGACGTACCTCTGGGTCAGCTGGAGGCGGAGCTTCTGCCTCCTGACATAACGGCCGACATGTACGATGAAAGCACTGCCCAGCGGGAGGAGGACCGCCATTGGGCAAAGTGGCTGCAGGGCCTAATGGCCCCCGACTTTGAAGGTTAGAGGTCATGATGGCGCTGGCTGCTCGAGGCTTCAAATTTTAAATGTGGTGGGGTGGCTGTAGCTCAGGAGGTAGAACAGGTCACCTACTGATTGGTTGGTGGTTTTATCCTTGCCTCCTCCAGTCTGCATGTCAAGTATCCTAACCCCAAGTTGCTCTCCGATGCATCCATTGTAGTGTGTGAATGTCGTTAGAAAGCACTCAGTTTAGACAAAGTCCTTGCGAGAATGGGTGTGATTGGGTGAATGTGGCATGTTGCATAAAGAGCTTCAAGTACTCCGGGAGAGTAGAAAAGCACTATATAAGAATCAGTCCATTTACCAATTGTGAACCTGTTTTTTTTTTTTTTGTTTTTTTTTTTTTAACCTTTAAAAGTCAAGCTGCTGAAGCATGCTGATGGTGAACATCCAGGATTGGACAAACTTTATTGATATGTCGTAAATGGAAAACAAGCTCAGAAAAATGTTTTTGAGTTGAAAAGGAAGGTTATGGTTTTGTCTAACGGCAAACAGCTGATGTTTGTTTTCAGAAGAGGCCGAAGATGACGACGACCCCGAGTACAACTTCCCAGAGGACCTGGATGAACCCGACCTGGAGGACTACAGGACGGACCGGGCTGTGCAGATCACCAGTAAGTGATGTGCAGTTAGGAGGAGGCGGAGCTTTGAGAGTGTCAGAATCCTCACTGTGAATTCTGCGTCTTGTTTTTCAGAGAAGGAAGTAAATGAGCTGCTAGAAGAACTCTTTGAAACTGTGAGTTCTTATTTTGTTTCCGCAAATTTGACTCGATGCCACTTTACACTCACAGGATTAGTCTTTAACGTCAGTATGTGGGCGAAGCTTCAAACTTTTTCTTGTTTTCCTCTCCTCTGCAGCTCCAGGAAGAAGAAGAGGTGGTGGCTGAGGAGGAGGAGCATGAGGAAGAGGAGCCCCCGTCACAGACTGGCCCTAAGTTCAACGTGCCACAGGCTTTACGGTACTGATAGTTGCATCCCAGTGCATGATGCTCAGCTTAGAAACATACAAACACATGTTAAAAAACAGTTTTTAAAAAAAATTTAAAATATCACCACAATCGCATCACCCATGGAAACATCTGGAGCTTCATGAAACCACAGAGAGAAGCAGCTGGAGTCTGATGTTTAGAACATCTGGCAGCAGCTGCTCTCTCCGGGGCGATCGTGGCTCAAGAGTTTGGAGTTCGCCTTGTAAGTGGAAGGTTGCCAGTTCGAGCCCTGGCTTGGACAGTCTCGGGCATTGTGTCCTTGGGCAAGACACTTCACCCGTTGCCTACTGGTGGTGGTCAGAGGGTCCGGTGGCGCCAGTGTCCGGCAGCCTCGCCTCTGTCAGTGCGCCCCAGGGTGGCTGTGGCTACAATGTAGCTGCCATCACCAGTGTGTGAATGTGTGTGTGAATGTGTGGATGACTGAATGTGTAAAGCGCTTTGGGGTCCTTAGAGACTAGTAAAGCGCTATACAAATACAGGCCATTTACCATTTATTTGTTCGTGAGTAAATCGGTTTGGCTGAGATTAAAGTTATTAGATTAGATAAAATAAAACTTTACTAATCCCCCGGGTTTTTTTCACACAGCTGAATAAACGTCAGACAGAAAACAGGAAAAATTAAACAGAAGTGTGAGATGGTCGAGAGTTTACACCAGTGTCCTGTTATATTTTAGATAGAGTTGAGTTTATTAAACTCCACCGAGACAGCAGTGACGCTAATCTGAAGGCTAGACCATCCCATACCCAGGAGTATTGGAGCAGTTGAGTTGCATTTTTTCTAAACACCGGGTCTCTGTGGCTTTTAAACCCCAAAACATGCTGCGCCAAAAATTGGTCCACCCCAAGGATCGGGTCCCCCGACACAAACAGTAACATAGTGTACACTGTTAAGTGCAGGAGGATTGCCAGGATTTATACATCGGGGAAACCAAACAACCTCTGGCTAAGAGGATGGCACAACACAGAAGAGCTACCTCATCAGGCCAGGACTCTGCAGTCTATTTACACCTACAGGCCAGTGGACACTCTTTCCTTTTTTTTTTTTTTTTTTTCTTTTTTTTTTTGCCTGTCCTGTTTGGCTCTTTTGCATCAGAATTGTTGTCTAAAGGCAAAGAAAGATGCCCAACGGATTTACTTTACCAAACTGACCATCCCAGCCTTGCCGTAATGGTCCATTTGATTCACCTTTTATTGTTTATTTTATTTTCACTTACTGAATACGGGACAGACTTGACTGGGGGAAAGAAGGGGAGAAAGAAAGAGGGAAAGAGAAACAGCTGAGAAGAGGGACGGGGGAGAAAGGCAAAAGACAAAAACCAACAGAACGGGCAGAGAAAAAAAAATGCATATATCAATCACCTGGATCACCTGCTGAGAAAGAAAAAAGAAAACAAGCAGAAGAGAACAAGAGTAATAGAATAAACAACATCACAATGATATATGGGAATATGACAGTAAATACTAAATATTAAACATTATTGTGCAGCACATAAGATCAACAGAACACAGTGTGCTTTGAGGTAGGAGCCAAAAAGGGTGTAGTTTGTGGGTGTGATCACCCGTGTGTACACCTATGAGCATGGACGCGCTTGTTTTTAAAAGGTTCCTTCATGTAATGATCTGCTAGAGGGTGTGGGGGGGCCACAGCCCCGTCCTCCAGGGCATGAAGCAGGTATGGAGGAGATCAAAACTCCAGACATCCAGAGGCCCCCAGAACACAAGAGACCAAGGAAGACCAACAGAGGGGCAGCCGCGCCACTGTCCCGGAAAGAGCTGAGGAGAGTCCCAGATGAGGGCTCACTCAGCAGCCGCGGAGCAGAAGCCAGGGGGGGTTGCAGTGACGCGCCCGTGAGCTCCGCCGGCAGCCAGCCGCGCCTGAGTGACCGAGCCCCAGGCCGAGATGCCGGGGGCACCCCACCTCCGAAGTGGCCCGAGCGAGCCCCAGGCTCCAGGCCCCGATAAGCGGCCGCCAAGGAGTGAGCCGGTGTGTACCTGGACGCCCATCCCCGGACACAAAGAACCACCAACGCACCGATGTCTGAGGGGGTCCGCCACTGGCAGGGGAAGTGGTGGTAGTTGACACTCTTTCAATGATGATGTACATATCCTGGACGGGGAGGAACGCTGGTTTGAGCGTGGAGTCAAGGAGGCCATTTACATGAAAAGGGAAAGACCATCTCTGAATCAAGGAGGGGGCCTAAGGTTACATCTGTCACAGTCTTACAATGCTGTGATTGCAGCCATTCCCCAACTCTCTGTGAATGGTACTCATGGCCATTGATCAGAGGTCTTTGATCAGTGGGTTTTGGTCAGTGGTTGTTGATCAATGGTCATGAGAATTTGCATAATTAATATTAAGGAACTGACCTCCCAGACCATTGTTCCCTCAGTGGGCTGTTTCAGTCATTTTGCAAATGTACTGTTTATAAGATTGGGGAAACCTGCAGTCAGCTGAGACTGAAGAAGTCACTTGGATGAGTGACGAAACGTTTCTCCCAGAAAACGCTACGTCCAGATGAACAGAATCAATTTTTTGGAGATTTACTTCCCTGGATGATTGAGAATGCATCAAGAAGTCTACTGAAACAAGTTACTAGCAGGTTTAGGCTCACGGTGCAATAGTACAGGGTGGGCCATTTATGTGGATACACGGTAATAACATGGGAATGGTTGGTGATATTAAAGTCCTGTTTGTGGCACATTAGTGTATGTTAGGGGGCAAACTAACATACACTAGCATGTTTGATCCACCACTTGAATCTGCATCATAATCTTCTCCCTGGTCACATGGTGAGATATCCATGAGACGCCTTTTCTTTAGTTTCATCCTAAAAAAGAAAACGAAAATAGTTATATTACAGGAGTTCTAAACAAAATGTGTTGTGCTAGGTGTTTTTAAATCAAAAGCGGAAAAACCTTGCCTCTTTGTGAACATGAGCCCACAACTGTTTCCTCCTCATAAAATTTTCAGGCCCTGGAAGCAGGTCCCTTAAATCATCCCTACTGAGGGTGTGGAGCAACACCTCATCTATGTTGGCAGCTGTAAATAAAAGTCAGTAACTGTCAGAAATATAAAAGTTGTACATCTCTTTAAATGTATACATTTCACTGTTAAAAAAAGGAAACTATTCCAAATGGTCATTTTGTCAAATACATTTAAATGTAATTAAATATATTATTGATCTGACAACATAAAACTGATTCTATGTAGGATCACTGTCAGTGTGTGCAGCACAAAATTCATTTAGACATTAATTTGCATAAATATGCATATGCTTGGCCTACCTTTCAGAACCGACAGGCTGCAATTATCCAAACCCTCCATGTTTTTCTGGTGTAGCTTTTGTCAGAACTTTCCCCTGAGGAGAACTAAAACTAATAGTGCCCAACTGCTTGTCAAATCATTCAACAAATGATCAAAACTCAGATTAGGCCACTTCATCCAAAAAAAACATGCTACCTCAGTTCAGCAAGGTTAAAGTGACCTGATTTATATTAATAGTTTACAACATAAATAATTCGAAGTAAGTTCACATCTCCAACTTAAAATAGTTTTTATGATTAATCATAATCTGTCGGAAATGAAGCTTAAAGTAAATCTATAGGTAAAGATGTCGTTCATGAATGTGCATTATTTTATTCCCTTGTGTTATCTTTAATTTCATCACCCAAACTGGACTTGCAAATAAAATTTGAATAAACTCATGTTGGTTAAATGTAATTTTGGTCATAAAACCGTTAACTCTTGATGACTTAAGTAAATCCTCATTTAAATTAAATATAGATCTGTCCAACACCCCTGTCTTTTTTCCATAACAAAAAAAATTTAAGCAGCAGAGAACTCTGGATGTAAGCCGACAGTCAAAGGAGCTTGCAAAGAAAAGCGTCTGGACTTTAAGTTGCTTGAAGACGTTTCACCTCTCATCCGAGAAGCTTCTTCAGTTCTAAGGTCAAATGGTGGAGAGTCCCAGATATAAACCTAGTGGGAGTGACCCCCCCACAGAGGGACAAAAGGACCCCCTGATGATCCTCTAATCACCTGAGCCAAGGTGTGAAACTGGGTGTGGGTCCCAATCAGCCAGAGTTTCGGGTGAGTTCATTGTGAAACCTGGCCCCACCTTATCATGCGAATTCCTGAGGTCAGATGGCCCAGGATGTGAGTGGGCGTTAAGGCGTCTGGGGAGGATCTCAAAACTGGATTATAGATGGCAGAGAGTTGGTGTCGTAAACCCCGCCTCTGTTCAAAGATGGTCGCTCACAGTGGACATAGATGGCTTCTTTCACTCCTCTTTCAAACCATCTGTCCTCTCTGTCCAAAATGTGAACATTGGCATCCTCGAAAGAGTATCCTTTATCCTTAAGATGCAGATGGACAGCTGAGTCTTGTCCTGTGGAGGTGGCTCTTCTATGTTGTGCCATGCGCTGGTGAAGTGGCTGTTTGGTCTCTCCGATGTAGGTAGAGGATCATCAGGGGGTCCTTTTGTCCCTCTTTGGGGGGAAACTCCCACTGGGTTTAAATCTGGGACTCCCCACTATTTGACCTTAGAACTGAAGAAGCTTGTTGGATGAGAGGTGAAACGTCTTCAAGCAACTTAAAGAAGTCCAGACGCTTTTCTTTGCAAGCTTCTTAGACTACAATGACCTGGATTACTGAGAACCTTCACAGGCTTTATGCCCTGTGCTTATCTTCAAAGTCATGCTGCTCTGTTGTATGTTAATTGCCCCTTGGGGATAAATAAAGTTTTTCTGATTCTGACTCTGTATCATTGATGTCAAGATTATATGATGTAAAGGTGGTTTCATCATAGTTGCTGTGATCTGAACATGTATGAAGAGACTTCAAGGCGTGAGGTGAACACCTGTGCACACACACACACACACACAGGAGTGGCGCACGGTGCTGCCTCCCGTTGGGACGGCACAGCAGAGAAGTGCTGTGGCTGTTTGGGTCGGGAGGAAGACTAGTGTCCTCTGCTGCTGCTTCTTCACACAGATCTTGTGAAGAAGAGTCACGCTGAGAGGAAACAATTTGTCTATGATGCTCCACCTACTTACACGTGAAATACTCGGTGGCTAAGTATCAGACTTCAGAATATGTGATACACGCTCGCTTACAGTGTCTCCATTTGCTGCCCGTAGCTTTGAGGCACCGTTAGCCAACATGCTAACAGAGCGGCGGCAGACGGTCAGAAAGCAGTACGAAGCTCAGCAGCAGCGGAGAGCCTTGCAGGACACGACCAATCACCTCTCCTCAACTCTGAAGGACACACCCACCCAACCTCACAATACCATTGCTTCTGTCTTAGTGCTGCCGCGTCGCATTGGCCCCTCCCTCCAACTGGACCACACCCAGAAACTGCAGCTACAGCACCAGCTGCAGCAGGTATGGAAGGTTACCTGTCTCACCCACTTATTCTCCAGGTGTGTTTGCCTGATATCATGTGACCCTTTCTCTCCTAGCATGTGCAACTGCTGACGCAGGTTCACCTGCTGAGTCGCCACATTGCTGCCCTGAATCATGAAGCCTCCATCACCAAACGCTACCTGGTCAGTAAACACTTCTCAATTATACCTACAATAGCTGAACAGGGCAAGTGGGCACTTACCTGGTGGGCGTTTCCTCAGCTCTTGAACTTATTACTTGTTATTAATCTCTGTCTCTATTCCACGGCATGTCTTTATCCTGTCTTCCTTCTCTCACCCCCAATCGGTCACAGTAAATGGCCCCGCCCCTTTCTGAGCCTGGTTCTGCCGGAGGCTTCTTTCTGTCAAAGGGGAGTTTTTCCTTCCCACTGTCACCAAAGTTCTTGCTCATAGGGGGTCATATGTTGGGGTTTTTTCTCTATTATTGTATGGTCTACCTTACAGTTGTGGCTGGGTGTCGTTACTGATTTCTACTGATTTTCTATTCGATTCAGACTCAGTCTGAAATATTATAACTCTGATCATCTATCAGCACATATCCATATTTTGTATCTATAAAACAAAGCTGACACTGTGAGACTTCATCAGAGGTGTGACCATCACAGCAGACGTCTTTGTGTCTGAAGCAGGTGTTCCTGTCCTGGCTTTTTATAGCAGAGAACCTTAAAAATATTCTGCAGTCGATCAAAAACTGAAGAAAACCATGAATCAACATGTGAACATGACCTGATGCTGCTGGAGTGAAGCAGAGTCACAGAGGTTTGATTACAGACACAGCTGAGCAATCATTGAAGTCTAAATGTCTTCAGTTTAAACAGCAGAAATGAGGCTTTGCTGTCAGAGGACGACAGCACCGAGCACAGTAGCAGAGCGTGATAAGCAGAGAATAATGCAGAAAACAGAGATTTGATGGTAAACTGGTCTCTGAGTGGACTGAGGGAGAGAGAGCTGTGTGGGGAGTGAAACAGCCAAAGTCAGAGAGAATCCATGACGATGTTTGTCAAACGTGAAGTTTGAGCTTCTTTGGCTGCTGGTTCAGTCAGTTTTGGTCAGAGAGACGAAACCTGCAGAATCTGTGTGTTTCAGCCCCAACGGCGCGTCTGTGGACGATCCACGCTCTGTGTTTCTGCTCTCATGTCCTGTTTGAGCTGATTCTGGAATTTGTGATAAAATACATTTATATTTAACAATCGATTCAGGATTTTAAAGAATCGAGATCGCTTTATTCAGACTAAAATAGATTTGAATCAGGAAATTCATTATTTTTTTTAAACCCAGCCCTTACAGTTTAAAGCGCCTTGAGGCGACTTGTTGCTGTGTGAATAAGATGAAACTGAACCAGCACTAATGAGCACCTCCACTATCAGGAGGAGCTGCAGCACTTCGCCCACCATCAGGAGCAAGGCTGCGCCTTCAGCTGTTTCAGGGCATGTAACCTGCAGGGTGCACTGGACCTCCTGCACGAGGTGGAGCAGAGGGACGAGCCTCCACCTGCTCCTCCCACTCGAGCCTCCAGACGCTGGCTCCCCCAGATGACCCCTGCAACCAACAGTAAGGGCAAGCTACCTGTCAGCCATGTTTGATGCACCAAACAGATCCAGGTTCAGATTCTTGTTCTGGTTCTGTTTAGGTCTTGCCTTCCCTCTGCTGCCTGCCGACACCGCCTGGCTGTTCGCCACACGACCCGTGTTCCTATACCCAGAACTACTTCCTGTCTGTAGCCTAGACCCCGCCCTCCACAGCAGGAACCTGAGAACATTATACACGCCAGGAGAGGATTGGTAAAAAACACACACTTCCTACATTTTATTTTTTCACATGCACTTTGTGTAAATTTATGGCTTCTGTTCTTCATTGAACTCAGTAAAAACATATTTCCCATCCTGCCTCTGTGCAGTCTCATCGTTCTCGGCCTGAAACACTTCGAGGGAGCATTTCAGTCCGACGAGCTTATCAGTTCATACCTGCTCTGTAAGAGTCGATGGAACTTCAGGAAGCACGTCAGAGAGATGAGCAGCCCAAGAGCACCTGACAATGTCATCAAGGTGACATCAGAGTGACCTCACTATGCACCGTGTGACATCATTAGCGAACGTTACATTTCAAATGAATGACTCGGGGCCCAACTTTGTGGTTCTTTTCAGACATTTGTGACGAAGGGCGTCGTCCCGCCGCTGCCACTCGCCTGCAGCAGAGTCCAGCAGGAGGACCAGCGCCCCCCGGTGGACAGAGATGGTGAAAACATGCCAAACTGGCTCAAGGTTTGAACAGCTAATCCCGATCGTGATCCAGATCCACACCTATAATAGAATTCCCCTTTATTGTGTGGCTCTGTCTACATCCATTCAGACCCAGGTACAAATCTGCTGGGAGCAAAATTTGCCGGTTTAGTTTTTGAAAGGACCAGTTTGAACCTGCCAGCCAATTCCAATCTAAAGTTTTTCTTTAAGCGTGACCTGTTGATTCAGATTTTGTGTCTCAGAACTATAACAAAAAGAAACTTTGTGTAGTTTCATGCGCTGCTATACGAGTATTGCTCAAACATCATAATCTGAGGCACAGATTGTTATCCCATTATTCTCGTCTGCAGAACAGTCGCCCAAGCATCCAGAAGACCCGCTCAGATGCCCGTTACCCCTCCTGGCTTCCTCCAAGCTGCACTCTCAGGCTCCACCCCAATTATATCAACAGTTACCGCCCCCGCCCCCGCACCCACAGGCGCGTCTTCGCACTGGCTCATAATGAATCTCTGCTGCCACTCGCCAAAGCACAGGAGGATCTGCCGGTGGAGCCACACGGAGAGAAACAGGTGGACATGTGCTTTTTACCTGTTTCAGGTGTCACGTTATTTTCTGCCCCCACTGCTGTGTCAGGAGCCCTACCATTGGCACCAGCTTCTATCTCTGGAGCGGTCCCACTGACTGCTGCTCATCCAGGCCCCGCCCACCCCGTGTGTGCCAAGGTGATGCAGTCCTGCCTTCCTATTGGCCAAAATACACCACATACCGTGTCTGCACAGGAGAGCCCCACCCCCTCGACACTTCTACTGCCCATTCCCTCTCTCACAAGTCCTAGCACTACAAACACACTGAAGCCGGGCTGCCTCCTCCTCCAGATGGTGTGGACTACCCCAGCTCCTCCCACCTCCCCCCAAAATGTTTTGGAGCATCACATCCACGGGCCAATCAATGGGCAGCAGGAAGAGGTCTTTTCTAAGCAGGAAAAGCTAAAGCAGGAAGAGGAGAGCATGGTCTTGGTATCAACACTCAGCCTGACGTCATGTACAGGAGATGTGGAAGAAGAGGAGAGGCGGGAGGAGCAGAGACAGGAACAGGAGGAAAAGGCAATTGTTATTGGTGTCAGTTTGAATGGAGGAGAAAACAATGGTCAGGAGCAGGAGCAGTGGGGACGGGGAGGAGAGGGGGGAGAAGGAGGCGAAGCAGGTGAGAATGAGCAGGGTGGAGAGGAAGAGGAAGGGAGACAGAGGGAGGAGAGGAGTGGAGCGAGAGACGACAGTGGAGGGAAGGATAAGGACGAAGATCAGGACCGACATGGAGATGATGATGATGATGAGGACTTTGATGACCTCACACAGGATGAAGATGAGGAAGAAGTGATGTCATCAGCATCAGAGGAGTCTGTTCTGTCGGTTCCAGAGTTACAGGTAGATAGAAAGTCTACCTTAAAAGTTTCCACCTTTTGCGATTTAGTGTTGTTTATGCTCATTAATGGCTACGTACCGCAGGCCTTCATGTTGGCAGTAATTAAACCGCTACTCACGCTAAATCACAGCAACAGTCACCTTAAGGCGCTTATTATCGTAAGGTAGACCCTACAATCGTACTTGTTATTAATCTCTGTCTCTCTTCCACAGCATGTCTTTATCCTGTCTTCCTTCTCTCACCCCAACCAATCACAGCAGATGGCCCCGCCCCTCCCTGAGCCTGGTTCTGCTGGAGGTTTCTTCCTGTTAAAAGGGAGTTTTTCCTTCCCACTGTCGCCAAAGGGATGATCTGATATCCTCGTGCTGGTGTTGTTCCCAGACCATCATGAAAATGTTGTTCCAGGTTCAACATTGCAAGTGACCAATCACATTATTGTGACATTATTCCTTTGCGCGCCAAGCCATTCGTGCATTTATGAAATTCCAATGTTGCAAGGACAATATCAATTCTGCTTACTGTTTATTAAAGGGTCAGGGTCCGTTGATCGGCGGACAGAGGCGGTTTCACGCAGCTTAAGTACAGTTTTTTGTTTTACGCCGGTTTTTCGTGTGGTGGGGCGACCGTGGCTCAGGGGGTTGGGAATCGCATCTGTAACCGGAAGGTCGCCGGTTCGATCCCTGGGCTCTCTGTCCTGGTCGTTGTGTCCTTGGGCAAGACACTTTACCCTACTTGCCTACTGGTGTTGGCCAGAGGGGCCGATGGCGCGATATGGCAGCCTCGCTTCTGTCAGTCTGCCCCAGGGCAGCTGTGGCTACACCTGTAGCTGCCTCCACTAGTGTGTGAATGTGAGAGTGACTGAATAGTGGTATTGTAAAGCGCTTTGGGTGCCTAGAAAAGCGCTATATAAATCCAATCCATTATTATTATTATTATTATTATTATTATTATTTTCCCGAAGTCGCAAAGGTATGACGTCACAACATTCTGATTGGTCACTTGCAATGTTGATCCTGGAACAATATTTAGTATGATGATCTGGGAACAACACCAACACGAGGATATCAGATCAGCCGTCGCCAAAGTGCTTGCTCACAGGGGGTCATATGATTGTTGGGTTTTCTCTGTATGTATTATTGTAGGGTCTACCTTACAATATAAAGCGCCTTGAGGCAGCTGTTGTTGTGATTTGGTGATGTTTAAATAAAAGTGAAACGGGTTTTATTGCCGGCCTCCTCATTGGTCAGAAGTTGTCTCTGATCATGTATTTTTACTCCGACACAGAGAGAAAAGTTCAGGTTTGAGGAAACAAAGACTAAAGATTTTCTCATGTTTTTGTGTCTGAGGCAGAAACTGAAGCTGAATAGAAAACATTTTTTAAATTTCTTTCCTTTCAGTAGAAGCTCATCAGCACAAACAGCTGCTGAAATGATAGACAGAGACTTTATTGATCCTAAAATGGACATTTGTGTTACAGCCAGTGTTGGGCAAGTTACTTTGAAAAAGTAATTAGTTATAGTTACTAGTTAATTCTTCAAAAAAGTAACTGAGTTACAATATTCTAAAAGTAATTAATTACTTGAAAAGTAACTATTGCGTTACTTTAAAAAACGTTTAACCCTCTGGGGTCCAGGGTGTAATTGACCATTTTTAACTACTTTTGATTTTCCCTCCACATTTCACCTTTAAAAACTATTTACTTTGTTTGGTATCGTCCTTTTCAGCACAACCTCACGTCTCTGAATTTACAGTTGTGTTTTCATTTTGACTACTGTATTAACACAATTGATCTAAAATCAAACAAAAAATATAAAATCAGAGTAGAAAAAGTGATATTTTCACTGTAACAACCACAAACATGTTTAATGAATCATATTTCATAACTTGAAATGCAAATATAAATTGCCAATTTTAAAATCCTATGCACAAGTTTTGCAAACAAAGTTATTTGCAGCCATTTACCTTTTACCTTGATTTTTTAAATAACCATTTCAAACTATTTAGAGAACAATCAGCTGTTCTTCAGTAAAATGCCACACAAATTATTTGTGCCTCTCCAAAACAATAATTTCTGTCCACTATAAAGGAAACATCACAGCCTGATACCTGCAGGTCTGACAGCAGCAGGTGTGTCACTCCTGTTTCTACCTGGAGACAGCAGTCGCCTCATTGTTCTGACACACAACACAAAACTATCCACAACGATACACACTAACTACACAAGACAACACATTAACTACACTCTCCAAACACGCTAATCTCTCACATCTCACAGCTTCAACCATCTGTTTGTTGACAAATAGTAACGGACTGCGCCGCATTTTCTTGTTAGTAACTGTAACAGCGTTGTAACGATAGGAATAGTAATTAGTTAGATTACTCATCACTGAAAAAAGTAATGCCGTTAGTAACGCCATTACTTGTAACGCCATTATAACCATCACTGGTTACAACAGCATGATCAAGTTTAAGTAAGAGTAGGATGATGCTCAGTGTGTTTGAGAACGGTGTTTCTGAGAAAAACCTCACCAAACCCTTGGCTGGGTTTGAATCCAGAGGACACAGTCTGAAGAAACATGAACGTTAATGAAGACCAGTTTGGTCTTTAAAGTAAACCAAAACAAACTGAAGGACCGACGTCTTCAGGGAGACGTTTGTGAATGATTGGTATTCACTGATTTAGATATCGGTAACTCTCGGCAGTGAAATCTGTTTTCACGAGGAGGCGTTTGGATTTGTTTAAAAATATTAAAAGCACGGCTGAAAAGAAAAGTTATGCTGATGAGGTGCCAAGGGTTTGGATAATCTCTGACCTTTGACCTTTAGGAGACAATGAAGCAGCTGACGTGGCTTGCGGCGGAGCAGCGGCTCTGTACAGATGGCGACTCAGAGGAGGAGCACTCTCCCACCTCTCCTGGGTCGCAGGAGGAGGAAGAGGAAGAGGAGGAGGGGCCAAAAGGAGAGGACTCAGGGGAGGGGCGGAGCAAAAAAGCGGGTTTAGACGAGGAGACGCCGTCCAGAGAGCGGACGCCTGGAGGAGTAGGGGGGCGATGTCCCGGACGAGGACGAGGTGGGTCTGCGTCTGAACACCGTTTAAAACACTCGCCATCTGTGACCGAATACTTCGTGTTTCTTATTTTCTGTCATCTCTGCAGGCCGAAGCCAACCTCATCGTGGCCTCAGGAGGAGCCGTCAGGAGCGCCACAGCAAAGATGGCGCCAAACTGCTGCTGCTGTATGACGAAAACATCCTGGACAACGACCCGCACAGAGAGAGCAAAGACATGGCGTTCGCACAGAGTTACCTCAGCAGGGTGAGCAATGGACGTTAAATCGTCCCGCTGTTTGCTGAGCTCCCATCTTTGCACACGTGGTCTCTCCAGACGCTGACATCATCGCCTCCGAACCTCCTTTCAGTTTCCTGCGTTTCTTGTGATAAATGAGAAAACGTTCGTGGCTGCTCCTCCAGCAGGATTGGTCAGATTTTAGTGAATGATCACTTGATAGGTCTCCACCCACCCCTCCACCATGTGGGAGGTAGAGCAGGTCAACTACTGATTGGAACGTTGGTGGATCGCTGGCTCCTCCAGTCTGCATGCCAAATATCCTTGTGGAAGATATTGATGTTCTCCGATGCATCTGTCGGAGTGTGAATGTCGTTAGAAAAGCACTCAGTTTAGAGTCAGTGCCTATCAGAATGTGAATGTGTTGTATAGAGCGCTTTTGAGTACTCCAGGAGAGTAGAAAAGCGCTATATAAGAATCAGTCAATTTACCACACACTGTGCTCGTGGTCATGTTTGTGGTTTCACCTGTGAATCATCACCTGGATGAGAACGTCATTGATGTTCAGCTGCTTTTGCTTCGGCACATAAACGGTGCAACGTGTCCGGTCTTCCCTTCGGGCTCTTTGGTTCGTGTTTGCATGGATTATTGTTAGCATTGTAATCTCTGAGGATCATAAATAACAGCATCGTTAATGACTCCCGCATCGCGTCTCCCGGGATTTGTGTCTAGCTTTCGTTGTTCTGCGTGTTAGAAGGAGCTAGGAGGAGTGACCACAGCAGCACGACGTCTGTGGGTGAATGAGAGGGAAAGATTGATGGGGCAATGTAAGTGGAATCTGTAGTGCCGCCACACGGACACTGGAGGGCAGTAAAAGTAAGATAAGATAACCTTTATTAGTCCCACACGTAGGAAATTTTTTTGTTACAGCAGAAAGTGGACAGTGCAAAGTTACATAGAAAAATTAGAAAAACTGTGGAATAAGATACCTAAAATATAGGTGGTGGAGTTGGTGTTTCCTTTAATAGTGACATTTGATTTTACTGGCGTGGCGTGGCGCTCGTTCAAGTTCGTACAGTCTGTACGAGGGGGCCGGTCTTCACTTTGTTTGTTTTTATGGCAACAGTAATCACCATCTCTCCTTAGAACATGTGGGCTCATGATGTTCCTCCTGTGTGTCGACAGGTGCGTGAGGCACTGCATGATGTACCTGAGCAGGTGGAGGAGTTTGTGTCTCTGCTGAGTGAGTTTGAGCAGGTGGGAGATGGACAGGAAGTGATGCAGCTGTTCAGGAAACTGCGCTGCATCCTGGGAAACCGGACAGACCTCCTCCAAGACTTCGCCGCTTTTCTGCATCCTGACCAGGCGCTACTGTGTGGACTGGTGAGCAGCTCGTGTGGTTTTTATCATTGGAGTTAAACTCGCTGGTTTTCCTGTTGATGACAGCCCAAGGTGTTCTGTATCAACTCTGGTAAAAAAAAAAAAAAAAATCCACGCTTCTTACTGATGTCCACAATTCCTTTTTTATTTCCTCTCACAATCATGGAGCACCATGAAAACTAGAAGCAAGTAAAATAATACCATTGGCACATACAACATCTGTTTCAGACACTTATGTCTTTTAACAAAGTGCACAAGTGCTTAACAATTTAACAAGCATAATTTTACCGTGTACGCTTTGTAAACCAGCAGTAGAAAAGTTGAAGAGCCCTAAAAGTCAGTCTTGTCTCTGCCGCTCACAACTTGTTGTTCCTGTGACTCCGGAGGAGGTGACTACTCCACAATCATGTTCACAGAAACTTTCTTTTGTAAGAAAAAATGTATCACTGGACTCAAAGATGATCCTTTTCCACTGTAAGTGTACACAAACATGAATACTAAATAAAGCAAAACAATATAACGATCTCAGGCGCTGGCTTCTGGTGTTGTCATGGCAACCCACACAATTGCATTTCAGCATCAGCTACATGTTCATTAAGTTTCCTCATAAAGGCTCCAAGTGATGAATTCAAAATGTGTTTTTCAGTGTTGGGACTAACGCGTTATTAAGTAACGCGTTACAGTAACTACGTTATTATTGTGGTAACGAGCACGGTAACTAGTTATTAAGCCAAAATCAGGAACGCGTTAGTCGTTACTGGGATTTAGATAGGCTCGTTACTCGTTACTTCGTGTGGTGGCTGTCGCGGAGCTTCCACGGATTCAGTAACATTAGCAAGTGGTGGAGGCCAGCAGGTGGATGAAGGAAAAGGGACGCAGAAGGAAAAGAGACCCGAGGCGGCCGCCGGTCCAAGTGTGAACTGAACTTCAGGTAAGAAGTTATGACCTGCAGTCTCTCTGGGTCAGATATGAACCAAGTTTAGGTGCAGTTTATTTTCGTTATGCTGACTTTTTCCGTACTGCGTGCCAGCTAGCATGACGGAGTTTCTATACAGCTGGGTGGTGCTATGAAGTTACTGATGTTGAACTTTATTTTGTTCATAAGTTATTAGAGTTGCCAACCTTCCCGTCTGGTATTCAGAGAAAATATTACGCGTTTCTTATTGAGGTGAAAGGGAACAGTTTGTCCCGTAATTCAGCTACAATGAAAAAGGCACAAAGCTGCAGTTATTCTGTGTCTTTGCTGCACAGCTGCCTCTTCTTCTCTCATCCTCTCATCCTCCCTCTCCTGTTTCTACTTCAATCATGAAAACTGATCAGTGATCAGCTGATCGGCTCTCTTGTTTGTTTATTGCTCACTTTGCGCCGAAAGAGGAAACCAGCGGATGTCGCGCTAAACAACAGCAGCACGTTTAAGCTGTTGTTAGAATTTATTTAATATTAATTTCTAGTATCAGCTGATGTTTGCTGGAGCCACAGCTGCAAAAAAGCTGCTGGTCATGATATGGTTTGGTTATCTGGTGAGAGGGAAACATGAAGATGAAACCAGGAGATGTCCTTACTGGATCATCAGAGCTGTGATGGAGAAACAGGTTTACCTTTTAGGTGACATGAATGAGTTGAAGGGAAGTTATGAACTGTTTCTGAGAGACAAATAACACCAGGATCCTTTTCTAAGTAGCTGACAGCTGGTAACTGTGCAGGTGCGGATCTAGCAAAGTGTTGCCAGGGGGGCATGTAGGGCATTAACAGGGAAAGGGGGGCACAAAGAAATACTTTTCTTTCTTATTCTCATTTAAAATGTCTCGCTTTTAAAAAATAATTATCTGAATCTTACAACAAACGATTGATAGATCGATGCATATATACCATCAAAACAGTGTACATCACTGTCACAACAGTGTTTATTTTCATTCAAAGGCTTTATGATTTTTCCTATAATGGTGGGCCGGTCTCTAGTCAAAATGCCCGGGACGATTTATTTGTCCCAGTCCAGCCCTGTATGCAGCTAATCTGCAGTCTGGTGTTACCTACATTAGGGCTGCTCGATTATGGCAAAAATGATAATCACGATTATTTTCACTGAAATTGAGATCACGATTATTTGACGATATTTATTTAACCCTTTAAGACCTACCATAGAACCAAGTCCGCCAGAGCTTATATTATTTTTTTTACATGCTGTAGTGCCATTTGTGGGAGCATTTCAAGTTGCTATACATCAATACAACTGTTATAGCCCATATTTTAATAATATGTATGCATTAAGTCCATAGTAACAACATTAATTGCAAACAAGTGCAATAAACTACAAAAAAATTGAAAATAGTTTTTGTTTTTTTACATATATTTCTACTTGGAGAAATTTAAGAGGTTTATCCCTCAAAACTTTAAATACAAAAAAAGTTGCAAAAAATAGTTTACAACAACAGGAAATTTATTTTGAGTGTCTTCATAGTTTTATTTTGGAGATACAGCAATTTTTATATACTGCAGGAAAAACAAAAAAACAATCCTATGCTGCAAATTTGCAAAGAAAACAGCAGGTGCATCAAAATAAACTATTTCCAGCAGTGCAATATGAGTCCTAAGCATCCCAGCAACTATTCAGAAAAGTCAAACATGACTTATAAAAACACTAGTATAGGCTTTTAAGGCCTACAAGTAAAAAACTAGATTTTCTGCGAAAATGACATCACTTCTGGTTTCAGGCAGGAAATGCGATAGTTCCTGTTGACGTCTTTTTCAAAGTGGGAAGTGTTAAGAACAGCTGATGGATCGGCAAAGCGTGTTTCTGGAATATTATGTTTTTGTTGCTGCAAGTGCTTTTTATGCAATTTTTGCAAAGCTTTATGTGGAAGGAAACCATGACCGAGGACAAGCTGATGGCATAAGATGCAAGTACAACTCCTCCGGTTTCATATGCAAAACAAATTATTGCGCTAGCTTACACGGTTCAGGTTCTACAGGGATTTAAAAATAGTTAGGCAAAACGGAGCGTGCTGCTCTGACTGGCTTTAAAGGGTTAACAATAACAATGTGTTGAATAATGACTTTAAAAAATAATATAAAATAGTGTGCAAATACTGATAACAGTGCAAATGTTTGCAATATAAGAAATAAATGAAAAATGTAAACATCTATGTTTAGTGAACTTTGCAGTGTTGCTCTGTGGTGCAGCTACTACATCCTAGCAAAGTTTACACACTGTCTACTTGATCCACGTCTGACTCCGCGAACCCATAATGTTTCCACACCACTGAAGTTTTGTTTTTTTTACCTCTCTTTTCAACCAACAGCAGTCACTCTCCTCTCCAAATAACTTCTGCTTAGCTTTCCGAGCTTCCCTCGGGTCCTCTTAATTGTTGTGACGCGTGTTCGAAATGGAGAGCAGTGCACTCGATTTACCACACGGAGCAGCGCGAGAGTAAAGTACGAGGGAGGTGCTAATAATCGGCTCAGTCGTTTTTAATGATTGTTGAAAGCCCAGATCGTAATCGTGATTAAAATTCGATTAATTGAGCAGCCCTAACCTACATCTTCCAATTCAGAAGGCAGAATTTCTGAGTACAATCGAAAGCACCACGACTGCAGTTTTTGTGTTGGATGTAAAAGGCGCACATGACGCTGTGACGTAGGCTAGAATCATGGCAGTAGTCAATGACGGTCCAGGCGTGGGATTTCTCTCGTGGAAATATGCACATTATCTTTCCCTTTCTATTGGTAGGTGGCACAGTGCACTTGTGGCAAGTACGCAAGCTAGAAGACTGGCAAAGTTATGGAAGCAACACATTAACAAGAAAATTCTGAGTAAAATCAAAGTTACTTTCCCTAGTAACTAGTTACTTTGAAAGTAACGAGTAACTTGAAGTAACTGAGTTACTTTTGAGAGAAGTAACTAGTAATGTAACTAAGTTACTATTTTAAAGTAACTTACCCAACACTGGTGTTTTTACAAATCTCTAATCCCTAAAGCTCCGACTAAAGTTAAAGTCAGCCTCAGCCAATCACAGAGCCCCTCATGTGAGAACCTGTTAGGAGGCTGAAGAGTTTCCTAATGAGAGGAGAGAACAGCTGAAGGATGACGCTCCTTTTATCTCCATGTTCACAAAGGGCAGAGTTTCTTTAGAGTATCATTGATCACAGGGCTTAAATCTGGGACTCTCCACATTTGACTCTTAGAACTGAAGAAGCTTCTCGGATGAGAGGTGAAATGTCTTCAAGCAACTTAAAGAAGTCCAGACGCTTTTCTTTCCAAGCTCCTTAGACAAGAATCATCAATCGTTTTCTTTTTTTAAGGTGCGCCGATTGATTTAGCTCATACAGCGAAGCATTCCACCTTAAGAGTTGCCGTAGCTGCCAGCAGGACAGTGAATGTCTGTAGAGGCTGACGCAACTGCTTCCTCTGTACAGGCCGCCATGCTCGAGCATGTTTGGACTGCGCCCATCTGTTCGGGCGAGCTGGGGCATGAGTGCACGCACTCAGTCTGCCATCGTGCAGTTACAGATGGCGTTCCAGCATCAGAACAAAGCACTATGGATTCTTAAACAGGAAGTAAAAAAACTGCATGTCAGCGGTGTGCTGCAGAACTCGAGCGGCGCAGTTTGAATAAACAAACGTCCCCGTGCCTCATTTCATGTGCTCCGTGCAAGTATCCGTATCACTGCAGCTTTTTAGCTCAGTAACAACGAGTTCACGTCATGCCTCCGTCCATTCGCAGGTCACAAGAATTTAACGGTGTTTTCACTCTTCATGCTTCTGCAGTTCGACGAGCAGCAGGCGTTTGAGCGCAGCCGCCGTTTCCTTCGACAGCTGGAGATCAGCTTTGGAGACAATCCGTCGCATTACCAGAAGATTATCAAAGCTCTGCAGATAGGCCAGGACCTCAGTCCCACCAGCGTCCACGAGGTACGAGGTCTTTGAACCAGATTAACCAGACAGGTGGAACTAACCTGTGCTAATCTCAGCTGTTTCATGTTTTCAGCTCAAAGCTCAGATGTCTATGCTGCTCAAAGGCCACACCCATTTACAAGCTGAATTCTGGGTGTTTTTTGACGAGCTCCGCCCACCTCCAGCGCATCCTGGACAGTTTGAAGAAACCCATTGGCCAGAAGATGGAGGCGGCGGGTTGGAAGGTGGAGAGGGCGTCAGCCAAAATTCAGGAGGCGGGGCCAGTGGCGGGTTTGAGGAGGTGACGTTGCCAGAACTAGAAGAGGAAGAGGAGGGACATAAGATCCAACCAATGACAAACCGGCGTCAGAGAAGGAAGATGGACTCTCACAGAAACTACAAGGTCTGAAGGGGGTCAGATTATTTCCTGTCTCTGCTCCTTTTTATCAATCTTTTAGGGGAGAGCTGTACTCCAGGTCGTTTGTAGAAAAACACAATCCACAGCGTTCCAAAGTCAGATTCCACGTCTGTTTTTTTGGAAATCTGGATCCGTTATGACTCCAGATCTTTTGGAAGTCGGGATCCAGGATTGTTTGCTTATTTCTGCTGACGTCCTGTCACAATGAGCAGCTGTGTTTTCAGCCCTGTGATTGGTCAGATTTACATTGTTACTGTTTTCAACCCTGTGATTGGACAGATTTACACTATTCTTTGCAGGGCTGTGATTGGTCCGATAAAGACTGGGTCTGCCCTTGTCGTGATTCAAAGATCCAGAAACACAAGAGGAAAGGATGCACCCGCTGCCATGGCAATAAGGTATGTCTGTATGTTTCACCAGGGGTGAAACTCGTAGAAAGAATTACACCTGAATTACCTGTTCATCTCTCCTTTAGACCTCAGGGGGCGTGTCCAGGGCCATGAAGAGTCTGGACCCACTCTACTCTCAGATAAGTGCTACCCATGATGAACCAGCTAACAAAGACCTGGACCTGAAGGGGGGCGACGACAGTCCCCTGCCAGGTATGTCACACGATCCTCTGTTGGTCCTTTAGCAGACAGGTGCGTGTTTGCTTTAAATAACTTTATTGTTTGTGTTGACAGATCGGTGTGATGCATCATGGGAAGGCTCGTTTCCACTGGCTGATACAAAAGAGGAGGAAGAGGAGGGCGAGGAAGAAGAGGAGGAGAGGAAAAAGGAACAGAGCCCAGCAGCAAAGAGGAGCAGGAGAGAGGAGACACTGCAACCGCCACCTGTGACCCTCTCCATCACCTCTACCTGCACCTCCACGATCTCTACTTCCTCCTCTGTAGCTTCGCCCTCCACTACAGCTTCCTCCACGTCTGCAGCCTTCTGCACTCCTCCTCGGTTAGCTCCTCTTCCTCCTGACCTCCCTGTCTGTGCCAAAAACATTTCTCTGACTGCAAGCGGGGAGAAAGTGATCCTGTGGACAAGGTACTTTCTTTCACCTCGACGAAGGAAAGGTGATTAGGAAAAGGAGTTAGGAGGCACCTATGGAAGGCCTGACTTTTTGTTTATTTTTCAGAGAAGCAGACCGGGTCATCTTGAAGACATGTCAGCAAGAAGGAGCCAATCAGAACACATTTCAGGCCATTTCCAGCCTGCTCGGCAACAAGACTCCCAGCGAGGTGATTGGCTGTTCAGTGTTCTTCCAGCATGATTGGTCGGTTTGTCAACTGCTCACTTTATTAACTTCTTGTCGTGTCTTCAGGTGTCCCGCAGGTTTCGGGATTTGATGCATTTGTTTCGGACAGCAGCACGTCAGACCAGCTCAGAGGATGAAGCCCCACCCATTGAGACAGAAGCAGCCAATGAAACGGAAGACTGATATTAACCAGTCAGAAGATCTTATCCAATGAAAAAGCAACGCGTCTTTTATTAAAAATAAAAGAAAGCAAACACTGATGTGTTTACTGTCCATAAAAAATCTGTAAATATTAACGTTCAGAAGATTTAATATTATGTTGTCTTTTTGTTTTTTAAGTCAATAAAGAAGTTTTCCATGATTTCATGTTCTCTGGTGTTGCTGACACATCAAACGGATTATTGTAGAAAATATTTTACTGCAAAAGTGCCAAACTAAGTGGAAGATGTTACACCGGAGTTAGTGTGATTGATCCCAAACTCCTCTGAATAAAGCCGCTGAGCCTTTCATCAGGAAGTACAGGTGTGAGCTGCACTCTGCTGTTCAACTTAGAACAGCAGAGTCCACGTTCATTCTCTTATCCTGATTATCCTAATAAGGATAAGTGAACATGTAAACATTAACACCTGTAGGTGTGATCTAAGAAAACACCAGCAGATATAAACATGCTACAAAACAACAGAAACAGAAAAAAAATGTTTGTGGGGACACAATAACTTGAAGGACCAGATGGCTTTTAAAGCTGTACTTTGTGATGCACACCGATCAAAGATTGACGTTAACGTTACAGAGAGATTAAGACTTAATCAATAATTAATGATACCAACTTATCCACAAACAGAACAATCTGAAATATGGACACAGGCTGGGAATGCTGCGTGGAGGATACGAAACTCCGGTGCATATCACTTTTACACTCAAACATCTGGACCAGTTACACTAATGTTAATATTAGTCTGGTTACTTTGCTGCCTAATCTGGCTTTGTTGGTGATGTCGAGCAAAAAGGAGCTTAACCCTAACCCTTGATTTATCTCCTTAGGCTGTTTGCCCGACCAACGACCTGCGACCTGGAAAAGTGGAAGAAAATGGATGGATGGGATACAACACAAAATACCCGGTATTGAATAGCTTTATTGTTCACACAAAAGCAGAGGAAAAACGCCAAACATTCAGTTTTATAGAGCCATCACATTGTCATCAATAGTTCAGTAATCAATAAGATGACCGTACATTAGAATCAGACCTAAGGACAAAAGTTTAAACGAGTTGGGATTCATCAAGCAGAATCAGCATACTAAAAAAGTATGATTTCCTTAGGGATCAGCATACTTTTTTAGTATGCTGATCCCTAAGGAAATTATTAAATCTGCACCACAGAAATCACCTTTTTATTTTATCACCTCACAAAATGTTAAAATCAGATAAATCGATCATTTTATTGACCAGAAATCAGCCACCGGGAACTTCATGTTTTCAAACTGGAAGTTAAATAATCTTAGAAAAATCAAAAGCTCGGTCACATTCTGAGGAAAGATGTTATGGGATGGGAAAGTCAGAACTTCTTACGGGAAATTTTTTATGGGAAAGTCAGAACTTTGTGGGAAAAAATTTATTGTCAGCAGGTCAAAGGTCACATCGTCCTCTGACATGTTGCAAGTTTCTTGCCTGGACTGCATTCATGTGCTTCTTACACAAAAGCTTTCCTTTTGAATGCCATGCCCTGGTGCCAATACTCTGTCACAGGGACAGCAGAACCTTTTATACTGATGTCTGAGTGCGGCTTTACCTGCAGCAGATGAGTGACACTTCTTGTACACAAAACAAAACCTGATTCAGGTTTCAGGTTCTTTGTAAAACAGACAAACGATTAATGGAGGTGTTTCTGTTGCAGTAAAAAGATTAAAGCCTTTAACATTTTCCTCTCTTTCTGTAGTACGACCTAAACCTTCCTAAACCTAAACAAGCCCTAAAAGCATTTAAAGAGAATCCAGTCAGACCTGCTACTTTATTTACTGATGATACTAATCATAACTGATTCAATCAGGCCCCATCTTATCTTTTTTTTTTTTGTATACTTTCCCCTGTATGTCTGTGAAGGTTCTCAGTCATCCAGGTTATCGTAGTCTAAGGAGCTTGGAAAGAAAAGCGTCTGGACTTCTTTAAGTTGCTTTAAGACATTTCACCTCTCATCCAACAAGCTTTTTCAGTTCTAAGGGTCAAGTAGTGGAGAGTCCCAGATTTAAGCCCTGTGGGAGTAATCTGCCAAGAGGGACAATGGACCCCCTAATAAACCTCTACCTAATCACACAACCCAAGGTGTGAAAACGGGTGTGGGTCACAATCAGCCAGGGTTTCGGGTGACCTCATTGTGAAACCTAGATGTGAGTGGGCGTTAAGGTGTCTGGGAAGGATCTCAAAACTGGATTTTCCCTGTAGGGAAATTACTCTCTGCATTTAACCGATTCACTCAGTGAAGCAGTGTGCAGCCAATCCAGCACCCAGGAAGCAATGTGTAGGAACGGTACCTTGCTCAGGGATACCGCAGGTAGCCTTCGGTGGATTTGAACCCTCAACCTTCTGATCATGGGGTGAACGCTCCCTAATGACCGTAAAGTACCATATCACCCCATTAGAGCACTTCGCTCTCGCTCTGCAGGCCTACTTGTTGTTCCTAGAGTATTTAAAAGTAGAATGGGAGGCAGAGCCTTCAGTTTTCAGGCCCCTCTTCTGTGGAACCAGCTTCCAGTTTGGATTCAGGAGACAGACACTATCTCTACTTTCAAGATTAGGCTTCAAACTTTCCTTTTTGCTAAAGCATATAGTTAGGGCTGGACCAGGTGACCCTGAATCCTCCCTTAGTTGTGCTGCAATAGACGTAGGCTGCCGGGGGATTCCCATGATGCATTGAGTTTTTCCTTTCCAGTCACCTTTCTCACTCACTATGTGTTAACAGACCTCTCTACATTGAATCATATCTGTTATTAATCTCTGTCTCTCTTCCACAGCATGTCTTTATCCTGTCTTCCTTCTCGCACCCCAACCAATCAATGGCCCCGCCCCTCCCTGATCCTGCCGGAGGTTTCTTCCTGTTAAAAGGGAGTTTTTCTTTCCCACTGTCGTCAAAGTGTTTGCTCATAGGGGGTCATATGCTTGTTGGGGTTATCAATGTTAAATTATTGTATGGTCTAACTTACAATACAAAGCATCTTGAGGCGACTGGTCCAGTATCATATCAAGTATTTGAACCTTTGCTTCCAGGTTCTGCTGTGGCCAATAGCCTCAAGGACTCTGAGCTTCACATCTCCTCACGTGAACGTTTCAATGTTCTCCTTGTGAGCTGAGGGTTGTTGTCTCTGCTGCACGATTCAATCCACAGGCAGATGTCCTGCTTCTCAGTCAAAATCCATCATTCCATCAGTGATGGTGAGCTGTTCTGGTCTGTATGCACTGAAGCAGTCCCAAACCATGACCCCACCATAGATGCTTTTGGACTGTGGGAACATTTTCGTAGCTGTGGTCACTCCATGCTGCAGGAAGTACAAACTGCCAAAGTTCTTGGAACCTGTTTTTGGTTCTTAGCTGCTAATTCAGGACTTTTACTCTCTGAGTGACAAAGTGCATGCTGATTGATGCAACAAATGAAAAATATAAAAGTAGGGAAGCTTCTGGGAACCCTTACAGCCCAATGACCACCAACAAGTCTCTTTCTGAAATCCTCACTTCTCATCTGGTCATGAGTCACAACATGTTGTGTAAATCAGACTCAGATAGATAGTTCTTTAAATACTGTACAATATAAAGCACCTTAAAGCGCCTTGAGGCTATTGCTGTTGTGATTTGGCGCTATATAAATAAAACTGAATTGAATTGAATATAAACAGCTCAACTGAAAACACCTGACTCTGATTTTACCTTTATTAATCATCATAAGAGGTTCACATATTTCTTCATAGAAATGTTACTTTACCTGTTATTGTCATCTAATATATCTGTTACTGGTCTAAATCCATTTTTAAACTAGATTCTCTTTAAACATTTTTAGAATTCTGACAGTGTTTTAGGTCATGATCGTGCAACAGGCTTCTTTCTTCCCCCAGGTGTAGGTGATGTGGGCGGTGCAGCAGTTCCTGACAGAAAGGGGGTGGGGTCAACCCTGTGCTCTCTCTCCGGTTTCTGGGTCTACGTCATCATCGAGCTCTGAAACAGGAAGAAGCAACAAAACAAAAATCAGAGAGATTTCAACTAGTGGCAAGCCTTTGAGCTCCTGGGTGAAGCAGTTACCTCTGCGGTCACGGCTTCCCACTCAGTCAGTGTACGTTATGGTCCATTTGTGATGTTAACATCAGTGAGGTCTGGGTAAAATTCATGCGTCACTGGAAAAAAATTAATCCACTAAATGAGCTAACTGGGCTCCTTTAGCTTAGCATGTGTCTCCAAGGAAATCATAAATATAAATAATAAAGAGAAAAAGACAGAAACTAACCGATTCCTTTCAAAGGTCTAAAAATCTGGTTTTGAACTCCTCAGTTCAGCTTCTGCAGGCTCAAACTAAAAGCACAGGCAGTCCTCACCCATATGGTTGTCTGCTTTGCCCTCTGCATCCTGCTGCTGGTTCTGGTGACTCTGGTGGTTCTGATGGTTCTCTGCGGCACACAAATCTTCCTCCATGTGAGTGTCTGCGTCTGATTGGTCAGGAGGAGAGAAACTCTGACACCTGGCCAAATGTGGGAACATCTGAAGCATTGGCTGCTTGGTGGAGGAAAATCTGACATCATTCCAAGGTAGATCAATAGGAGACGAATCTGCTGCTGATATGTCTGTTCCACAGGAAACAGGAGGCGATAAAGAGTCAGCAACCTCTGGGACAGACTGATTTCTTTCTCTGTTCTGACCAAAATCACGACTGGAAATAGAAATGGAATCAGTTCAATTCAGCCAAATCGCAACAAGAGTCACCTCGAGGTGCTTTATGCCCTTTGTAACAACTCTTTTTAGACTGCTCAAAGAAGTCCTGTCATTAATTAATGCTTCAATCTTAAATATGATCAACCTGTCTCTAATAATCGGCTATGTACCACAGGCCTTCAAGCTGGCTGTAGTTAAACCTTTACTTAAAAAGCATCTCTAGACCCAGCAGTCTTAGCTAATTATAGGCCAATCTCCAACCTTCCTTTATATCAAACTTTCTTGAAAGAGTAAAAAGGTAAATGGCCTGCATTTGTATAGCACTTTACTCAGTCCCTAAGGACCCCAAAGCGCTTTACACTACATTCAGTCATTCACCCATTCACACACTGGCAATGGCAAGCTACATTGCCATTGCCAGTAGTTGTCAAACAGCTAACAGATCATCTGCAGAGGAATGGCTTATTTGAAGAGTTTCAGTCAGGTTTCAGAGCTCATCACAGCACAGAAACAGCTTTAGTGAAGGTTACAAATGATGGCCTCTGACAGTGGACTGTAACCGAACCACAACTGTGGCTGGACCTAAGAAAATAGACCAGAAGAAGAACTGGAGTTAAAACCAGAACTGAAAGCTAAGACAGTGGTTGTCACGCAGGTGTACACAGTTATTTTGATCAAGTTCGAATCTGTTTTGAAGGTCAGCAGCTTTAATTTAGACCTGTTATGGCGTTTCTACTCAGGTGAAGTATATCACACTTCTCACCTGTCCAGGTGAGCCCTGCCTCTCCCCCAGAGTAGCCCTGCAGCCTCTGATGACCTCATCAGGGTTAAACACGTTAATGACGTTAAAACACACCTATTGTTAAAGTTTATTGAAAGCTGATTACAAAAGCAGTTTCACTGAGCTTTATTTAAACAGAGATTACTGACCGTACGTGCGTCTGCAGAGCTTCCTGAACGGACAGCGCTCTCTGAAGCGCAGCAGGCAGGACCGCCTCCTCACAGGTACGGACTCCATGAAGAAAACTTCTCTGTTTGGCGTTTTCAGTGGCAGGATGTGGTGTAAATGAGCCGATCTTGCAGGAACAAATGGCAGTGCTGCTCTCGGAAGTTCCTTCAGTCCGTGACAATAAAAAAAAATGCAGTCTACCTGCAAAAGCCTCACACACCTGAGCCTTCAAAATAAAAGCTTCCCTGTAGACAGAATGGCGAAGACAGAAAATTGCTTCCTGTCAACCGTAAATGATCTCGTGATTATTGATCACTGCGATTGATCTCATTAGTTTGTGTCACCGGAAACTGTGTTTATATATAATGACGCATACTGTTTCCGATGCCTCAGAGCAACAAACATTTCAACCCTTTATCCTCCTGTGTCATTTCTGCTTATCAAATTATAAATACTGATAAAGAGGGACAAAAATTATCGACTCTTGATACTTCACGATATTTTTAAGATTCTTATTTATCCAAAATGAAAAACATTATCCTTTTATTGTGAAGTCAGGGTGTGAGTACTTCCTGTGCTCAGATTTCATATGACAGTTTGACCAGTTTAACTAGAAAAATCAGCTTCACAGCAGCAGATGATTAATCATCAACACTGACAGGCTGCAGTGTGCAAAAAAAAAAAAACCTTTGTAAATAAATATAAATTAAAATCTAAATATCTAATTGTAACATAAATAATAATCAGTTTCTTATTTTATTCCCTAAATCACATATTTTGTCATGTCCTTTGAAAAAAAAAAAAAAAAGGTTTGTTGTACCAACATTATTCTGAAACACTGCAGACAGGAAACGATGTGATAGTTTCCAACTTTTATTGTGAAAATTTGTAAATTACAGTCTCTTTTCTTTAATTTATTGATCATAAAAACAATTGTAGAAAATAAAACAGAAAAAAAAGATCAACAGGAAGCTGCAGAGAACAGGAAGCAGTTTAATAAAGGAAAAAACAAGAGCCGCGCACACCAGCTGGGCAGGGCTACGCCTGGTCATTTTAAAGCATTTAAACCTCAAAATAAAGACAGATTTTACTTTTCAATCGATAATGACAATCATCAGTCACTGCTTGTGTCTTATCCCCAAAACCGTTGTCGGCCTGCTGGTTGAGGCGGTGCCTCGTCATGGGGAACACTGAAAATGGAACTCGCCGCATCCATCGTGAAGATGAAGTAGAAGTTTGCTCCCATCATGATGATACTTGGCAGGAAGGAGATGCCAAAACCAAATCCACGAATGCTGCTGCCAAATGCCGCAGCGACCCAGTAAGCCAACCTGTGTAGACACGGAAGCGCCATTAGATTCATCAATCGATGTCGTTATCGACTGATCACATCGTGGATGGATCCTCACCTTCCAAAAGCAAAGAGGATGGTCAGGAGCGGCACAAGCTTCAGCTGCTCCTGGCTAAGGTACATCGCCATAACGACCAGCTGCAGGAAGTAAATCAGGAACAGCGAGGCAGAGTCAGAGATGAAGCGCTGGTGGACAGTGACTTCCTGTAGCTCCGCCTCCTTTATCTCATCATCAAACAGAGGACGAAGCACACCTGACCTTAGCCGTGAGATGCCCAGAACAAGCCAACCTAAAGAACAGGTGAGACGCACACAGGTGAGACAGGTGAGATTCTGCATCTCTTTTTCGGTGGTATGTGACTCACCAAGGACGATGGGGGTGGCAGCGAACACAGAGCAGCGCAGCGTGTAGACGAGCCGGAGGGGGGCACCATCCAGCAGCGGGGCGTCAAATGGCAGAAACACAAAACCACCCCAGACGAGTAAAGGGAAGAAGAACGCCGAGGCCATCAGAGACACGCCCATCTTCAGGACATCCGTACTGAGACAGCACTGCCCTCCTGACACAGATGAGAAAAATGAGTTAATGGAGGCAGAGTCAGCAGTCAGAGGTGCACAGGTGTATAAACAGGGGCAGGTAATTAAACCCCCTGGAGTCCAGGGTAGAACCTGCTGTTTTCGACTCCCTCACCATGTTTGGCATCAGTCTTTTACGCACAACTTCACGTGTCTGAATTTACAGTCATGTTTTCATTTTGACATACTGTAGTGACACAACTAACCTTAAAAGAAAATCAGAGCAGGAAACATGTTCAACAAATCATTTTCAGAACTTGTGATGAAAAAATAAAAGTTCTGTGCAACTGTTAACAGTCTCTGCCGTTTTTTTGCACAAAGCAATCAGATGTCACACAAATTATTTGTGTTGTTCCAAAAACTAGTTCTGTCCAGCAAAAGGCAGAGGAGCTCATCACAGGCCTAAAACCTCAGGTGTATCACTTCTGTTTTCCACATGGAGATTTCAGTCAGTGACATTCAGCCGTCACCTCGCTGCTGTGACACGCAAAAAAAGAACAAAAGCCAAACACCGTAGACACACTTCAAACATGCTAAACATCAAAATCATTCCCACTTTCCCCCTCTTTGTAAGAAAACAAATGGGACGTGTTGCCATATCATTTCTTGATTGGTTGATGTGGTGCATTTTTCCACCAATAGGAAAGGGTGTGTTTGTTCGTTTTTGCTTGAAAGTGCATTCCTTAGAACATCCAGTTTTACCACTGCTCTGTACGCTACACCTGACGACAGTATTCAGGAAAAAGCACAATGAGAATGATTTATCATAACTCTAGCTTTACTTGGTCTGTCAACACAAACGGAGACTCAGTGAGACTGCATCTTGCTGGTACGTCATCTTAAATGGTCATATGATTTGGACGCACTAGCATGGCTGTCCTGTCCAAAGGTCCCAAAACCTGACGTGATTGGTTAAATGAGTGATGGCATAAGCAATTCTCCACAGCTTCCATGGTGGCAGATAATGCCAGAGCACGCATTAGCCAACTTCCTGTTTAATGGGGAGTTCTTCCTCAGCCTCTGATTTTTAAAAACTTTTTTTTCTGATCCTCCTGTGGGGCTCTTTGTAGCTCTTTTTCTGATATTTCATATCATTGTTATGCTAATGATGTTCAGCTATATATCTCTTTTAGGCCACCTGATGTTTCTAAGCTCCAAATCTTGCAGTCCTGCTTAGATTCCATTAGAGATCGGCTGGCTGATAATTATCAACTAATTATCAACTAACTAAATGCTGGTAAAACTGAAGTCATTGTTTTTGCTCCTGAGAAATTTGTTCCCCCAGTGGTTAAAAATCTAGGCCCTCTTGCTTCTTATATTAAACCCTCCATTAGTAACCTTGGTGTTAAATTTGACTGTTTAAACTTGTTTTTGGTTGATTTTGTTTGTTTGAGGTTTCATGTCCATTTCTGCTTCTGTGAAGCACTTTGTGATTTTATCTTGGTGCTATATAAATAAAAATTTACTTTACTTTTAAAAAACCCCAAAAAAACCTCAACATTTGCATTTTTGTGATTGTCAGGGACTGGTTTCACTAATATGTATAAGTATCCGAGTCATTCCAGTCGTTTTAGTTGAGCGTCGTCTAGAATCTACAGATTTTAAGGTGGTTCAGGTGGTTCTGTTCAGGTGTGCCCGACCCCCTGACCATTTCCTCCTGATGCAAGGTGATGTGATTTTCTGACATAGTCTCTGAGTTAGTACTTACGTTTATTGGAGCGCAGTTCCTCGTGCAGGTAATAATGTTGATTGTAGTTCTCGGGAACTCCTCGGGGACCCAGAAAGGGACTCTTCTCGGACTCCATTTCCCGGAGCGGCCCAGACTCTCTGAGTGAGGAGGGGGAGTGGAGGGCAGTCACTGCAGGCCTGAACACCTGAGCAGCTTTCTCTGGCAGGAGGTTCTCTCGGGGCTCCTCCTCCAACAGGTGTACCCTAGTTTTATCCTCACGTAGCTCCGCTCCTTCGTCTAAACCCGCTCTGCCGCCCCTCCTCTCCACCTCTGCCTTCAGTTCTCTTTCGCTCTCTGTGCAGCTCGACGCCTCGGGAAGAAACACACCTGACCTCACGCTCATCCTGTCAGCTTTACCTGTCCGTCCACCCGTCTGTCTGTCTGCAGACCACGGCAGCGTGCTCGTCTCGGTCACGACTGAGCTCACCGTCTCCTCGTCCTCGCCCTCTCTGGTCTTCCTCCCTCCGCTGTCCTCCATCATGGCGCGTCCTGTTTTGTGAGCAAATGCACCTGCCAGAGAACAGAGAGTGGGTCAGGTAAATCCAAGTGAACAGTAAACAGGTGATACAAGGAACTGTGCCACACACAGCTCACGACCTGTGTGTGCTGAAACACTGGAGTAAACACTGGAGTACTTCAAGTGTGATGTGGTTGATCACTAAGGCATAATGCAGGCCTCCTTCTCCACCTCCTGGCTTCCTGCATTTATATAGACTGTGTGAAAGATCATTTTGAAATCTGATGCAATGTTTGAACCCAACAGACGACACTTTCACTGCCATCACAATAACGCATGTAGAATTCTTCTCAACATGAAATTCTGAATCACAAACATTAAAAAAATGCTACCTTCACCTAAGTTTCATGATTGATTTAGCAAATGCACGCCACCCACCCATCTGAGCCATGGCCTGTGTGACCCCCATCACTCAGGACACTCACACATTCAGTCCAAGTCTTTTCTTTGCTCTCCGCTGTGTGCCTTTCCTATTTTTGTGTGTCATTTATTCCCAACGTGTATTTACTATTTACATTTGAACTCCGGCAGGTTGGCGGGGAGCGCCCATAATAAGTAAAGTTTAGTTATTAAGTGCTTTTCGTAGACAGGCAGTCACAAAGCACTGTACACAAAGGTCAAAATAAAGAAAATATTAAGTAATAAAATAGACAATATAAACAATGCAAATTCAAAACAATTCAAAATTGTTGATTAGCAGAAGGCCTGTTTAAACAAAAAAGTTTTTAACTGCTTTTTAACCCTGGAGAACCCATGGGGTCGGCTCTGACCCCATGGGTTCTCCAGGGTTAAAGGATTCCACAGAGTCAACCAAACGTAAGCTGTGTCCCAAAACGTCGGCTGCATCCTCCGGAGGCCGCATTTGAAGGCCGACTACGTCACAGCCAGGCGATGAAGGCTGTCCCAATGCGGCCGACAAATGTGTCCTTCATTTCCCCAAATTTGAAGGATGGGTCGGGTGTGTCCTTCGTATCCCACCATATCCCAGAATTCATAGCCAAATTTCAGCTGCCAACAATGGCGGCCGCTACTAAGTTTTAAAATTAGTCTTATTAATCTTTCTGGGTCGCAAAATAAACTTAACATATTTTCAGGCAAGAAAGTAGCTGTGTAAATTACAAATATCTTCTTGGTTTGTCAAGACATCGTACATTTGCAAAAGTGTGCCGACGTTTTCAGAGACGTCTGTTACCCACCCGCTCGATAGCAAGCCGGTGGGTTCAATGGTCACTCCAGCCGGCGAGAGCAGCGGACAACCAGACCAGTGGACTTCCAGAGACGCTCTGCTTTTTGACAGGAGCATTGAAGACCACGAGTTTGATTATTTAACCAGGGTGTGCGGGAACTAACAGAGCAATGCCTATCTTTGAAAGGAGCAACCTGATTGACAATAGCAAGACAGTGTTCATTAAAAGAGTTAATAAGGAGCTCAACATCGTCAAAAGAAGTTTTAAAATCAAAAAGGGAAGAAAATTTAGAAATAACAGAGTCATCAATAAAGGGCCTGCAGCTAACAAAATCTTGGGGAAGAGACTCTGAGTTGACAAACACATTAAAAGAGACTGACTTATGGTGGCTAAAGACAACGTCATTTAAATTCAAGTGGTCAAGGGAAACGCCATAAGTGAAGACCAAGTCCAGAGTGTGCCCAGCAGTGTGAGTAGGGCCTGATACATGCTGAACAAAATTAAAAGAGTCCATGATGCTCAGGAACTCATTAGTGGTACTATTTGATGAGTCCTCTGCATGAATGTTGAAGTCTCCAACAATGATGACCTTGCCCAGTTTAATAGTGGAAGTTAAAAATTCTTTCAAGTCTGCCAGAAAAGACGCAGCAGACCCAGGTGGACGATAAATTAAGATACCGTACATTGGCTGATCTCTTCCAATTTTTATCATAACCATCTCGAAAGAGTTGTAACAGCTCGAAGAAATCAACTGGTATGAAAATGCCTTTTTAAAAATTACAGCTTGTTCCACCTCCTCGTCGAGATATCCGAGGCGCACAGAGAAATGAACAGTCTGTGGGACATAGCTCTAAAAGATGTGAGACTTCATTCTCACGCTGCCAGGTCTCATAGACAAACATTAAATCAAGCGTCTCTGCACAGAACAAGTCATTTAAAATATAAGACTTGTTGGCAATTGAGCGGGCATTAATTAACATCATTTTAATGTTGAGACCCACCGGGACAGTTGTAGAATAGCCTGGAACAGAGCCCGCACAGTGCAGTAAGCCACACAGTAAATCAGGGTTCCTATTGTGATGAGCCGTGGCTTTCCATGCTTTCAGGTGACAACCCGGATGGTAAACACAGGGGGTTGTGGGGATTAAACCAGCTCCAACAAGTCTCAAGCGTATTTTACTGGCAGCAGCCCAAGAGTAAAGCCCCTGAAGATCCAGTTCTCTGCGAAGCCGGCAAAGCAGCACAAAAAAGCCTGCTTGCTTCCTCCGATGAGGCCTCGGAAGCAAAAAAGAGCTGACCGGCAAGAATGGAGGTAAACCCGGGTGCTCCGCGGTGGGAAAACAACCTCGTTTCGTTGAGTCTGAAAAATAAAGGCCCATTCTATTCTTTTCTAGTTTCTTGTTCCCTCTCTGATTTCTGAAGTTTGCACAGTGGATGACTGTGGTCCAGATGAAAGCACAGAGGGGATCGGGTCTTCTTCACATCAGGCCCTGACATCAAACTCATCTTTATTCTCTGGCTTTGATATCAGGATGAACTCTGAGTGCTTTTGTGTTGTTCTTACTCAGATTTAGTCTCCTGTTGTTCTGCTTTATGCTTGTTATTTTAGAAGTGCAGGACTTCGGTCCAGACAAACTCATCCTCTCTGATGACCCTCAAACCCTCCAATCTTTAGGGGGGCCCACATCGCCACTAAAACCCAGGTAACTTCACGTAACTATGAAGCTGATTCACTGCTTGTTGAGGTAAATCACCATGGTAACTGATGCTGTTAATCTAACCTGCTCTGGAACAGATCAGGCGAAAAAATGTCGTTTCCATTCCTTTTTTTTTTTTTTTTTTTTTGGCCTGTCCCATTTGGCTCTTTTGCATCAGAATTGTTGTCCAAAGGCAAAGAAAGATGCCCAACGGATTTACTTTACCAAACTGACCATCCCAGCCTTGCCGTAATGGTCCATTTGATTCACCTTTTATTGTTTATTTTATTTTCACTTACTGAATACGGGACAGACTTGACTGGGGGAAAGAAGGGGAGAAAGAAAGAGGGAAAGAGAAACAGCTGAGAAGAGGGACGGGGGAGAAAGGCAAAAGACAAAAACCAACAGAATGAGCAGAGAAAAAAATGCATATATCAATCACCTGGATCACCTGCTGAGAAAGAAAAAAGAAAACAAGCAGAAGAGAACAAGAGTAATAGAATAAACAACATCACAATGATATATGGGAATATGACAGTAAATACTAAATATTAAACATTATTGTGCAGCACATAAGATCAACAGAACACAGTGTGCTTTGAGGTAGGAGCCAAAAAGGGTGTAGTTTGTGGGTGTGATCACCCGTGTGTACACCTGTGAGCATGGACGCGCTTGCTTTTTGTTTTTTAAAAGGTTCCTTCATGTAATAATCTGCTAGAGGGTGTGGGGGGGGCCACAGCCCCGTCCTCCAGGGCATGAAGCAGGTATGAAGGAGATCAAAACTCCAGACATCCAGAGGCCCCAGAACACAAGAGACCAAGGAAGACCAACAGAGGGGCAGCCGCGCCACTGTCCCAGAAAGAGCTGAGGAGAGTCCCAGATGAGGGCTCACTCAGCAGCCGCGGAGCAGAAGCCAGGGGGAGTTGCAGTGACGCGCCCGTGAGCTCCGCCGGCAGCCAGCTGCGCCTGAGTGACCGAGCCCCACGCCGAGAGGCCGGGGGCACCCCACCTCCGAAGTGGCCCGAGCGAGCCCCAGGCTCCAGGCCCCGATAAGCGGCCGCCAAGGAGTGAGCCGGTGTGTACCTGGACGCCCATCCCCGGACACAAAGAACCACCAACGCACCGATGTCTGAGGGGGTCCGCCACTGGCAGGGGAAGTGGTGGTGGGGGGAGATAGGCCTCCAAACCTTGGAGGGCCTGAGATGTCCCCAGAGAGGTGGCGTCTGACACCCAACCTGACATATAGACACAGACATACAGGCACACACAGATACAAACATCCATTCCCACCCTCATGCTCTCATATGCACTTACTCCACACTCAACCAACGTGGAGACAGACATAAAGAGACGCTGTACACACGATCACACTCCCCAAGCGTACTCTATTCCATTCCTGAGGCTCCCTCAGAGCTCAGAGTGGACGAACGAAGGTGTGAAAGTTTCGTGTTGATCTGATGATCAATAATCAATACAGACTCTTACACGCAGCTTTGTATATGACGCAACTGTCTGTTTATATGCGTGCGTGTGCGCGCGCGGGAGTGTTAAAAAATTTCTGTTTTTATGCTCTGAAGTTTTTTGAACTTGAAATTGTGACAAATAAAACACAAGCTGCAGGTAGCGGTAGTCCCGCCCATTGCATGACGGCAGTCTCAAGTTGACATGGCGACGTGACGTTTGTGATCAAATATGATAAAAACTGTGACTGAGCTCCGAGCTAACAGGCTACATGCTAACGGAGCGGAAATTCACACTAAGAAAAAACCCACCTGTTCGCTGAAGACCTGGGCCGGGTTTTAATCCTGGTTTTAATCCTGGTCCCGGCTCTCTTCCGCCGACTTGTTGTTGTTTCTTCTCTTTGTGAAAGACCCGGAAGTCCAGCTCAGGTGTGGTCAGGTGTGTTAAAGGAAAAGCTCTCTTAAAGGAGAAGTGTCAATTAAACATCCGCGCACGCGTTAAAACGTTGAAATAACAGCGTTAAATGTTCTTTGATTTGTTTTCGTCCAATACTGCGACGAAAAATGTGCCAAAAATGTGATGTTACTCATGAAGCAAGAACAGGGAGCATGTTCACTCCTCCTCCGAACATCTGCGAGCAGGAGCAGCAGCACTGAGAGTGCAGATGTTTGTGCAGATGTTTGTTTATTTGTGCAGATGTTTGTTTGTGCAGGTGTTCGTCGGAGCGGTGAGTGAGTAAAACGGTCTGGTTGCTGTGCCTCTGCGGAGGCACTCGGTAGGATTAACACACTGATGATGTGAAGCCTACATCTTCATCACCATCAGCTGTCTGGATGTTTGGGTCAGAGCCTCAGATCTAACCAGGTCCAGGTGTCTGACCTTTGATGACGTTTCTCGGCCTGCTTCAGTTTCAGGAGTGGAAATGATCTGTGATTGGAGGACGGTGAGAAAGCCCACCTGCTGCAGACTCAAACATGAGGAGCTCCCGCGAGTTTAGCCCCCTCAGAGTACCAAGGCTAAAAACAGCCATAAGAATTTAAATCTCATTCTGCAGATGCGGCAGGTGAAAACAGGTGTAATTTCCGGTGTTCATGATGTCACACAGAGGTGTGGCTGCTTCAGCTGCAGGTCAGTCATTAGTGCTTTTGTAACAGGGTCATAAATCACGTTGTTATAATTACACAAAATGTGTTCTAAACCCCCAAACTGCTTCTTTTATACTTGACTTTTAGGACCTCCAAGCCTGTAGTTGTGTTCATTATCAGTTAGAGCCCCTCCTCATTCTTTTCTTCTTCTTCTTTGGTGCAATACTATGTACCCCTTTTGCCTCTCCCCTTTTTCTACAATTCCCCTGTGGGAGAGGTGGGTGTCATTTCTTTCCAACACCTGATAAAAAAAAGGTAAAAGAAAGAAAGACCTCCAAGTAAATAATTTGCCCACTCCAGCTCCTACGACCAAATACAAACAGTGGGGAAGAGGGTTAGCTCAACCCACCACAGCTCCCAAGCTAGCAAGGAGTATATATTCATGCTAGCATTTATGGCGCCTAAAACACATTTATGATACACACATACTACACACTTATAACATCTTACAAAAACAGGCTTAATAATGACAATAACTGAACTAAAATCGCAATCATAAACATCAGGGTGGCTAAATATGAATTATGTGTGTTTTAAGGTATGTCAGATTTCATGTTGTTTTTGTTTTATCTTATGTCAAATATGTTACGTGTATATGCATACTTTATGTTTAATGTAAAAATAAATGCCAGCCCTTTTTCTACAATTCCCCTGTGGGAGAGGAGCTGGAGTGGGCAAATTATTTACTTGGAGGTCTTTCTTTCTTTTACCTTTTTTATCAGACACAACGCAGAATCACACCGGTTACACTTTACCATACTGCAATTTTGGAATTGAACCAGTACCAAGTAAACACAGGGACAGTATAAAGGCAGCCCAGTGTGTCGAGATTTATGACATCATCAGTGTTTCTCTGTGATCTTTCCACAATAATTAGTTACCACAGCTAAACACACGTTTCATGCATTATGGTGATATTCTATATATGAATGCTTCTGCTCAATGTCTTCGAATGGTTGATTCTGTGTATCATGCTTGTCTGAGGTTCATCACTAACTGTAAATTTCAGACTCACCACTGTGAGTTATACTCTCAGGTAGGATGGCCTGCTTTGGTAAGTCGGAGGAACTCTCATTTATACAGTTTTATATATAAGGCGATACTTGGGTTGCTGCCTTCTTATATATGTTCCCTGCTTGTAATGAAACATGCTGGTCGGTATTCTCTTCATCCGCATGGTTACTTGTTGCTTTCTGTTCCATTTGCCCGAACTGAACTTGGTAAAAGAGCTTTTGTCCATTTAGCACCCTCGGCCTGGAACAAACTGCAGAAGGAATGGAAAATGACTGAATTCATTTCATTAAGTGATTTTAAATCTAAACTACGAATCCTTGAGGCCAAGTCCATAACATGCAACTGTTTCAATTAGATTGATTGTCATTTTAACTGACTTTTTATTTTATTTGAATTTTATTGAATTTTATTTTTATTTTATTTGTATTCTTTCACTTATTGTTGCATGTGTGTTGTTGCTGCCTGTGTTTGAGTAATTTCTGTAACTGTGAGACATCTGCTGCTGCCTATCTTGGCCAGGTCTCCCTTGAAAAAGAGGTTTTTAATCTCAATGGGATCTTCCTGGTTAAATAAAGGTTAATAAATAAATAAATAAATTTTGAAACTGTTTTGGTTTTGTTTGGGTTTTTTTTGGGGGGGGGGGGGAGCATGTAGACCACAAAGGCCGGGTCCTCAGGAGGATGCAGCCTACGAATTTGGAAAAGCGGCGCTGCAGAGGAGCTAAACCACTTCTTTGAGGTGAAGGGACCAGAGGTATGGCACACACAAAACACCAGCCCCTCTCGCTCAGTTTTTGCATTTGCGCTCGCTCGCAATGTGTCGCTCGCGCTCTCAACATTTCTGCCCGTGCGTGCTCAACTCTTTCTCTACACCGTTATATTTGTGCCACAAAACCAGCCAATCACAGACTTGGAGGAAAAAAAATCTGATTGGCTGTTTTGGTCTCCAATCAGCTCGAAATGACGAAATGCAATATCCCAGAATGCATTTGGTCCAAAATTCAAAGGAGGCAGTGGCGGAGGAGCACAGAGTGGCAGAGTTTGAAATATTACTCTTTCTGGGTCACAAAATAAACTTTTAAGATATTTTCATGCGAGAATGTTTCTGTGTGAACTTCAAATATCTGCTCGATTTATCAAGACATCACATAAGTGCTCTGACGTTTTCGGAGATGCCTGTTACCCACCAGCTGACCGCATAGCTGGACTGGCCATTGGGCATACCAGACATTTGCCCGGTGGGCCGATGATGATTTTTCATTTTTATGTTTGTTTGTTTTTGTAACGGTATAAACAATGAAAGGTGGTGGATTAGCCAATTGGTCATGATCAACTCTGGGCTGGACCAATTACAACACATCCATATTGAAGGGAAAAGGAACGCGATAAGTCCCGTACTTTAGCTAGAATGAAAAAAGACACAAAGCTGGAGTTATTCTGTCTTTGATCCACAGCTGCCTCTTCTCTCATCCTCTCACCCTCTCTCTCCTGTTGCTACTTCAATCATGAAACTGATCAATGATCAGCTGATCGTCTCTCTTGTTTGTTTATCTCCCACTTTGCGCCAGAAACAGGAAACCAGCAGATGTTGCGCTAAACAACAACAGCAGCACGTTCAAGCTTGATCAGCTGTTGTTATAATTTATTTAATATTACTTTCTAGTATCAGCTGATGTTTGCTGGAGCCACAGCTGTAAAAGCTGCTGGTCATGATATCGGTTTGGAAACACGAAGGTGATACAAATCATACATATATACCAACAAGACACAGTGTGCATCACTGTCACAGCAGCGTTTGTTTTAGTTCAAAGGCTTTATGGTTTTTCCTGTAATACCTGGTGGTGTAGTCGGTGATTTTTTTTGTCACTTCAGCCTTATATATTATGTTTAACCCGAGTGACCACCCGGTCAGCTGGTGGGTAACAGGCATCTCCGAAAACGTCAGAGCAGTTATGCAAATATGTGATGTCTTGATGAATCAAGCAGATATTTGAAGTTTACACAGCACCATTCTTGCATGAAAATATCTTAAAAGTTTATTTTGTGACCCAGAAAGAGTAATATTTCAAACTCTGCCACTCTGTGTTCCTCCGCCACTGCCTCGTTTGAGTTTTGGACGAAATGGATTCTGGGATATTGCATTTTGTCATTTCGAGCTGATTGGAGACCAGAGCAGCCAATCAGAATTTTTTTCCTCCAAGTCTGTGATTGGCTGGTTTTGTGGCACGAATATAACGGTGTAGAGCATAGGTGTCAAACTCTGGCCCACGGGGCAAATTTGGCCCGCAGCCTAATTACATTTGGCCCGCGAAGACATACCAAATTACTTTTAGAGCTGGCCTACTGGTATTATACAGCTAATATATATATTGTTTAGTATCAAGCTTTGCTTGTTCCATATTCAGTTTTTCAGCAAAACTTGTTTGAGTCCATAAGAAAAGATTCATTCTTATATCTGGAGGAAGTTTTTTTTTCAATAAATATTAATGTTAGCCAGCGACCTTGTTCCAGTTTTGAATTTTGGCCCACCGTGTATTTGAGTTTGACACCCCTGGTGTAGAGAAAGAGTTGAGCACGCACGGGCAGAAATGTTGAGAGCGCAAGCAACACATTGCGAGCGAGCGCAAATGCAAAAACTGAGCGAGAGGGGCTGCTGTTGTGTGTGTGGATAATAGCAAACACTGAAATACATTTTTTGCACGCAGGAATGAATTTTGTTCACTCAAATTCAGCTTTTCTTCGCTCAAAATAAATTTCTCCTCAAAATGCAACACTTGCACCTGCAAACTTTTTTTACGTGCGCTCAATTTCTTTTTACGTGCACTCAGAATAGTGGCACAAAAATAACGCCATACAGAGGCAGCAGCAGCTAAAACATTGGACAGCAGCAGCAACCCAGGCCTCATGATGCAGGAGTATGAGGTGATGAGGTGAGATGCACACTGAGGACAGTGAACCCCACAAAGGCCACCAGTCCAGATTGGGTGACCAGAAGGGCCCTAAAAGAATGTGCAGACCAGTTGGCTGGGGTCTTCACTAAGATCTTCAATTCTTCACTGTCCCAGTCCTGCATCCCGCCGTGCCTAAAGTTGGCCACAATTGTCCCACTGCCAAAGCGCACCAACATTAGCGGCCTCAACAACTACCCACCAGTTGCTCTAACACCTGTTATAATGAACAGTGTGGGCAAGTAAGTAATTATAGTTACTAGTTACTTCTTCAAAAAAGTAACTGAGTTAGTAACTGAGTTACAAGATTCTAAAAGTAATTAATTACTTGAAAAGTAACTATTGCATTACTTTAAAAAAAATGTTTAACCCTCTGGGGTCCATGGTATAACGGGCCATTTTTAACTACTTTTGATTTTCAGGGCTCAATCCTTGGCCCTCTTCTTTTTTCATTATACCTGCTCCCTTTGGGGTCTATTTTTAGAAAACACAAAATATCCTTTCACTGCTACGCAGACGACTGCCAAATTTATTTGCTTTTAGCACCAAATGGCCCAGGCTCCATCCAAATCCTTTTGAACTGCCTTGATATCAAAGCTTGGATGGCTCTGAACTTTTTGAGTTTCAATGAGAGTAAAACGGAGGTGATTGTATTTAGACCTAATAATATTTCATGTAGCCTGCTCGTAAATTGTGGTTGGCTAGGGTCTTATATCAAGCAGCATGTGACAAACTTGGGAGTCATTATGGACTCAGATTTTACTTGGACAAACATATTAGTTCGGTGTTGCAAAAAAGCTTTTTCCAGCTGGGGCAAATAGCTAAGCTGAAGACAGTTTTGTCAAGAGGTGACATGGAGAAGGTAATAATAATAATAATAATAATGGATTGGATTTATATAGCGCTATGCCTTTATTTCAACACGGCTTGACTATTGTAATGCACTGTTTTTTGGAGTCAGACAACGATCTCTTGCTCGTCTTCAGCTCATTCAAAATGCTGCTGCCCGCCTCTTAACTGGTACCCACAGCTATGAACATGTAACACCTATCCTGTCTTCTCTTCATTGGCTTCCTGTTCATCACAGAATCAATTTCAAAGTCCTAACACTGGTTTATAAATGCCTTAATGGTCTTGCTCCCCCATAACTTTCCGAGTTACTTCAGCCTTATATTCCTTCATGGACCCTCAGATCAGCTGACCAGCTGCTGTTGGTTGTCCCAAAATCAAGGCTTAAACGTAGAGGAGAACGAGCCTTTTCAGTTATGGCCCCAAAACTTTGGAATACGCTGCCTTTAGATATTAGACAGGCATCTTCGTTTCCTGTTTTTAAAATGCTCTTGAAAACACACCTTTTTTCGATAGTGTTCAGACTGGCTTGAGTTGATGTGGTTTTTATGTGTTTTATTATGTTTTATGTGAGCGTCAGTGGTTGTATCTTGTGTTTTATCCTGTGATTCTGTTCAGCACTTTGGGCAAACGTTTTGTTTTTAAATGTGCTATGTAAATAAACTGGATTTGGATTTTCCCTCCACATTTCACCTTTAAAAACTATTTACTTTTCCTTGTTTAGTATCATCCTTTTCAGCACAACCTCACACGTCTGAATTTACAGTTATGTTTTCATTTTTTACATACTGTATTAGCACAATTGATCTAAAATCAGACAAAAACATAAAATCCGAGTAGAAAATTTTATATTTTTTACTGTAACAACCACAAACATGTTTAATGAATCATATTTCATAACTTTAAATGCAAATATAAATTGTCAATTTTAAAATCCTATGCACAAGTTTTGCAAACATAGTTATTTGCAGCCATTTACCTTTTACCCTTTTTATAACCTTTTCAGACTATTTACAGAACAATCAGCTGTTCTTCATTCAGTAAGATGCCACACAAATTATTTGTGCCACTCCAATAATTTCTGTCCAGCAGCAGGTGTATCACTCCTGTTTCTACCTGGAGACAGCAGTCGCCTCATTGTTCTGACACACAACACAAAACTATCCACAACACTACACACTAACTACACAAGACAACACATTAACTACACTCTCCAAACACGCTAAAAGTCACAAATCTCTCACATCTCAAAACTCGCTCTCGCTCTCTCTTTTTCTGCTCTCTCTCTCGCTGTCACTCCTAAATCTTCCGCCTCTTCCTAAACAACCAAATGTCATGTCGCCATATCATTTTTTGATTGGTCGACATGGTGCATTTTTCCACCAACACCAACATGTTTTTTGTTTGGTCATAAGCAGAGTGCTTGCTAGCGCTGTCCTTAGACAGTAAATGTGATGAAACTATTCAGGAACAAACGCCGTGTATATATTGTTTATCATGACTCTGGTTTTACGTGGCCTGTCAACACAATTTAAAAACTGTTATATATCACCTTGTTGCTTTGTCATCTTGAAGTGGTCATGTAATTGGCTTACCCCGACCACTTTATTCTTCTTCAATCAAACAGCAGCACTCATGCGATTGTTTTGCTCACTAGCTCCAGGTGTTGTGCCAGAAAGTGGTCGTCGGGCAGAAAGTGATTGCTGTCCGCGGGAGTGCACGCAAATGCTTAAAGCTGTAGCGCCTAGATTACTTACAGCTACTTCTGTGTAACTAATATAATGTGCAGTAAGCTGAACACAGCTTCAACCGTCTGTTGAAAAATAGTAACGGACCGTATTTTGTTGTTAGTAATGGTAACGGCGTTGTAACGATAGGAACAGTAATTACTCATATTACTCGTTACCAGTGTTGGTCAAGTTACTTGAAAAAAGTAATCAGTAACTAATTACTGATTACTTCCCCCAAAAAGTCATCCCGTTACTTTACTGATTACTTATTTTCAAAAGTAATTAATTACTTAGTTACTTTTTAAAAACACGATTTACAACCTGAATAGTTGATAAAGCGATAGATCTTTCAGCCCAATTCTACTTTTTCTACATAATCCATCATACAAAATGTAATCAAATGGAAAAGTCTCTTTTTAAAACTTGTTTTATTAGTTTTAATCTTTTAACTTTATGCATCAAGCAAACATTTAATTATCTGCAACATTCTCTGACTGGAAGAAATTTGTTTAATATTTAAACCTATTTTCTGCACATTCCAGCACATAAAATATTTTTTTTGTGTGTTTACACTCAGTCTTTCAAATAGATGCAAGTAAAACACTGCAGAAAATAAATAAAGTCAAAGACTAGCGGAGGTAGGGTAGGCAGAGGTTTGTCCTGGTGCAGGTGTGCCGCAGCGGTCAGTGGAAGAATCCACGAGTTTCTCTGTGAATTTCCCATTACGTTGTAGCTACTCGGTGCTTGTTGGAAGTTTAGGGGTTTTTTCGCTGTAAAAAGAAGTTTTCTTCCCACGCACAGCGGACACTAATGTTTTTGTCACTTTTTATGGAATTAAACTCAAAGTAAGGTCAGTACTTCCACGCTTTAAACGCTGCACGCTCATACTCTCTCTGCACTCGATAATGATCCATTGTTGATCTGCACACAGCTGTTGTCACAAACGTCGCACTCGCTTACGTCACTGTCATGAGACATTCTCGCAAAAAAAATCATGGTTTTAGTAACACAGTAACGCAGTGTTCCTACGGGAAAGTAACGGTAATCTAATTACCGTTTTTGCAATAGTAATCCCTTACTTTACTCGTTACTTGAAAAAAGTAATCGGATTACAGTAACGCGTTACAAGTATCTCTGCTTGTTACTGAAAAAAGTAGCACCGTTAGTAACGTCGTTACTTGTAACGCCGTTATTCCCACCACAGATAATGAAGTGCTTCGAGAAACTGGTCCGACGTCACATCATGTCCTGTCTGCCACCCACACTCGACCCGCTCCAGTTCGCATACAGAGCTAACAGATTAACTGAAGACGCCATTGTTGCAATGCACCACATCACCATCTCTCACCTGGAACATCAGAGGCGATTCACCAGGCTGCTCTTTGTTGACTTTCGCTCTGCTTTTAATACGATACTCCCCAACAGACTAATAGTTAAACTGCTGGATATCGGACTTCCTTCTACTACCTGCTGCTGGATCAGAGACTTCCTGTCAGACCGTGTATAGAGGGTTAGAGTGGGGCCTCATCTTTCCTCAGCCCTCAGCCTTAACACCAGCTCTCCACAAGGCTGTGTACTAACACCCCTACTGTACACTCTGTACACACATGACTGTGTTAGTTCCCACCCAGTCAATGCAGACATGATATAGAGCTGAGGTCCAGAGCATGTCGGATTTGTGTGCAGACAACAACCTGGACTTCAATACCACCAAGACAAAAGAGCTCGTAGTCAACTTCAGAAGGAGGAAATCTGAGCTGCAGCATCAACAGGGAGTGCATGGAAAGGGTGTCGAGTTTCAAGTTCCTGGGTGTGCACATAGAAACAGACCTCCAATGGAGCTCAAACACCTCGGCGGTTTTAAAGAAGCCCCAACAGCATCTTCATTTTCTGAGAATCCTCAGAAAAATGGAGCTGAAGAAGGTGCTGCTGATCGTCTTTTACCGCTGCTCCATTGAAAGTGTGCTGACAAACTGCATCTGTGTGCTGTTCTCCAGCTACACCACAGCATTTCAGAGGGTTATTAATATGGTCCAAAAAATCATTGGACATCCTCTTCCCTCCGTTAAGGACCTGTACAGCACTCGCTGTCTCCAGAGGGCACGCAGCAATAGTAATGTGCAATAAACATACTCATTCTTTTATTTATTACGTCATTCATTTGCTCATACCATTCATGCACTTAAAAAAATCCACTTTAATTTAAGTTACTGTGCTGTTTTGTTGTGCTATTGTACTAGGTATGACTGTGCAATGACAATAAAGAGTTGTCTTTATTTGCTGTTTTATCGGTTTGCTAGTTGTTGAATAGCCCTGATCAATGTAAATAGCTGACCTGACTGGATACCTCCCTGGACTTTTTAGGGGGAGGTAACAATGTTTAAAACGATAACAATAATATTTATATTTATAACAAGGTGCAATAATAATTAATGTGCAATAATAACAGTGTGCAATACACATACACTTATTCTTCTTTTTTATACTAAGTTAATATACTGTGTTGTGTTGTTTGTTACGTTGTGATGTGTCATATCGTGTCGTGTTGTGTTATATGTAGTGCCGACGTAGGACAGTTTTTCCAATTTCATTGTACTACTGTACTATGTATGACTGTGCAATGACAATAAAGAGTTATCTTATCTTATCTTAATAGTTTTGTGAGCTTTGACCTGAGATTCTGGCGTTTCTGGCAAAATACATTGATATTTAAAAATCAATTCAGAATTTATTGAATCAAAATCACTTTATTCAAGCTAAAATCGTTTTGAGTCAGAAAAATCGATTATTGAAACCCACCTCTATTTATAATTTAGTCTGGTAACCACCGGTTTCACTAACTAACCAGACCCCACTAACTGTGGACTGTGGGAGGAAGCCGGAGAGAACCCCCGCACAAAAAGGCCCCGCCCTCATTGTGGAGTTGAACCACTACTGGCCGTGATGTCAAAATATCCATTTTTCCCTTTGAAAGACTAAAGGTTAAATATCAGCTGTATTTCCTCCGGCCAGTCAAGAGGGGGCGGTAGGCTTTCATGACGTCACTATCCTCAGGTTAATGTGTTTGTTAATTGCTGGCTGTCATGGTAACAGTGTGGCGGCCTGTGCCGGGAGGCAGTTGCAGACAAACGTTTGGCTCTGTGTGAAGTGATCTATCCGCTTCTGATCGATCACATGACTGTTGTGGAGCTGCTTCCGATCGGTCTGATCTGTCATCGATCGCTTTTTCTTTGTGTCCGATGGAGGTTCGTTTCTTGTCTACGCCAATATACTCCGGTCTCCGCGCGCAGTGGGCGGGGATTGACCTCCGGGGTTCCACGTCACACCGCGATGGTTGTCCACCCTGCGCCCGCGCGGGCGGGTCTATTTTATCCGCGCAAGTCATCAGTCACGTGACGCCCTCGGCTGTCCTAGTGGCTGATGAGGGTCACGTGAGCTGTGGACACGTTGTCATAGAGACTGACTCCCCCCTCACTATCGTCAACCCGCCCCGGTAGAGAAAAGAAGCGCTCCCTGACAACTGGCGGGGGGCTGGGCTCACAGACCTGAGTGGATTGTGATTGGTCGAGCGTCCCAGCAGCGGGCTGAGCTGTGATTAGTTAGAAGTACAGAGCTTCGCTGTCAGTCAGAGAGAAGCCCCGCCCCCTCCGCTCAGACCGCGGACGCTCCGGGACGAGAACCGCACTTCTTTGATCAGAGACCGGAGCAATCAGCTGGATCAATCGGAGATCGGCAGGTGATCGACCATCGGCTGATCAGGGATCGGTTGATCAGGGGAATGTCCCGGCTGCTGGAGAGTAGGAGGCAGGACAGGATGAAGGAAATTAACCTGAAGGTGAGTTCACCGGAAAAAAGAAAGAAATGCTCTCCGGGCGCGTGCACACCGCTCCTCGCGGATGGATCGGGGCAGACGGCTGCGCGCGTCCGATCAGGAGTTATTGATGAGTGATCGTTGAGGGAGCGGCGGGAGGCGGCTGTTCCGCTTTGTTTCCGCTTAGACTGTTCCGTTACTATAGAGTATCGATCACAGCATCGATACCTGCTGATCAGACACTGATCGGCTACTGATCGGTCGTACACGCTGATCACCGATCGATCGATGATCAGCGTGTACAGGAGGCTGTGTTTGAACACGTGAGGAAAGTTTGAGGAGAAACGGAAACGGGACTTTTTTTTCCGTTCAGACTGAAAACTGCTCAGAGCGCGCGCGCGTGTGTGTTCAGCGTCCGTGTGCGTTCGTGGCGCGTGTGCGTTCGGCCTGTGTGCGTGTGTTCACACTGAGTTTTGGTGTGTATTAGTTTGTGTGTCCGTTAGCTGCAGCGTGGCCGCTTTGTCCTGCAGGAGGAAACGAGAAGGGGGAGGGGAGGCTGTGTGTGTGTGTGTGTGTGTGTGTGTGTGTGTCAGACAGGAAGCAGGGAGGAGGAGTGAATATTTGACTGTGAATATTTGACCTCTGACCTCTGAGCCGTAAATAAAGACGGAAACTGAGACAGGTGACACACTAATAAAGTTTAGTAGAAGATAAACCCTTTAAATGCTTAAAAAAACACACACACACACACCGTCTCTCTCTCTCACACACACTCCGTAAAACTTTATTTGAAGTCCTTCATTGATCTGCCATCAGTGAAACTGATCAGTTTTAGTTCATTGATCAACGCTGATCGATACCCTCTGTCTGCACCAAGTATTGCTACAGACCGACCAATCAGCTGCTTCAGATGATGATGAGAACATGATGGGAGGTGTGAGGCCCAGAGCAAATGTCATGTTGATCAGTGAGCTGACATTACCTGAGCTCAGGTGAGGAGGCTTCACTCAGTCAGAATAACCTCACATGAACACCAGATCATGTGATTACCGCCCCGTCACATGATCTCTCTCTAACGCTACACAATGAGGGCAGAGCTGCACTTTGACCTATGCTCAGGCAGATGCTTCACTCTGATGTCAGAGAAGGAAGCGAATGTTTCCCTCGTGCCAGCACGCGACCACGTTTCCATGATGACCTGACGGTGCGCTGCTATGAATTATGGGATCGCATAATCTCCCAAAGGGCGCCGCAGTGTCCCCTGGCATGGAGGAAGCTGTAAAACTCCTTTCAGCTCTGACTGAGGAACACTGATCTTACCATTAGCTGTGCGGTCATGTGACTGCGCTGCAGTGCATTGTGGGATGGAAGTAGAGCCGGTGTGTACTTTGCTGAAGAAGGAGTCCTGTTTCTATGGTTACCCACATGTTAAAAATTGACATTTTCAAACTGTGAGTGTATTTCAGCAGCCAACCACAGGAGGAAGAAGCCACAATCAATAACCTTTGACCCTGATCAGGTGACTGTGCGTGTGCAGAAACAGGTTATTAAAAACGAGTTTAATCAGAAACGCAGTTTGAACAGTTAATGAAAAATAAAGTCAACACTGCAGCTGTCACACACACACAGACACACACATACACACTGTCTCTCTCACACACACTCTCTCACACACACACACACACACTCTCTCTCTCGCACTGCATGCTGGGAGTTTGATGGTGGTGAGTTTGGTGTGTCTGAGTGAGAGTGTGAGGTGTGACCCTTATTAGCTGAGGTGATCAAGCAGAAGACACTAGATATAGCCTTTCTCCAAGAAACACATACTGACAGTACAAATGAAATAGACTGGGGTCTGTGGTGGGGAGGGCAGCAGCTTCGTAGCCATGGGACAAATTTTAGTGCAGGAGTTGCTATTTTATTTTCTCCTTCTCTTAATGCAAATATTACTTTCAGCATGGAGATGGTAAAGGGGAGAGTCCTTATGGTGAAAGCTGAAATAGGTTTTATTTTTACTTTTGTTGTTGTCTATGCACCAACCTTAGGGTCAAGGGGACTGTGTTGTGTTGGGTGGGGACTGTAATTGTTGTCTTGACTTTACTTTGGATAGGACAGGGGCGGAGCCGCATCTTTATCAGATGTCCTACGGAAAATTAACTTGGTTGAGGCATGGAGGATGAAGCATCCTTCCCCAGGCAGTATACCTGGGTGAAAGTCAATGATGGCAGAGTTAGTGCAGCCAGATTACACGAGTTTTATTTGTCTGTTTCACTTACTGCTCGAATTGTTAACTGTCAGTGTTTTCATGTTGTTTTTTCAGATCATCACTAATTTCTTTTTTTTTTTTGTTGCCTGTCCCATTTGGATCTTTAGCCGTCAGAATTGTTGTCTGAAGGCCAAGAAAGATGCCAAGCGGCTTTACTTTACCAATTGGATCATCATGGCCTTGCCATATTGGTCCATTTGATTGACCTTTATTATAATTATGTATTTATTTGATTTGATTTTCGGTTGTTACAGATGGGACAGACATGACTGGGGGATAGGACAGGGAGAAAGAATGAAAGAAAGAGAGGGAGAGAAAGAAAAACAGAGGGGAGAAGAGACGGTGAGAAGGGGGGGAAGAAAAAAAAGAAAAACAAACAAAACACCTGGATCACCTGTATGGAGAAAAAAAACAGAAGAGAAAGCAAACAACAAAGAGCAACATAATAAAAAAACAGCACCATCACAATAAACTAGCTAGCAGTAGATAACAGTAGATGCTAAATATTACATGTTATTGTGCAGTACGTAAGATCAGCAGCGCACAATGTGCTTTGAGGTAGTTTGTGTAATGTGAACACCCGTGTGCATACCTGTGTGGATCGGTACGTTTGTATTCCAAAGGTTTCTCCATGTAACGATCTGCTAGGGAGTGTGGGGAGCCATAGCCCTGTCCACCAGGACATGAAGCAGGTATGGAAGAGATCCAGGCCCCAGACATCCAGAGGCCCCAGAATACGAGGACCCGAGGAGGACCACCAGGGGGGCAACCGTGTCACCCTCCTGGGAAGAGCTGAGGAGAGCCCCAAAGGAGAGGTCACCCAGCAGCCACGGAGCAGAGACCAGAGGGGGTAGCCGATAAGTGCCCACGGGCTCTGCCGGCAGCCAGCTGTGCCAGAGAGGACCAGGCCTCAGGCTGTACCCCACCCCCCGGAAGGGGCCCAGCCGGGCCACAGGCGCCAGGCCCCGCCAATCAGCCACCAGGAGTGAGCCGGTACATGCATGAGCGCCCAGCCCCAGACACCAAGAACCACCAACACACCAACATCTGAAGGCATCAGCGACTGGCAGGGAGTGTGGTGAGCGGAGATAGGCCTCCATACCTCGGAGAGCTTGAGATGTTCCCAGAGAGGTGAAGTCTAAGACCCAAGCTGACATATAGACACAGATGAACAGGCACACGCAGACATAAAACGTGCATTCCCACCCCCATATACAGAAAAACAAATACTCGGCACTGCCCAAACATACTCTATATCCCAGGTCCGGGTACCCCTGTCCCCAGAGGGGCAAACCGTAGAGAGTTAGAGAGCCCTGCAGTTGGGCCGATGCACCAGAGGTCCCCATGCACCCACCCGCCCACCGACCCGGCAACACAACAACCAGGACAAAGGCCTGGCCAGAGCCCCGGCCCGGGGGCGGAGCACCCCCAGACCCCTAAGCCTCCACGCCCATCCCGGATCCACTCAGGGGCAGCCAGGCTACCAGGCCAGTAACCAACTTCCGCCAGCATAGACCCTCCCCCATCTCCGCTGTACGTAGCCACAAGGAAAACACCATCTAAGAGCCACCAGAGCCCCTAACCAGGTCATGGCCACAACCCCTGCGTTAGGCCTTCCAGGGAAAACGTCCCTAGGGAATCCCTAAACGCCCTAAGACCGTCCCTACCCCCATATCAACCACAATAGCAAAGGTAGGACTAAACCATAACCCCCCCCACCCCCACTAGGTGATGAAGCCTATCAGAGGGATTGATCAAATGTGATGGCAGAGGCTGTATCAAGACTAATGTGCTCTATTAGATGGTTTTTATATTGGTTAGAATTAAGATTATTTTTATTTTCCAGTTAGTGAGGACCATAGGGCCGTAAAAACAATGTGGGCTGTGTTTATTTCTGTAACGACCTCATCCAAGTTGCCTAGCAAGCACACTAAAGGGGAGGCTGGAATGTTACATTTCAGACACTTTGATAAGTCTTCACATATCTCGCGCCAAAACTTCTGAACTGGTGGACAGAACCAAAGAGTGTGGACATAATTGTCCGGTGTATTTGCTTGACAGTGTGAGCAGTTATTGGAAGACGTATAGCTCATCTTGAACATCCTATGACCAGTATAGTGCACTCTGTGTAATATTTTGTATTGTATTAATTGCCAACTGGGATTTCTGATCCATTGAAAGGTTTTTAAGCAAATCTGAGACCAAAGGTTTTGGTCTAAGCTGATTGATAAATCCACTTCCCATTTTGCAATAGGAAGGGATATTGATTCATCTATTTTAGAAAGTGTTCTGTATATTTTACAGAATAATTTGGGGGATTTTAGATTAAAAAATTGTACCACACTTGGTGGTGTTTGTAATTCAGCTTCACTGGGATTAAATTTCTTTTTTACTATGGACTTAATTTGTTGATATTCCAAAAATCTTTTCTTGTTAATGCCATATTGTATAACTAGTCTGTCAAACGAAATAAAGTCTGTTCCTTCCAATGTATGTTCCAAGTATTTAATTCCTTTACCACTCCAATCTGGCAAGTTGATCATATCATTGTTTTGTAATACCGGTATGTCCGGATTGTTCCAGATAGGTGTACGTTTACATGGGATTAATGAAGACTCTGTCATTTTTAGAAACTCCCACCATGCTGTTAGAGAAGAGCTAATATTGATGCTTTTAAAGCATTCATGTCGTTTGTTGTTTGAGCTGATAAATGGTAGGTCTGAAATTTCTAGGTTATTACATAGTGCCTGTTCTACATCTATCCAAGGTTCATCTAAGAAGGTGTGTTTCAACCATCTAGAGATGAACTTGAAGCCTGTTGGCTAAAAAGTAGTGATTGAAGTTAGGCAGATCTAGTCCTCCTTTATCCTTGGTCCTTTGTAATGTTTTTAAGGTGATACGTGGGGGTTTATCTTTCCAAAGGAATTTAGAAATATACAAGTCCCTAGGGAATCCCTAAACGCCCTAAGACCGTCCCTACCCCCATATCAACCACAATAGCAAAGGTAGGACTAAACCATAACCCCCCCCCCACTAGGTGATGAAGCCTATCAGAGGGATTGATCAAATGTGATGGCAGAGGCTGTATCAAGACTTGTGATGGTTTGTTCGGGTAGACATTTCCATCTAGTCAGATCGCCTTCTACTGTCTTTAAAAGTGGGATGTGGTTTCATGTAGTTAGATCTGCAAGCTTGGGAGAAACATTAATACCTAAATATTTAATATTTCCAGATTGCAGTCGGGTAGATGAAGAATTATGGAAGGAGCAATTAATCGGAAGAACTGTAGATTTTTACCAGTTAATTGAATAATCTTGGACTTTTGAGAAAGAGTTTATCAATGCAATCACCCCAGAGATATTGGTTTGTGAGTTTTGGCGAAAAAGTAACACATCATCTGCATAAAGGCTGATTTTATGTTCTACATCCATACATTTTAGGCCCTTAATTGTTGTAGCCTATCTAATTGCTGCTGCTAGTGATTCAATAAAAATTGCAAACAGTGAAGGGGAGAGTGGGAATCCCTGCCTGGTGCCCCTCAGGAGACAGAAGCTGGAGGATGTTTGGTCATTTGTTTATGAAAGAATTTCCGAAACCAAATTTGTGTAAAGTTGCAAATAAAAATTTCCAGTTAACTCTGTCAAACGCCTTTTCTGCATCAAGAGAGAATATTATGGTTTCAATATTTTTACTACATGAGTAGTCTATTAAATTAAGTAGTCTACGTGTATTTGTTGATGAGTGCCTACCTTTTATGAAACCAGTTTCGTCAGGATGAATTAAAAGGGGGGTTATTTTCTCTAATCTCTTTGAGAGAGCTTTGCAGATTATTTTAAGGTCTACATTTATAAGGGATATTGGACGATAGCTTGAAGGAAATACAGGGTTTTCACCTGGTTTTAGTAAGAGACTAATATTTGCAGAGTGCATATTTGGTGGAAGTCTGCCATTTTCTTTGATTTCCTGCAACATCCTGTGAAAAATTGGTGCCAGAATTGTCCAGAATTCTTTGTAGAATTCTGCTGGAAAGCCGTCTGGACCTGGAGTCTTATTAGTGGGCATACTTACCAGCGCTTACTGGAGTTCACCTGGCGTCAGTGGCGAATCCAGTGCCACTGCTTGGGTATCTAATAATTTTGGGAGAGTTACATTATCGAGAAATTGATCAATTTCGTTTTTAAATGGGTTCATTTGTGGTGTATATAAAGTTTCATATGTCTATCGATTGACTCCAGGATGTCCACAATGTCTTTGCCGGCAGGTGATGTTGTGCCGGGGGAGTCTGCCGGGCGACATCTTTTAGATGGCGGCGTCTCAACTTTGGCCAGGGAAGACGCACTCTGGGCCTTCTTCATTACTAGGTCATGGAAGCACCGGTTGATGAAATCTTGGAGAGCCTCTAAACTCTCCTCGTTGTCCTCCAGGGTGTTGGAGATAGTTGGACAAATGTGGTTAGTTAAATGACAAGTGATTAGTGTATTTGGAATACTTGAAGTTTAAAAGCATTTTTTAATTTCTATGCTACCCTTTGCTTTTTCCCGCCAAATCTCCAGCGTCTGACGTCCCCTACAGCATAATTCGCTTACCCGTCTCCCTTCCGTCCCTTACCGTCTCCCTTCTGTCACTTAGTTTTAATGGAGCTGTTTCTATCTACCACCAGTAAATCCAAACCTTTTTGGCGGTTCAATGTAAAATTATTGCATGGTCAGATTTTCTGTGAAAATTTTAGGTGTTTTGGGATTACTGGAGATCAAGGAAGGATGATTTTAATTCCTTCGTTCAATGGTGGGAGGTAGGAAATTTGTGTGTTTTGTCAGCAAAATGGTTTTAATTTGATAGTCAATATCATGACAACTGTGCAGGAGCTAGAAAAAGAGATAACACATATGGAGAATGTCTCATCAGGCTCCAGGACATGGACGCTCCAACTACATTTTCCTTTAATTTGGGGAAATCTGTGGTTCACAGAAAGCAAATGGTGTGTCTTCATCTTTCGGATGGAAAGGTGACCACAGATCTGGCTGAGATGAGAAGGCATGCAGTGGCCTTTTACACGGACTTGTTTAGTGCGGATAGCTGTGGTGTGGACTCTGCTTCGGACCTTCTGCAGGGGCTTCCTCAGCTGAGTCCAGGGGATCAGGATGTTTTAAACAGGGATATAACCTTGGATGAGCTGTTTGTGGCGGTGTCTCAGATGGCTTCAGGCAAAGCTCCAGGAATAGATGGTTTACCATCGGAGTTTCTTGAGCACTTCTGGAGTCTTCTGGGTCGGGACAGCTCTATAGCATTGCTATTGAGCCTTTTCTCTGTAGACTGAGGAGCAAGTTGAGGGGCTTCTCTTTGCCAGATCTCGCTCAGAGCCCTCCTGTTGTTGTGTCAGCATGTGCTGATGATGTTAATGTTTTTATTAAGGATCAAAGGGATGTGGAGGAATTAAAGGAATGTCTGGTTTTGTATGAAAACGCTTCTTCAGCCAGGGTTAATTCGGGTAAGAGTGAGGCCTGTTTGGTGGGGCATTTGGCGAGTATTCTCAAACTTCCTGGGAACCTTCGCTGGGGTCAAAGGGGCATTGAAACTCTTGGGGTTTACTTGGGGAGTGATGACTTTGTGAAGCAGAACTGGGAGGGAGTGCGGGAACAGGTGGAGGCTGAGTTGTCTAAATGGAACCGGTTACTCCCCTACCTGTCCTACAGGGGTAGAGTTGTAATAGCTAATAATCTAGTTGCCTTGTCTTTATGGCACAGGTTACTTGTTTTAGTGTCACCACCCGGTCTTCTGGAAGAGGTGCAGCGGCTTCTGGTGAAGTTTGTCTGGTCGGGTCAGCATTGGCTTCGTGCGGTGGGCCTGTATCTTCCTGTGGCGGAGGGGGGACAAGGCCTAATAGATGTTTTGTCCAGAACTCCAACCTTTAGACAACAGACGGCACAGAGGCTGCTGTATGGCTGTGGTCACAGCTGGATGACTTCTGCTCAATTGTTGCTTAGGAGAGCGGGCCGGCTTGGATTGGACCAACAACTCTTTCTTCTGAAATTGGATTAAGTGGACCTGTCTGGGCTTGTACCATTTTACAGCTCGGTGGTTAATGCCTGGCGGGCGCTGAAGGTTGCACGTACTCCTAACCCCAGACCTGGGATGTGGCTTTTTAAGGAGCCACTGTTTTTTAATGACTTCCTGGCACTATGTTCTTGTTTGTGGAGGCTGGCATTATCAAACTCTGTCATCTTACAAGGATGTCAATGGGTGCACTTGGTGGTGCCACAGGCATTAAGTCCTCCAGAATCCTGGGGAGAATTATGGAGGAAATTTGGCAATCTCTGTCGCCATCACTGAGAGACTTTGCTGGAGACTGGGTCCTCGCTGATCAATGGGCTGATGACAGCGAATATGTTTTTCCTTCATTGATGGTCAGTCCTTCCTTTGAGGAGCAGCCTGAGGGGAGTGGCATGCTTCTCTCCCTGGGAACACCAGTGCGGATAGTTTCAGCTCTTGTGTGAAGAAGCAGCTTTATTTATGCTGTGTTAAGGTGCTGAATTTCCGCTCTCTGGTTGGAATCAGGGAGTCAAAATGAACTGAGTTTTTTAGCATTTTTGTGTTACTTTTTGGTGTTGTTTGTTTTTTCTTTTTAATGTGGTGTAAATAAAGTTGTGTGAAAAGTCTCTCACACTCTCTCTCGCTCTCTCACACACACACACAGTCTCTCTCTCTCACACACACACACACACACACTGTCTCTCTCTCTCACACACACACACACTGTCTCTCTCTCTCACACACACACACACGCACACTGTCTCTCTCTCTCACACACACACACAGTCTCTCTCTCTCTCACACACACACACAGTCTCTCTCTCTCACTCACACACACACACAGTCTCTCTCTCACACACACACACACACACACACACACACAGTCTCTCTCTCTCACACACACACACACACACACACACTGTCTCTCTCTCACTCACACACACACACACACACACACACACACACACACACACACTGTCTCTCTCTCACTCACACACACACACACACACACACACACACACTGTCTCTCTCTCACTCACACACACACACACACTGTCTCTCTCTCACTCACACACACACACACACACACACACACACACACACACACTGTCTCTCTCTCACTCACACACACACACACACACACACACACACACACACACACTGTCTCTCTCTCACTCACACACACACACACTGTCTCTCTCTCACTCACACACACACACACACTGTCTCTCTCTCACTCACACACACACACACACACACACACACACACACACACACACACACACTGTCTCTCTCTCACTCACACACACACACACACACACACACACACACACACACACACACACACACACACTGTCTCTCTCTCACTCACACACACACACACACACACAGTCTCTCTCTCTCACACACACACACACACACACACACACTGTCTCTCTCTCACTCACACACACACACACACACACACACACACACACAGTCTCTCTCTCTCACTCACACACACACACACACTGTCTCTCTCTCTCTCTCTCACACTCACACTGTCTCTCTCACACACACACACACACACACACACACACACACACACACACACACACACACACACACACACACTGTCTCTCTCTCACACACACACACACACACACACACACACACACACACACACACACACACACACACACACACACACTGTCTCTCTCTCACACACACACACACTGTCTCTCTCTCACACACACACACACACACACACACACACAGTCTCTCTCTCTCACTCACACACACACACACACAGTCTCTCTCTCTCACTCACACACACACACACACTGTCTCTCTCTCACTCACACACACACACACACTGTCTCTCTCTCACTCACACACACACACACACTGTCTCTCTCTCACACACACACACACACACACTGTCTCTCTCCCTCTCTCTCACACACACACACACACACACACACACACACTGTCTCTCTCTCTCTACCTCTCTCTCTCTCTCTCTCTCTCACACTCACACTGTCTCTCTCTCACACACACACACACACACACACACACACACACACACACAGTCTCTCTCACACACACTCACACACACACACACACACACACACACACACACACACACACACACACACACAGTCTCTCTCTCACACACACACACACACACACACACACACACAGTCTCTCTCTCACACACACACACACACACACACACACACAGTCTCTCTCTCACACACACACACAGTTTCTGTAATTCTCTAATTTTTCACTGAGCGTGCTCAGAGCGGTGCTTTTTACTTCTAAGGTAGTTAGAGTAGTGAAACTGGATCCATTTAAACACGAAAGCTTCTCACAGCCTGATGATGAAAATCGTTTCAACTTGTTGCAGATCAAAGTGGAAAGAACAGCTGATCTTGGTGTTTGTTCTGTGTTGCCAGCAGATTAGAATCAAGTAGAACCAAATGTAGACATTTTCTAAATCACCAGATTAATTCATGCAAATTCACATGACTAGAGCAGTTTGTGCTTCACACAGTGGTTTTAAAACGTATTCCCCCTGCAAAGAATCTACTGTAATAAAATAATCAGTGAAAACCCTTCTAGCTAATTTTAAACCAAAACTTTGGTAACCTGCTGCTTTCGTTTTTATTCTGTCAGCTGCAGACTCGTTGAAGGGTTTCAGAGCAAAGACGTTAGTGTAGTGTAGGAGTTCTCTTGTAGGATCAATTAATGTGCTTAGAACAACACTGCTGTAAAAGTGTTTGTCAAGAAATAAAGTTGCATAAAAAAAATCTTTATTTGGTATTTATTACTGATGCTCATCAGGGAAACACAAACACAGACCTAAGGAGCTTGGAAAGAAAAGCATCTGGACTTCTTTGAGTTGCTTGAAGATGTTTCACCTCTCATCCGAGAAGCTTCTTCAGTTCTAAGGTCAAATGGTGGAGAGTCCCAGATTTAAACCCAGTGGGAGTTTACTCCCAAAGAGGGACAAAAGGACCCCCTGATGATCCTCCACCTAATCACGTGAGCCAAGGTGTGAAAGCGGGTGTGGGTCACAATCAGCCAAGGTTTCAGGTGAGCTCATTGTGAAACCTGGCCCCACCCTATCATGTGATTTCCTGAGGTCAGATGGCCCAGGATGTGAATGTGTAAATCTCCCCACCATTTGACCTTAGAACTGAAGAAGCTTCTCGGATGAGAGGTGAAACATCTTCAAGCAACTCAAAGAAGTCCAGACGCTTTTCTTTCCAAGCTCCATAGAGCTTGGAAAGAAAGCTCTAAGGAGCTTTCTGGATGACTGAGAACCTTCACAAACACAGACCGTTCACACGTCGAAGTCTGAGGGATCTTCTAGCAATTGTGATCCTATTTTCTGGAGATGTGATTGGTCAGTAGGTGGTTATTTCATATCTGACGATGTCTAGTTACCATGTCGATTTACCCCAGAAAGAAGTGATTGACCTTGGTGTCCAAAACCCAATTTTCAAGCTACATTCACAAAACCTCTGACTCTTCTTGCAAAACGTTCACCCCAAAACAATTCAAACTGTGCTCAAACCTGAACTATGCCATCAAATCATGCCTCAAGTCAATCTAAATTAAATACTACTGAGTAGTCACTAAACACTACATAGGAAAAAGGAAAACACAATGCTCAGGACATGAAGCATTAAGTCAGGCCAGCACAGACTGCGTTTCACCAGCGTGTTATCAGCTCTGCGGCTGGTACGCGGTGAGGTCACATGGGTCAGACTCCAGTGAAGCATTACCTGTTTCTCTTCTGTCCTCACTGAGTCTGCTGTCTCTCCCGTCTCTCCTCTAACCTCAGCTTACTTGCCCGCCGTCACATGACACCCCCCCCCCCCAACTCCACAGCACAGAGCTCGCTTTCTTCGTCTTCATCACTGAGCTCTTTATTTATTGATCAGCTGATCAGTGACTGTCACCAGTTTCTCTGTGACTATGATGCTTTTCTTGTCAATGCTGAGACGGTTTTCACATCACAGCTGCTGCAGTTTGTTTACCTTAAAACTTTAACTTTACAGACAGTTTAAAACAGGCGCTCTGTCATTGGCTGGCTGCTAGTCACATGATTTCTTTCCTTTAATTTATATCTGACCAGAAGAAGTTCAGAGTCAGAAACAGGAAGTAGTTATTATTTTCAGGCATGAGCTCAAATAGAAACACTGATCACATGCAGAGAAAAGTCAAGCAGGAAGAACTAACCGTGTTTCTATAATCATCACCATCATTAGTTAAATCTGTGATTATTTCCACTGACAGTGTTGCTGTTTGTGACGGACACGAAGTGGGGCAGTGGAAGGATGGATATCTTGATGCTGTGCAAACGTCTCGTTCTTTATGCTTTGCTCATAAGCAGCCAGACTCGAGCAGGAGTTCTCCAGTAAAGTTATTTTGGACACTGGCTGCTTTTTCAGTCTGGTCCATGTACCTGACCACTGTGTTTGTTTAGCCTCGTAGCTCTGACCTTTGAATCATTCAAACATAAAAAGGATAATAAATCAACGATGAACCAATGTTGTATCCACACATAAGACACCCCAGTGTCTTTAGGCTCTTTCTTACCAGTGTCCTGTTCACATTTCTTTACTGAACCTATGAAAAATGTTAAAGATAACACGGTTGGAAATAAAAAATTTTTTTAGTATTTTTGCACCAAAACAGTGAATTCCAAAGAGCTGGTATCTGAAAACTCAGCATATTTCAGCAGTGTGACCCTAGTAGCTGAACAGTATCACGTCCGTAACAGGAGTAAAAAAACCCAATAAAGACACGAGAGAGGACCTGGGAGATGATCCAGACCTCCAACTGATCGTCTGCTGCTCACGCATTACCACCCATGTGTGGCCCAGATCTGGTTTGCCAGGGGTGGCCCACACATGGGCCAGCACAAGGCCAGTTGCAAACACACAGTTTCAGCCGTGGCCCCAGATGTCAGCCTAATGTGTACCTTAATCAAGCCATGTAATAACAACATGTGCATAATAGTGCAAAAGTAACATGACAAAACTCTGTTCAGACAGTGAATCGACTGATCTTATATAACACTTTTCACTATTCCGGATTACTGAAAGTGCTCTATACAGCATGCCACATTCACCCACTTTCTCTAAACTGAGTGCTTCCTAACTACATTCATACACATTCACACTCTTGACATGCAGACTGGAGAAGCCAGGGATCGAACCACTAACCTTCCAATCAGCAGGCTGCTCTACCTCCTGAGCTACAGCCACTCAGTGGTAAACATGAGTAAACCCTCACTATGTTTTGGATAAAGAGCACGGTTTGACACAAACCTGTGAAACCTGTATTTGAAACGTTGGCTACCATAATAGTATAGTATTGCAACATGGCATTTGGGTCTTCTAACTAAAATAGGAAAATAGGAACATAAACAGTGCCATCATTGCCAGACCTGGCCCACATCTGGTTTACATACACTCTGCCATGACACCGGTCAGTCAGAAGTGCCAGCTTGATGCTGGATCCAAGGAAGACCTGCTTTCTATGAGCCTGGGCCACATAAACCAAACCACAATCGAGCCAGATATGGCATGACATAACATAGACAGTGCCATCTACGCCAGCCCTGGCCCACATCTGGATGACTTCATTCCAGAAGTCAGTCAGCAGTGCCGGCTTGATCCCAGATCCAGGCCAGACCTGGGGCCTGTTCGTCGTACCTCGCTAAGTAAGTTAGCTGGATTAGATTGTTGACGATTTCGCGTGATCCTGGATCGTTCGGTTCCCCGAAGCTCATCCGGGACTTGCTGTCATAGCAACAGAGCCGTAAGCGTAAACCTGCTCGGGAGCAGGCTTACTTTATGTAAACAGGATTAGATCGCGGCCACGCAGGTATGTCCGCGTCATTCATACGAAAGCAACAGCGATATTTTTCCACTGTTTCACCATAAATAAATATTATCAATGTAACTAAAGATAATGCAGCACTTGATCCTTTTATTGATGTCACACAGATACATACACGTCATTTCCTAAAAAAGGGAAATGAACTATTAACATTCTATTACATGTATGTGATTATTACAGATGTAAGTCATATTTCAGAGTAGTAATTGTAAATTACTTCGTGTAATCAAGATGAGAGACCACGGCTATAAAAGCGAAGGTGGATTTGGGAAGCCTGTCGCAGCCATGTCCTGTCCGTATACGCGAGCAGCCCATTGCGGAAGGTGCAAGATTGATAAGGAGAGTCCTCAGAATCCAGCGTATATTGCGGGACAGACAGGATCCTTTAGCTCAGCGCGACTTTACTTAACCAACTTGTTGACGAGGGGGTGCAGGACCACCACCTGTCTTTTTTTTGCTCTGCCCTTTTCTTGGTTGCTGTTATGAACAAACTAACAGAGTATTACAGGCCAGTATTACCTTGCCAAGAGACGAAAAGCAATCTAAGAGATAAATATTACCATTCTGTAGAATACTCCTGTATTCCACTTTTACTTGTTCCCATGTTCTTGTGGGTCCTGTTGTGGCTCTAATGTGAAAGGGGATATAATATAACATATTATAATATAATATAATGTAATATAATATTGGACAATGTAGTGTCATATGATAGATCTACCCTACCGCCTACTGGTGTTGGCCAGAGGGGCCGATGGCGCGATATGGCAGCCTGGCTACAACCGTAGCTGCCTCCACCAGTGTGTGAATGTGGGAGTGAATGAATAGTGGTATCGTAAAGCGCTTTGGGTGCCTTGGAAAGTGCTATATAAACCCAATCCATTATTATTATTATTATTAAATTACCTACGAGTTTGATTTGTCAGCAACTTCCTGCCAGCCCTCTCTCCTTGCTTTTGCAGCCTTTGCAGTGTTCTCTTGCGTTTTAATTAAACTCTGAAACTCCTGAAATCCCTCAATCATGAGTTCTTGCTCTGCTGCCGGAAAATACCGTGCACGCCCCTTCGACATTTTCGCCGACCAATCAGCGGGTTGCCGATCAATGTTTCTACTATCGATGCGTAGCCCCTTTTACGACACCCAGTGATGTCACATTACTGCGTCCAGCTGTACTAATCGTCAACAGCAGGTGTGTTCGGGGAACCGGATTAGCGAGCTCATGGTTAGCGCGATGGTTTGATCTTGGATGTGTCATTTGATCTTGGATGTAGTAAGCGACGTACGAAGAACGGACCCCTGCTTGCTATGTGGGATATAAACAGTTAGAAATACACTGGACACGTGCGTTTGCATGTTTCATCCCAAAATCAAATCAAATCACTTTTATTGTCACATCACATGTGCAGGTACACTGGTACAGTGCATGCGAGTGAAATTCTTGTGTGCGAGCTTCACAAGCAACAGAGGTGTGTAAAAATACAATAACATAAAACAAACAAAATATAAGAATGGCTAAATCTGAGACTAATAAATATATGTACAATATAAAAGTGTATGCATTACTGGATGTGTATACTAAATATGTTTTTCTACGTGTGTGTGTGTGTGTGTGTGTGTGTGTGTGTGTGTGTGTGTATAGACATTTTACAAATTAAATAGAGTAAACAATAAATAAAATATATTAAAATATACAGAGTTGAATATGTGCAAAACAAGTGGCATTTATATACAGTATGGAGTGCATAATGTTGAAGTTCCAGTAGTGAAGCTGAGGTGTCTATGACGTGTTCAGCAGTCTGATGGCCTGGTGGAAGAAGCTGTCTCTCAGTCTGCTGGTACGGGACCGGATGCTGCAGAACCTCCTTCCTGATGGAAGCAGTCTGAACAGTTTATGGCTGGGGTGACTGGAGTCCTTGATGATCCTCCCCGCTTTCCTCAGGCAGCGCTTCCTGTAGATGTCTTGGAGGGAGGGAAGCTCACCTCCAATTATCCGTTCAGAGCACCGCACTACTCGCTGGAGAGCTTTGCGGTTGTAGGCGGTGCTGTTGCCATACCAGGTGGTGATGCATCCAGTGAGGATGCTCTCAATGGCACAGTGATAGAAGGTCCTGAGGATGCGGGGGCTCATGCCGAATCTTTTCAGTCTCCTGAGAAAGAAGAGGCGCTGCTGCGCCTTCTTCACTGTTTTGTTTGTGTGTACTGACCACGTAAGATCCTCAGCCAGATGTACGCCAAGGAACCGGAAGCTGCTCACTCTCTCCACAGCAGCGCCGTTGATGGTGATGGGGGTGTGTGCTTCTCTGCACCTCCGGAAGTCCACTATCAACTCCTTTGTCTTTGCGACGTTGAGGGTGAGATGGTTGTCTTGACACCAGTGAGTCAGGGTGCTGACCTCCTCCCTGTAAGCCGCCTCATCACCATTGGTGATAAGACCCACCACTGTAGTGTCGTCCGCAAACTTCACAATGATGTTGGAGCTGTTAGTGGCCGTGCAGTCATGGGTGTAGAGTGAGTACAGGAGAGGGCTCAGTACACACCCCTGTGGAGCACCAGTGTTCAGTGTGACGGGGGATGAGGTGATGCTGCCCAGTCTGACCACCTGGCGTCTGTCAGACAGGAAGCTAAGGATCCAGCTGCAGAGGGAGCTGCTCAGTCCTAGATCCTGCAGTTTCCTGTCCAGCTTCGAGGGAACGATGGTATTGAATGCTGAGCTGTAATCTACAAACAGCATCCTCACATACGTGTCTCTCTTCTCCAGGTGTGACAGGGCAGTGTGTAGTGTCAGGGCTATGGCATCATCAGTGGACCTGTTGTGGCGGTATGCAAACTGTAGAGGGTCCAGTGAGTCGGGTAGTGCAGAGCAGATGAAGTCCCTGACCAGCTTCTCGAAGCATTTTCTCACGATGGGGGTCAGGGCTACAGGTCGCCAGTCGTTCAATGAGGAGATGCTGGAGGATTTGGGTGCAGGGACGATGGTGGCCACTTTGAAGCAGGCTGGGACTACAGACGGAGAGAGGGAAAGGTTGAAGATGTGTGTGAACACTCCAGCCAGCTGAGCCGCGCATGACTCGAGGACGCGGCCGGGAATCCCGTCCGGACCAGTAGCTTTGCGTGCGTTCACCTTCCTGGTGAACTTCCGCACATCCTCCTCAGACACAGTGTGCGCGCTGACCAGGGGCGGATCTAGAAGGGTGGCATGGGGTGGCAAGTGCCACCCTAAAATGATCCCTTGCCACCCCAAGTGCCACCCTAGTTTTGCATTTGACAGTGTTGTTTATTAAAATAAGATAGCATTAACAGTTTGAGCGTAGTTACAGTCAGCAGTGAATATAAATGCTAAAACTGAATATGTTGCATAGTGTTCCCCCCCTCCACCAACAAATGGTTCAGCCCAAAGCAGGACCGGCTTTTTTCTTGTTTTCAGTAGCAAGCGATGCTCATGATTGTGCCAGAGCACATTTTGAACAACACCATGGGAATTTCGCTTTTCACACAGGTGGGTGGATGTTACACTCTGGAAATGGAAGGAAGGTGAGTGTTATTAACCCTCTGAGGTCCACGGACACGCTGCACCTCCAGATCACATGACTGATGTGAGCACACATCTGTGAGTGACACAGCAACAAGCTGCAGCCACGCTGAGTCTCTGTTTCAGCCACATTGAAAGTTCGGACTTTAAAGTTTTTAAATTTTAATTACAGGCGGTGCGCACACTGTCCGGTCTCATGGTGTTCGCTGTGTCAAATCTAGCGTAGAATACGTTTAGATCCTCACACAGAGAGGCCGTGGTCTGCGGTGTGCTGGTTTCCCTCTAAAGTCTGTGATCGTGTTTAGTCCCTGCCACATACTCCGAGGGTTGTCAAACTGTTGCTCCACCCTGTCCCTGTACTCACGTTTGGCTGCTTTGATCGTCTTCCGGAGTTGGTAATGTGCGTGTTTGTAGTCCGATGTGTTCACGGAGGCAAAGGCGGCGCTCCGTGCCGCCAGTGCCGCGCGAACATCTCCGTTAATCCAGGGTTTTTGATTTGGGAAGGATTTAACTGTTCTGGATGAGACGACATCTTCCACGCATTTCCTGATAAATCCACAGACTGAGTCTGTGTACTCATCAATGTCCCTAGCAGCCACGTGAAACATTTCCCAGTCTGCGTGATCAAAACAGTCCCGCAGCGCAGACTCCGATTGGTCCGACTAACTGTGCACCGCCCTTATGGTTGGAGCTTCCTGTTTCAGCTTCTGCCTGTAGACGGGCAGGAGCAGGATGGAGCAGTGATCTGATTGGCCGAATGGGGCGTGGGGGAGGGCTTTGTACGCATCCCGGGAAAGAGGTGCAGCAGTGGTGAAGTAGCCGGTCTCCACGAGTGTTGAAGTGGATGTGTTGGTGGCGTTTTGGTGAAACTTTCTTCAGGTTTCCTTTGTTAAAGTCTCCGGCTGTGATAAACGCTGCCTCTGGGTGTGCGGTTTCCTCGCTGCTGATCGCGCTGTACAGTTCCCTGAGTGCTCGGTCAGTGTCGGCTTGTGGGGGAATGTAAACAGCCGTAATAATCACTGCTGTAAATTCCCTCGGTAGCCAGAATGGCCGGCACTTAATCATCAGGTACTCCAGGTCCGGTGAGCAGAAGGATTTGACCGGGTGCACGTTCGCATAATCACACCAGCTGTTGTTGATCATGAAACACACACCACCACCTCTGCTTTTCCCAGTAAGATCCTGTGACCTGTCCGCGCGATGCACGGAGAACCCCGGTAGTTGTATTGCGGAGTCCGGTACCTTGTCCGATAGCCAGGTTTCTGTGAGGCAGATCACGCAGCAGTCCCGCATCTCTCGCTGGAATGAGATCCGTGCCCGAAGCTCGCACAGCTTGTTCTCCAGAGACTGCACATTAGCCAGTAATAAACTGGGTAACGGTGGTCTGTTAGTGCGCCGTCTCAGTCGAACCAGAACGCCAGGTCTTCTCCCTCTGCGTCGGCGTTTGCGGCCTCCAGGGACAGAGAACAAAGGCGTCTCAGGTGAGATGAATGGGGGGTCTGCAAACGGAGCGTCCGTGTTGCAAAACTTGAACTCCGGAAAGTTATAAGAAAGACCGTCTTTTATGTCCAGTAAGGTTTGTCGGTCGTACACAAGGAGACACGTGCTAGTCGTGAAAAAATAAAGGAAAAGTAAAATTAAACACAAAAAACAGCTGTTGCTTGGGGGAGCTCGCGACGAGGCTGCAGCAAAACACCCTGCAGCTGTTTCACATTTTCTTGCAAAAGCTCGAGAGGTGGTTGTGTTTTGTGACGTGTCGGGTTTCAACCTGCAGCATCCAATAATCTAGACTCAATAATGATGTTCAGCTGCAGCTGTGTGAAGAGGAAAAGCAGAAGTGTTTCGTTGTTGGTGGATTTCACACCCATGTGTACTTCTGTGTTTGTGATGACATCATCCCCCCACCCCCCACGGTCCTCACACACTTCCCCTTCCTGCCCCTCCCAGGGCAGAAAGCAGAAAGCAGAAGTTCAGCTTTTGGGAACATGAAACATGTTTCTGATGAATCGTCACTTTTAGTGTTTTCAGTTTAAACTCTGCTCCCTCTGCTGTTACCGATGGATCGACTGATCAGGTCTGAGTCTGTGACTTTGGAGCAGTTTAGTGAAGATGTCTCTGAAACTTGACGGTGGTTTCGGTTACAGATGTGACTCATTTAAGCCTCACGCTGCCTTCACGTCTGTATTGATAGCTGATTAATCACTCTGGCTGACAACCGCGTGTGATTCCCACGCGTGGTGGGCCTCCAAGTATTTGATTGACTCATTTCAGAGTGGAGCCACTGATACTCAGCCCTGCACTCTGATTGGCTGGTGAAACAGTCTGTCTGCAGCCAATCAGAAGTCGTGGGTTTGAATCCGCTGGCTGTTCTCAGCAGGTGCTCCGGTCCCCTCATACAGCTCTGTCTCATCTGTTTCTCAGAATAAGGAGAAGGAGCGCCTGAAAGAGAGGGAGAAGGAAGCGAGAGAGAGGGAGGTGCGCTCCAGTAATGGCCACCTGTTTACCTCACTGACAGTGTCCTCCACCACCCTCTGCTCCTCCTGCAACAGGAGCATCACGGCCAAAGAGGCGCTCAGCTGCCCAGGTAAGCACACCTAGGGATGGGTATTGATAAGATTTTCACGATTCGATTCCATTTTCGATTCTCTTATCGATTCTTTTTAAAAAAGGAGAACACTAAGGTCGATTACCTCAGAACTTTGTTTTATATCTTCTCTTTGAACAAGATAGAAATTTAGGAGTAACATGGCCTTACAAACCCAGCAGTGAGATCTTAAGAGATCCAGCCTGCGGCTCTTCAATGGGGTGTCACAGGGTCCCCAGGAAAAAACATTGTAAATGTAAAATAATAAAATAAATATTCTTCTGTAGCAATAACAAAGTATAACATAAATTATTCTGCAGCAATAACACAAGAATATCCAGTAATGTCCCTGCCTACAATTAAACACATTCACTTACTGAAAATCATCTGCTGTGGCAAACGGGTGCAAACCTTTGACCACAAACTGAGTCACTGCTCGGTGACGTTCATCTATCCTGCCTGAAAGGAGACGCTACCGGCAGACTGCAGCGAGAACTGCCAGCATCTGAGCCAGACTCTGTCTGTCTCATCATGGTCACTAAATGCACAGTAATGGCAGGTTTGTAATAAGGCAGATCGCGCTAACATAATATGTTAGTTGATTATTTACCTGCCGCATTAACGGGAGAGGACGTGCAAACGTTACCGCTGCTGCTGGGTTGAGATTCACGAGTCCGGAGCGGAATTAAAAACACGACGTTCATGTAAGGTCATCGCGTGTTTTGTGAGCAAATGCTTTTGCATATTTGTAGTGTTTCCTCCCTTCAATGAAATATCTACTTTGCAAGTATTGCAAGTTGCCCTGTTGTCATCCGTTCTCGTAAAGTGTAACCAAACTTTTGAGCGTTTGAGCCGCCGTGTTTCCTGCCAGGTAAATGATGCTCCGCAACGTGGTGACATCATTCGGGGCGACTGGAATCGATAAGGGAATCGTTTGCAAAAATGGCAAACAATTCCAAGGAACTGAAACAGTGGGAACCGGTTCTCAACAAGAACCGGGTTTTGATACCCATCCCTAAGCACAACTGTACAGAGGGAGGGTTTACAGTTCATTTACACACAGGAAACTTTATTTATACAGTCGATTTACAGATTGATCAAACTTGTGTGTGTGTGTGTGTGGGGGGGGGGGGGGCTTGTCTGCTGTGTGTATGACAGACGGTGTGTTAATCCTCCTCACAATGAACAGATGTACCTCCGGATTAACACACACAGAGTCAGCTGAGATCAGTGTAACACAGTAAAATCTCCTTGTTGAACACAACAGATTGGTCATGTGACCACATGTAGACCTCAGGAGCGGGTGAAAGAAGACTCACCCCTCTTCCCGCCCCATCCCCCCAAGCCCCTCACCCAGTGTGTATGTGTGTGTGTGTCAGCCTACACACCTTGTTGTCCTGCACTCTGATTGGCTGCTGCAGATGCACCCTGAGAAGTGGGTCAAGGGGACTATGTCTACGTGTGTGTGTGTGTGTGTGTGTGTGTGTGTGTGTGTGTGTGTGTACACAGACTTCAAGTCAAGTGGCTTTATTGTCATTCCAACCATGTACAGTGGTACAGTACACAGTGAAAGGAGAAAGCGTTCCTCCAAGACCACAGTGCTACAAATGACAGCCAATCAACACGAGACAACATAAAGTGAAATATGTCAAAACTGCAAAAAAACAAAACAATGACAGCGCAACACCAGACAGAACAGAACGATACAGACAGACAAATCTTTGGGTAGAGCAGGGGTGTCCAACTCCAGGCCTCGAGGGCCGATGTCCTGCAGATTTGGCTAAATTACCTCCTCAACACGTTTTAAAGTTCTCCAGAGGACTGGTAATGAACTGATCGTTTGATTCAGGTGACCCAGGGGGAGATCTAAAACCTGCAGGACACTGGCCCTCGAGGCCTGGAGTTGGACACCCCTGGTGTAGAGCAACTCGAAGACTGAAGAAAGTTTATAAAAAGAAACTTACACACCCAGAACACAGAGTATTTTTAACTGTGTGTGTGTTGTGGTTTACTGGCGACATCTTCTGTGGAAAAAGTGAGGTCAGCACAGTGAAGAAATGTGTGTCTTTAGCATGTAAGTGGTCTCTTTCTTGCCTGGTTTCTGCAGGTTCCAGTACCACTGTGGTAGTTGGGTTTCTCTCTCTCGCTTCTCTTTTTTATTTATACAGCATCAAATCACAACAACAGTTGCCTGAGGTGCTTTATATTGTAAGGTAAACCCTACTATAATACAGAGAAAACCCAACAATCATATGACCCCCTGTAAGCAAGCGCTTGGGTGACAGTGGGAAGGAAAAAATTCCTTTTAACAGGAAAAAACCTCCAGCAGAACCAGGCTCAGGGAGGGGCGGGGCATCTGAATCTTAAAAAAGTTGTAGAGTTTCTGTTGGACTTCACAGAGTCCGGCAGCACAACAGATTCTGTTCTGTAAACTTCAGACTGTAAGAAGCTCGTTTACAGACTGTTTCCTGCTGGATTAATTGAAGGCTTTGCAGGGAGTTCCTGATAATAGTGCTGATAATAATAATCCAGCCTAGAAGTAATAAATGCATGAACTAGTTTTTCAGCGTCTGTTCATTGTTTCGAATTTCAGAGATATACATTTTCATTGTATACCAAAGAAAATGTATGCTGTGTCTTCTAATGATGCTGCCTAAGGGAAGCATGTATAATGTAAACAGAATTGGTCCTAGCACTGAACCCTGTGGAACTCCATAATTAACCTCAGTGTGTGAAGAGGACTCTCCATTTACATGCACAAACTGGAGTCTATTAGATAGATATGATACAAACCACTGCAGCACAGTACCTGTAATACCTACAGCATGTTCTAATCGCTCTAATAGGATATTATGGTCGACAGTATCGAACGCTGCACTGAGGTCTAGCAGGACAAGCACAGAGATGAGTCCACTGTCAGAGGCCATAAGAAGATCATTTGTAACCTTCACTAAAGCTGTTTCTGTGCTGTGATGAGCTCTGAAACCTGACTGAAACTCTTCAAATAAACCTCTGCAGATGATCTGTTAGCTGTTTGACAACTACTCTTTGATATAAAGGAAGGTTGGAGATTGGCCTATAATTAGCTAAGAATGCTGAGTCACCCCATTTACACCCGTGTCTCTCTTTACCTGTGTGTCTCATAGCATGTAATGTCACCATCCACAATCGCTGCAGAGACAGTCTGGCGAGCTGTGCTAAGATGAAGCAGAAGGTAAGAGCAGTCTCTCTCTCTCTCTCTTCTTACCTGTCTGTCTGCACACACCTGTCCCAGTCCTGGTAGGCTACAGTCACACTGGGGAAAACAATGGTTCGCTCTTGGTTTACATCTTACATCAGAAAGCTTTGCTATCAGGGTCTTTCTAAAAAAAAGGTTACATTAACTTCAATTCAATTCAATGTTATTTACACAGCGCCAAACCACAATAGTCACCTCAAGGTGCTTTATATTGTAACGTAGACCCCACAATAATACATACAGAGAAAAGCCCAACAATCATATGACCCCCTATGAGCAGCACTTTGGCGACAGTGGGAAGGAAAAACTCCCTTTTAACAGGAAGAAATCTCTGGCAGAACCAGGCTCAGGGAGGGGCGGGGCCATCTGCTGCGACCGGTTTGGGTGAGAGAAGGAAGACAGGATAAAGACATGCTGTGGGAGAGAGACAGAGATCAACACATACATGTTAATCTCTGCGGCTTTGCAGCGGATGGTGCAGCCGCTGTGATAGGTGTCACACCACTGAGTGAAAAAAATCAGCCCTAACCTGACCGTCATTCAGTGCACCGTTCACAGTTAGAACAATGATGTGGTAAAACATATTACTTTCACATATTTATTAACTCTGAAAATCTGAAAGTCTACTGTTGAATTCAGTGAATGGAGCAAGATGCCTCCGTTCTTGCACAGAGGAAAGATGTGTGGGGAAAAAAGGGAATTGATGCACTGCAGTAAAAATAAATGGCATCAAAGCATACTTTTTTCTTTGGGACATCCTGTAGTGGAATATTTACTAATTCTTTCTTTAAGCTGACAGCATTTTGTGCTGTTGCATATAATGAAGTTGTGTGACAGCTGGTGAAAGATAGCACAGATGAGGCATTCACCTGCACTGAGGATAGTAAAAGAAAGAAAATGAATGATGCTCTGTGTGCACACTACTGAGAAATGTTGTGTAATTTTTATTGTGCACTGATCTTTGTGTAGAAGTTTGACGAAAACACTGAACTGATCGCTGGAAAAAGGAAAACAGGATATTTCCATGTGTGCGTCCTGTCTCAGGATTCTCCTTGCTCAGTTCAAGTTGTCTCTTTGAGTAAGCTTGCAATATTATTGTGGAGCAGGAATATGTGGGGCTCGACTCTGAGCGCGCCAGGAGTGAGTAAAGATCAACAGAGCCAAAGGCTCAGGGCTCCGCCCCCTCATTCTAACTGTTAAGCAGCTAATCAAGTTAGCTTGGAGAAGCTGAGGGAGCTCAAAGTAGTTTCTCACAGGAAGAAAGCAAGAATGAGTCAGCAGGGGTTGGTCGGCCGTGTTAGAACGAGGGGGTGGAGCCCTGAGCACGGCTCGCCAGGTCTGTCATGGACAGACATGGTGTCATTGGAGATTCTGTAGTTGGTCACACCAAGGCGATTCCCATAGTGAAACACAGAGCGAAGTTATAAAAAGAACTGCCACAAACGTCGGTGACCCGGGTTTTTGGAGCAGCTGTGTTGCTCATGAACGCAGGCTTTCTCTCTCTTTTTGGTCGCTCCAAGGTTGACCTGTGTTTCTCTCTGACAGCAACAGAAGCTGGCGTTAGCGAGAAATAGTTCAGCTCTGCAGAACGTCGCCATGAGAAGCAAAAGTGAGTCCTGTCACCTAAAAACATCTCCTTTTCCTCTTCTTTTGCTGTTGTTTGTCACAATGATGACTTTTTCTTCTTCTCTGCTTCAGCGCCTATGATGAAGGAGCGACCGAGCTCAGCCATCTATCCTTCTGACAGCCTTCGTCAGTCGCTGCTCGGCTCCAGACGCGTTCGATCTGGCCTCTCGCTCGCCAAAAGTGTCTCCACAAATAACATCGCAGGGTGAGGCTGAGCACGGAGCTAATTGGCTGCTGGCTGTTGTGGTTGAGCAGGAGCATCAGAAACAGGAAAAGCAAATGTACAGACTAAATTGATTATGGGTGTTCCTAATAAACTGACCACTTTGTGTGGAAAGACTGGAAATCGGAAACATTCAGCTGAGCTAAAATATAAACCTCCAGGTCACAGACGAGGCTCCGGTTTGCTCGGCTCCGACATCGCCATCTTGTGGTTCTTGTGGTTGCAGGAAGCAGCTGCTGGGAGGGTTAGAGATATGGCCGCAGAGCGAAAGAAGTAAAATTCATTATATGCAAGAATAAATTCACGCAGAGTTCATTAAGAATAAAACATAAAAAAATTAATCCAGATGCTGACATCATCAAACCGCCACCCATCACAAAGTGAGGTCTTGATGCGTGCTCAGTCATCCAGGTGAGTAAATCCCATAAAGTCGATTCTGTTCATCTGGATGTTTTCAGTGGGAGAAACGTTTCGTCACTCATCCAGGTGACTTCTTCAGTCTCAGCTGACTGCAGGTTTCCAGCCTCATAAACAGGACATTTGCTCAGTGACTGAAACCAGCCCACAGAAACGTTTCTCCCGCTGAAAACATCCAGATGAACAGAATCAATTTGTGGGGAAGGTGAAGCAAGCTTTTAAATCGCATCCAGTGAAACTAGTTCAGTGTTCTGTGGGGCAAAAGTAAAACACTGAAGCTCTCTATCTTTAAACTAATGTACTCTACTGTACTCGATTACTGTAATCGAGTATTGCAGCTTCAGTGACTTGAAAAAGTTTTCGATATGACGAGCTTCAACACACTCAGACATTCAGACATTTATTAATTGCCACGGCAGTCAACAGCTGACATGCTCACCTGCTTCTCTGCATCTTCACACCATCAGAGCATCATAAGTCACCTTTCTGTCTGTCCTCAGTGTGACCGAGGACTCTGCAGGTCTCAAGAGGATCCTGTCTCAGTCCACAGAGTCTCTGAACTTCAGGAGCAGGACTCTGTCCATGGAGTCTCTTACTGATGACGGTCTGTTAGTCACTTTTATTGATTACTATCAGATCTTAATTCTGTGAGCAGGTGGCGCTGTAACCTGATGGGATTCATTCTTTCTGTGTGCAGCTGAGTGGAGCCCTCTGCTGGACGAGCTGCAGAAGGAGGGCAGCTGCGTGCAGGTCGACAGCTGGAGCCTCGCTGTGGAGCCCAACTTCCTGCAAACACTTCACAAAGACCTGATCAAGCAGCAGGACGTCATCTACGGTACAGCAACAGTCACCAAACACACACACACAACATGTGGACTCGTTACACCTGCGGGAGATTTAAACTTGGAGCTCATACAGCTTCCAGATGTGTGGGAATTTTTGCCCATTTGTTCAGGAGAGCTTTTGTCAGGTCTGGCACTTGGCGTCTCTGTTTTAGTTCCTCCCAAAGGTGTTTGACGTGTCAGTGCTCTGTGTGGGCGGGGTCGGGTTTTCCTACAGTCCCAACGAAGTAGCCAATTCTAAAACCTTAACTAAAGCGTGGTCTACAGCTGTGCGTGTGCTCGCCACAGCTGGAGAAGAAACGTGACCGAGCTCTCTCTTTGCCTCAGAGCTGATCCAGACCGAGTTTCACCACGTCCGCACGCTGAGGATCATGGAGGGCGTGTACCGGCGGGGGATGCTGGAGGAGGTGATGCTGGAGGCGGGGGTGGTCCACACCATCTTCCCGTGTCTGGACCAACTGCTGGAGCTTCACTCCCACTTCCTGTCAGAGCTGTTGAACAGGAGGAAGGCGGGTCTGGTGGAGGGCAGCTCCACCAACTTCACGGTGCGCAAGCTGGGAGACCTGCTGGTCCGACAGGTACGACGACTCCACCTCTTGCACCCGCACCTTGCTTCTAACAGGGCTTCTAAGGCTACGTTCCCACTGCAGGCGAAAGCGCATCAAATCCACCATATCCGATCATGGTATGGCAGTTTGAACAGCACAAATCCGACATTTTCAAATGCGACCTTTTGTATGTGGTACTGAATCCGATACATATCTGATGTTTTAGAAAGTGACTGCTGTTTGATGGTCATGTCGCATTAAATTAGTCTTTTACGTCACTGACAAAAGACAGATCCCAATTATCAGCGCTGGAGAAGACAAACGACTCCGTGTCCATATATACATCTGCACGGAGGTAGCAGCCACTGCTCCAAACAAGGCCATTGTTAAAGCACGGGCTCTCTGTTTTCTCAGTGTCCTTCTTTCTCTAATTAATTTGTCAAAATTCTGTCGGTTACAACTGTGCAGAAATTGGTAGACTGCTGCAACAACACCTACTGTGAACAGAGCGCATTGTGTGTGACGTCTTCTTTTGCACATGCAGGCCGCTTTGAGACGTTCATACTAGAGCACGTTTGCTGTCACATTTTATTTGTAGTGTGAACAAAAAACAGACAAAAAAATGGATGGATTTATTTAATAAAACCCGAGGCTTGTTTGCCCGGAACTGAACGTCACGTTTGTCAACATAAACCAACCACTTGGCACTGATTTTAAAATGGCATTCACCAGACGGTCGCTACAAAGACACGCCAAAGACCTGAGTTTATCCACCGAACCTACACGTGTGTGTGTGTGTGTGTGTGTGTGTGCAGTTCTCAGGGCAGACTGCTGATGACTGGAAGAAAGTTTATTCAGAGTTCTGCAGTCGACATCCGAAAGCTGTGAAACTCTACAAGGAAGTTTTGGCTCGCGACCGGAGACTGCAGCAGTTCATCAGGGTGAGGCGCTCACCTGTGGCTTCAGGCTGATCCTGGAACCGTCATGGTCATTGTGTTTTGATTTACGCTGCTGCAAGCTGGTTCGGCCCGGGGCCGGCTGGTGTTTCTGATGCTGACTTCCTGTCTCCATCCTTTCCCACAATGCTCAGCGTGTGACTCGCGGTCCTCTGCTGCGGCGTCACGGCGTCCAGGAGTGCATCCTGTTGGTGACGCAGCGGATCACAAAGTACCCCGTCCTCATCCAGCGAATCCTGGACAACACTAAAGGTAATCTGTGACTTATGACCTTTAGGATTCTCTGATGACCTTTGACTTATGACTGTGATGAATCCATAACCTCCTGCAGGCTGCGAAGAGGAGGCACAGGCTCTGAGCCGCGCACTGGGCCTCCTGAAGGAGCTGATCAGCTCTGTGGACAAAGAGGTCCTGGAGCTTGACCGGAGCAGGAGGCTGCAGGAGATCCATGCCCGCCTGGACCCGCGTGCCCAGGCAGAGGTCCGGGGAGGAGGTGTGTTCAGAGGTGGAGAGCTGCTGAGGAGGAGGCTCCTGCACGAGGGGACACTCCTCTGCAAGGTCCAGGGTACCAGGATGAAAGGTAGTGGGCTTTATCACCTGCTGTGGTGCAACATGCGTGTGGGCAGAGCTTGCAAGTCACGACTGTGTTTGTCTCCAGATGTGCAGGTGCTGCTGATGTCAGACATCTTGGTTTTCCTCCAGGAGAAAGACCAGAAGTTCACCTTTGTTGTGTCACTGGTGAGTCATGCCTGATAACATTCGAAAGCCCCCTGACCTTCTTCAGCTCTGTTCAAGGTTTCCTGTTTGCTCACCTGTCTGCTCACCTGCGTTTCAGGACAAGTCTCCAGTGGTCTCATTGACTAATTTGATTGTCAGAGACATAGCCAATCAGGAGAGAGGGATGTACCTGATCAGTGACTCCACCCCCCCGGAGATGTATGAGCTGCACGCCTCATCGAAAGAAGACAGGAAGACTTGGATGAGCCGCATCCAGCAGGCCGCCACCAGGTGAGCAAGACACACGTGTGTGTCCTGAGGAAACGAAGTGCTCTGGCTGTGCGTCATTTCCTGCCCCGATGACGACAGTTATCACAATACAGAGCGCCTGTAAATTCAGTGAATATAATACAGTCATATTCCTGCAGTCGAGTGTCTCGACCAGTGCACGGCATCGTGTATTTGTGGGAGTTTTGATGTCCGGTTTTCTCTTTAGTATATGACGTGCTGCAGGAATCAGAATCACAACTATCAAATGAAATGATGTATTTAAGAGCAACAGGCTGAACCAGTTAAATAATACAAACATAAGAAATCGCTCTAATACTCACAAACGGCTCAATTATAAATATCCATAATATTACAGAGGCCAAATATATATAATTGATATTTAACCTGTGAAACTGGTATTTGTATTTGTTACCTTCTGCACCTCTACTTAGTTTTGGTGACCTTAGTTACTGTGGTAACTACTGCAAACTGTAGTTACTGTAGTTACTGTGTACTTTAGTTACTGATGAATTCTTTTCTGCAGCTGTCCGTGCAGAGACGACTTTCCTCTCATTGAGACAGAAGACAAAGCGTTGCTGCGCAGACTCAGAGCTGACATCCAGCAGAAGGACAGGGAGGTGCTGGAGCTCTTACAGGAGCGCGTCACTCTGTTTTCTGATCTGGTGGAGGCGTCTGGAAGAGGAAAGGCAGAAGAAGAAGGAGACATGGAGGTCAGGATCTCCTCCTCCTGCAGGAACCTTTTTAGAGCTGACACTCCTCAGGCACCTCAGGCCGAGCCACTCCTCCTCGCTGCCATCGGTGAAGGTGAGGAGGTGCTAATGCTTCTTAGGTCCAGAACGATGGACTAAGACTTTAACAGATCATGTGACCTTTGGTGGAGATTAGGGTGTAACGCGGTAAAGGACCAGGGCGCCTAACTGCAGCTTCATAGATAATGAGCTAATCAGGCTACGGAGCCTGAGTGTGTGAATAAAACACAGGAAACAGAAATAGAGCTCAAAAGTATACAGAAAATAAATATATGCATATATATCACGAACAGAAATAATGGTAATAACACAAAACAGCTTATTAGGTCCCAAAAGGAGGTGGGACGAGGTTTAGTCCAGTGTGAGATCAGTTTTGTTCCATTGACCTGTGATAGGACAGCACGGTGGCACGGTGGTTAGCACTGTTGCCGCACAGCAAGAAGGTCCTGAGTTCAATTCCCCCATCAGGCCGGTTTCTTCTGTGTTGAGTTTGCATGTTCTCCCCGTGTTTGCGTGGGTTCCCTCCGGGTACTCCGGCTTCCGTCCAAAGACGTGCAGTTAGTGGGGATAGGTCAATTGGTTAATCTAAATTGCCCATAGGCATCAATGATGTTGAGTTGCATTTTTCCTCATCCTGAAAAATGCCACAACCATGACCCCTACTAAATCTATTTCTAAACTATACAAAGCTCTCTCTAGTGGCAGCAAGGATAACACTTTATACACTAAGGATAAATGGGAAAGGGAATCAGGAATTGGTATTTCTGTGGGGGAGTGGGAAAATGTTTGGTACTGCCAGTGGTCCACGTCCAGTTCTATGAGCTGGAAGGAGCATGGCTGGAAGAATATTATTAGGTGCTTCAAGACTCCATATCAGGAGAGATACAAAGGGGCTCGACTGTTGCTAACCATTTTCATGTTTTTTGGGACTGTCCCAAGTTAAAAAACTGTTGGATAGGTGTTCAGGTCTCCTTAAGTGCAGTCTTTAACGTTCAAATACCTTTAGATTTCAAGGTTTTATACATGAGTTTGGTCCCCTTTCTGGAACGTAGGAGTGAGATTAAGTTGGTGCAATTACTCTTGGTGGCGAGTAAAAAAACAATTACTAGAAGATGGTTCAGCCCAGCCCAGCCTACCCTGGATGACTGGTTTGGGATCATTTTAGAGATATTTAGGATGGAAAAACTTACATATCTGTTAAGAAAGCAAAAAGCCAAATTCTACCACATTTGGAGCAATTGGATCCAATTCATCACCCCCACGAGGGCTGACTTCACTTGATCTCACTATTACTTGGTTGGTTTTTGTTTTATTCATTTATTTATTTATTACATTTACTTCTATTACTATTGCTTGTTTATTTACTTATTTGTTCACCATGATTGCAGCATGGGCACCCCCCCAGTTTGTGTTTATAGTTCCATGTAATGTGTTCTATATATCTCCTTCGGGAGAGCATGCGAGCAACTCTCCTAGTAATAGCTAGTTAACCTCCACCGGTTAATATGCACCCGCTGATCACTTCATCATTTGCTCTCCTGGACTTAATCTAAAACCTGGAAGGACTTTGTTCCCATGTTATTCATATACTGCTGTGCAGACGGTTTTTCTTCTCCAATCCAAATCCAAATATAATTAAAAAATAAATTGCCCATAGGTCTGAATGTGGGAGTGAATGTGAGAGCAAATGGTTGTCTGTCCCTGTGTGTCGGCCCTGCGACAGACTGGCGACCTGTCCAGGGTCTACCCCGCCTCTCGCCCTAAAACAGCTGGGATAGGCTCCAGTGCCCCCCTCGACCCTGTAAAGGATAAACGGAAGCGAATGGATGGATGGATGACCTGTGTGTATCAACAGTTCAATTTAGTCCATAGGAGCAGGGGACATGCAGCTGATTGACCCGGAACTTATACAGGGTTCATTCCCGCCACAATAAAGGGATTTGCGGAAGTGGGGTCAGATGTTGCCGTGGTTACATGGATGTAGCTCACCTGGTTCGATGTTTAAAATTGATATTTATGGGATGAAGCCATCACACCTCAGGTCTTTGTGCCACACATAAACATCTGGGAACAAAGAAGAACTGAGCATTAAAGGAAACGTTCTCCGAGACAGCCTCCACCCCGAGCAGCTTCCAGCGCTAACAGAGACTCGGTCCAGGCTGCCGGTTGCTCACCATCAGGCTCACCATATTTTCTGTTTCAGTCGACAGACTGACGGAGCTGCTGTCAGATGCCAGCATCCAGAAATCTTCCATAACCAACGGCAACCAGGAGATCAGCGGTGAGTCACCTGTCGCGTGTTTGTGCTCCGCCCCTTCGTGTCGTGATGCAGAAATCATCTTTCTGTTGCTGTTTGATAACCTGTCTCTTTCTCTCAGATGGTGACTCTGGTTCTCTGAACGGCTCTTTTGACTTGAACGACAAGTCCTCAAAGGTAACGCTCACCTTTCACCTTCTGCTCAGGTGTGTGTCTTAAAGAAGTGAAACTTTCAACCCTTCATTTTTCTTCTGACAGCTAAAATGTTTGAATGCTCAGAGGTTCCATGGAAGTTATTTACAGTCTTTAACCAATCAGTGAGCAATTGGTCATATGATCCCAATGTCACAGCAGGGTTTTGGTGGATTTTGTTTCCATGGAAACTGGAGCAGAAATGAAGATACAGGTGACAGTAAAAAACAAGTAAATGTTGAAGAATGTTTTTCTGAGGGGCTCGTTTACGTCTCACTGCACAGACGAGCGGGTGGAGCTACTTCTTCACTTACATGGTCGACGTTCCGCAACATTTCTCTTATTTATAACATCATCGTATGCAGCTGGTACAACAGAGGCTCCACCTGATTGGTCCGCAAGTTTCAGGTGGTTCGTGAAGCTGAACCTGCATCTGCACGATGCAAACCTTCAGTTGTGTTTAAATGTTTGTCTGCTGAACCACAGTTCTTCAAATAAATCCTCTTTATATAAACTGTATGTTTTCATATGTCTGAGTGAACCTTCAGAATAAGAGAAGGTCAGCTTGTCTCCACGTCTCTCAGTTTCAGCTCTTTTCTCTTTCAGGATGGAAATGGTAACCAGCTGCAGGAGCGAACCCTGAACGAGGTAACACCTACTTCCTCTTTTCTGAGTAACCTCTTGATACCAAGAAGTCAAAGACCTAAGCCCCTTCTCCATCAGTACCTACTCGGATCGCCTTGCCACAGTTCGCCGGTTTTCGGGGTTGGCACCACATACTGCAATAGTACCTGCTCGGCCCGGGTTCCAAGGGACCCGGGCAGGTACTAAAATGTGATGTCAGTTTGCGTGACACCGATTGGCTGGTCAGTGGCGTCATTCAAAGAGTCACGAAAGCAACTCGTTCACGAAAATCAAAACAGACATTTTTGAAACCCGACAACGAGGAAAAAGGCTGCAAAAACCGACACAAGGTGCACGAGTCTGACGAAAAGCCACAGACCCAGCAGCAGCTATACTGCTGGCTCCACGTCCACCTTTGTTGTAGTCGTCGCATATTAATCACGGGACACTCGGACATGTCGGTATGATGACGAACACGCACATTAGGTGTAACTGGACTGTAATAAAAGCAAGTCGATCTGAGTAGGTGCCAAAAGGGCTTAGATTCGCTTTGAAGATCGACATGTTTCTGTCTGTGTTGGGATGCAGCTCATGCACCGTTTCATACATTTTGATGTACAAAGTTTCTGCCTGTGCAGTTCTAACATCTTCAGCTGTCCTCTCTGCAGGACGTCCATCAGCGCTTGATCGGTCTGAGCACACAGCTTCACGCCCTGCAGGTCTGAAACTTATTTCTAGTATTGTTTGTTTATACATCCTGCAATTAACCCAAATAAATGTATAAATAGTGATTCATTTATTCAGTATTTATGTTATCAATGTTGCAGGCTGCTGTGATTCGTCAGGACTCAATGCTAGCGCTGTTGGTCAGTGCAGGCTCCACCCCCTCCACCACCCCTGGCTCTGCCCCTGGCCCCCGCCTCAGCCGGTCACTGTCACGTGACACAGGGTTGGAAGCCAGCGGGGAGGCGGTGCTGCTGCGGCGGCAGGTGGAGCTGCTACAGGAGGAAGTGACACGCCTCCGTCTGCGAGAGGAGGACCAAAACTGGGAGGGAGTGGAGCCAGGCACCAGAAGGAGGAGCAAAAATGGAGAGAAGAGTGATGTTATGAAAGGAGAACAGGTGAGTTGGGTTCACTTGTTCACCTACTGGGCAGGGATAGCTCAGTAGGTAGAGTGGTGGCCCCATGATCGGAAGGTCGGGGGTTCAACTCCCCGGGCGCTGCATTGGTGGCTGCCCACTGCTTCACTGGGTGAATGGGTTAAATGCAGAGGAACTATTTCCCTATGGGGACTAACACGCACACATTATATTACTAAAGCGTGATGAGTCGACAAAACTGAAATAAATCCGAGTTGTCTGTTGGCAGGTTAACAAGAGACGTAGCAGTCGGGAACTGGAGCTTCGCCCCCTCGCCCCACTAGCCACCGAGGATCCAGTCGACCAATTAGATGGCGTCCAAGAAGGAAATGAAGAGGAAGAGGAGGAAGTGATGAAGATCTCTCCTCGCTCTGACAGCCCCAGAGGTTAGTACCACTGATCAACAATCAATATGGAAAGCCCATGGCATTATGATGGTCTCCATGGTAACCTATTACCTCTGACCCCTCAGACCTGCAGGACATCCCAGAGGAGAGCGAGAGTTAACGCCCCACCTACAGCTCAGGGACCTCTGCTGTTGTCACTGCGATGCCACAGACACACATCGGACTCTTATTGTTAAAGGCCCTGGATATAATGCCATTGCCTGTTTTACAGTTTTTAGACCAAATCAGACTTTTGTTCTTGGAACATTTTCTAAAACTTGGAGCCAAAAGGGTAAGGGCGAGGTTAAATTGGCAACTTATTTTCCGCTTCAAACAAACTGGGTCATGTGATTAGATCACTGGTTTGATCTGTGCCCTTGATGTTTTTTGTTTCTTTGTTTCTTTGTTGTTTGTAAATGGGACCAGAGCATGCGTATCTGGAGCTGGACCTGGATCTGGATCTGGTCTGATCCAGATATTTTTCACAGTTTGTTTTAAGCAGACAGATTTTTATTTATTCTTTGAATCTGAGACACACCACACTACATTACCCAGAATGCCTTTGGACCAGCAGCCATCTCATATTTAAAGTTTTGATTTTAATGGTGTCTGATTTACAGAAACCATTACCAGTATGTAAGCATTGAAAGGACTGGGATTATGGGGAGGGATTGGAGGTTGGTGTGGTCAGATGTGGGTTTTGGGGGTCGGGACTCACGTAGTGCTGGATTGTAGGTCAGGTGTGTTTTTAAGGAGCACAGAGCTCCTTCTATTAGCATGTTAGCATGGCTGTGTCTCTTATACTTGTGTAGGACATTGGTTGAATTGACCAATCAGCTTGTTTCTTTTGATGCATGGAGGTGATGATGTCAGCTCCTCGTGTCGTCCGGTGATGATGATGATGGAACAGTGTTTGACATAGAAAATTGTTCATTTACAAAAAAGAACAACAGACGCCGGTGATGATGTAATCATGCGATCATATTGGGGTGGACTACAGCAAGTTTAACAAGTCTGCGATCAGTCAAAGAGGCCATGCCCCTAATAATGCAAACTCTAATCAGTTCAGACAGGAGAGTGTTATCTATAGAGACCAGTTTGTGAATCAGGCTGTAAGCATGTTTATTTTAACATGTAAGGGTTTTGGGACTGACTCACTGCTGCCTCTGCTGGACAGTAGAGGAACTGTAGTTTGGCGCTGATAAAGCAGAAAGCGTTACCGAAGAATGCGGGTATCCTCTGTCCTGATCATGTGTGATTGATCATCTCTGATCAGGTGTTTTATGGACAGTGGTCCCACCCCCTGTGAGTTCACATGATGTTCTATAGGTTTTGGAAACACAAAAAAATGAATTTGTAACATCAGGACCTGAATGTGATTTTGAAGTTTTTGAATAACTGATTGTGTTCAGGTTTAACGCTGGGAAGTTTCTACAGTGTGATTCATCACTGTTTTGTTATGTTTTTTTTATCTGAAGCTTTGGGATCCAAAACATTTCTGTTTATGCAAAAAAGCTCGCCAGGATGCACGCCTCACATCCAGATGTGCCGCTGTAACATTTCTTTTGAGTGTATTTTAACTGTAGTAACAATGGACTGAAGTAATTGTATTGATCTCTGATGAGTGTAGGTGATTCCTGCTGTACTCTTTATAAATCTAATCAGCTGCTCTTCGAGTATTTGTTTTTACTTTTAGCTTCAGATGAAACATGACTTTCAGATTTTGATTACTGATGCAGAAATGAATGAATTGATAAACTAAGCACACAGTGACACAAACTTCATTTGGAAAATTTATTTCCTGAAACTAAAAATAAACAAAGATGGCTGACATTCAATTCAATTCAGTTTTATTTATATAGTGTCAAATTACAACAACAGTCGCCTCAAGTGTCACGGGTGCAGGAGAAAGAGGACCCCAAAATGCGGCGCTCTGGCCAAAAAGTGTGCGTTTCCAAAGGTAGTGCCAAAAAACAGTGAAAGGTGCTAATCCAAAGGTGCTCCTCCTTAATCCCCAAGTGCAGCTTCGTCCGTGCAATTCCGTGTCTGAATGGTGCTTCCTGATTCTCCTCTCCGTGCCAATCTCCTGGGAGAGGTTGAAACCAAACACACAATCAGCGGGCTTCAAAACCAACAATCCACTTTCACCTAAAGTAACTAACGCTACCGGCTTGGAGTAAGCATTTGACGTTGACTGTCATCGTGCATCTTCCTTAAAGATGGAGGCTTAGTCCATCGTGGGCGATCGTGGCTCAAAGAGTTGGCAGTTCGTCTTGTAACCGGAAGGTTGCCGGTTCGAGCCCCGGCTCGGACAGTCTCGGTCGTTGTGTCCTTGGGCAAGACACTTCACCTACCGCCTACTGGTGATGGCCAGAGGGGCCGATGGCGCGATATGGCAGCCTCGCTTCTGTCAGTCTGCCCCAGGGCAGCTGTGGCTACAACTGTAGCTTGCCTAAGAAAGCTCTCCGCAAAGCCAGAACATCTTACTATTCATCACTGATTGAAGAAAATAAGAACAACCCCAGGTTTCTCTTCAGCTCTGTAGCCAGGCTGACAAACAGTCAGAGCTCTGTTGAGCCAACCATCCCTTTAACGTTAACTAGTAATGACTTCATGAACTTCTTCACAAATAACATTTTTATCATTAGAGAAAAAATTACCAATAATCATCCCACAGATGTAATATTATCTACAGCTACTCTTAGTACCATTGATGTTAAGTTAGACTCTTTTCCTCCAATTGATCTTTCTGAGTTAACTTCAATAATTACTTCCTCCAAACCATCAACGTGTCTTTTAGACCCCATTCCTACAAAACTGCTCAAATAAGTCCTGCCATTAATTAATGCTTCAATCTTAAATATGATCAACCTATCTCTAATGATCGGCTATGTACCACAGGCCTTCAAGCTAGCTGTATTTAAACCTTTACTCAAAAAACATCTCTAGACCCAGCAGTCTCAGCTAATTATAGGCCAATGGTAAATGGCCTGTATTTATATAGCGCTTTTCTAGTCCCTAAGGACCCCAAAGCGCTTTACACATCCAGTCATCCATCCATTCACACACACATTCACACACTGGTGATGGCAGCTACATTGTAGCCACAGCCGCCCTGGGGCGCACTGACAGAGGCGAGGCTGCCAGACACTGGCGCCACCGGGCCCTCTGACCACCACCAGTAGGCGGTAGGTGACGTGTCTTGCCCAAGGACACAACGACCGAGACTGTCCAAGCCGGGGCTCGAACTGGCAACCTTCTGATTACAAGACGAACTGCCAACTCTTGAGCCACGATCTCCAACCTTCCTTTCATATCAAACATCCTTGAAAGAGTAGTTGTCAAACAGCTAACTGATCATCTGCAGAGGAATGGCTTATTTGAAGCAATTAGAACATGCTGTAGGTATTACAGGTACTGTGCTGCAGTGGTTTGTATCATATCTATCTAATAGACTCCAGTTTGTGCATGTAAATGGAGAGTCCTCTTCACACACTGAGGTTAATTATGGAGTTCCACAGGGTTCAGTGCTAGGACCAATTCTGTTTACATTATACATGCTTCCCTTAGGCAGCATCATTAGAAGACATAGCATACATTTACACTTCTATGCAGATGACACCCAGCTCTATCTGTCCATGAAGCCAGATAATGAGTTACACTGCAGGAATGTCTTAAAGACATAAAGACCTGGATGGCCGCTAACTTTCTGCTTCTTAATTCAGATCAAACTGAGGTTATTGTACTCGGCCCTGAAAAGCCTAGAAATATGGTATCTAACCAGATTCTTACTCTGGATGGCATTACCTTGGCCTCCAGTAACACTGTGAGGAACCTTGGAGTCATGTTTGACCAGGACATGTCCTTCAACGCACATATTAAACAAATATGTAAGACTGCTTTCTTCCATTTGTGCAACATCTCTAAAGTTAGAAATATCCTGTCTCAGAGTGATGCTGAAAAACTAGTTCATGCATTTATTACTTCCAGGCTGGACGACTGTAATTCATTATTATCAGGAAGTCCAAAAAACTCACTGAAAAGCCTTCAGTTAATCCAAAATGCTGCAGCAAGAGTCCTGACAGGGACTAGAAAGAGAGAGCAGATTTCTCCTGTTTTGGCTTCCTGTTAAATCCAGAATTCAAAATCCTGCTCCTCACATACAAGGTCTTAAATAATCAGGCCCCATCTGATCTTAATGGCCTTGTAGTACCATATCACCCTATTAGAGCACTTCGCTCTCGCTCTGCAGGCCTACTTGTTGTTCCTAGAGTATTTAAAAGTAGAATGGGAGGCAGAGCCTTCAGTTTTCAGGCCCCTTTTCTGTGGAACCAGCTTCCAGTTTGGATTCAGGAGACAGACACTATCTCTACTTTAAGATTAGGCTTCAAACTTTCCTTTTTGCTAAAGCATATAGTTAGGGCTGGACCAGGTGACCCTGAATCCTCCCTTAGTTATGCTGCAATAGACGTAGGCTGCTGGGGGATTCCCATGATGCACTGAGTTTTTCCTTTCCAGTCACCTTTCTCACTCACTATGTGTTAACAGACCTCTCTGCATTGAATCATATCTGTTATTAACCTCTGTCTCTCTTCCACAGCATGTCTTTATCCTGTCTTCCTTTTCTCACCCCAACCAATCACAGCAGATGGCCCCGCCCCTCCCTGAGCCTGGTTTTGCTGGAGGTTTCTTCCTGTTAAAAGGGAGTTGTTTTTTTCGCCGCCATGTGCGTATGTAAACAAAGGCACTGCGCATGCGCGTTTTACTCATATTCTATCGCCATATTTCATTTTCTTATCGTTGCCCAACATTACACCGGTATCACCGTGAACGGTATGATATGGCCCAGCACTGTCACCAAGTAGAAAACCAGCGGAGTGATACACCTCCTGTTGTCAGGCCTGCAGGTTTATCCCTGTGCTGTTCTCCTGTCTTGTGGTGGACAAACAATTTCTTTTTACTGTCACACATAATTTGTGGGGCATCTTATTGCGACACCTGATTTTAGTTTGAGTAATATTTTTAAATGGTTGTACAAAATAAAAATAAAAAAACGGCAGGTGTATTGGCTGCATTTTTTAGATAAATAGTTGTATATGTTTACAAAATGTGTGCATAAGTTTTCAAAATGTACAATTTATATTTACATTTCAAGTTATAAGAATAATTTACTCAACATGTCTGTTTTTTTGTTTACAGTAAAAAAGATACTACTAGGATTTGAAGTTTGTGTGATTTCAGATCAGTTGTGTTAACACAGTATGTCAATGAAAAAACAACTAAATTCAGACACGTGAGGTCAAGCTGAAAAGAATGATACCAAACAAAGAGGGGAAAAAATAAAATGGCACAATTTGAAGGTGAAATACAAACGTGAAATCAAAAGAAGTCAAAAATGACCGGTTATATTTTGGGCCTCAGAGGGTTAATCCAACAAATCATGAAAAATTAGGTTTAGATTTTTGTGCATGACAGTGCAGATTTCTGACATTTTGTGTAATTTAAGCTGTAACGATTTTACCTTTTTTTCTAACAATAAACAGTGAAACTTAAGTTAGACTTGTGTTGGTAAATGAACCGCCCCATGTGGTGTAGCTTTCTGGATCGTATACTTACAGCGTTACATCTTTATTTATTATCCAGGCTATACAGTACATAACATCACATGTTTTATGTCACTAAAGTGTTTAATTATGGGGGCTACAGAAAATAATTAAGTTATGGACTATATTTCTATGAAAAACGTGTATACTTACTGCATTTGAATCATTTTAACCATATGTAACCACCTGCATGTGTGTTTGAAAAAAAGGGCTTTGATTTTGCCACCCTCATGCCACCCTAAGAAAATTTCTCTAGATCCGCCCTTGGTCCAGTGGGTCAAATCGAATCCTTTGCGGACCAATTCTGGCCCCCAGCATTGTCTGTTTGGCACACTGCCCTATGATAATACAGAGAAAACCCAATAATCAAATGGCAACCTTTGATCAAGCCCTTGGCAACAGTGGGAAGGAAAAACTCCCTTTTAACAGGAAGAAAATTGTATAATCCGAACAGGGAGCTGGTTCCATAGAAGAGCGGCTTGATCAATGTCCCAGGACCACAGATCGCTGCTGTTACAGCACGAAAGTGGGGGTCTTCCTGCTGGCCAGCACACAGTCTGCTTTAACATCACGCTGGAGCTACCTGTGCACACCTGTCAGAGTCACTCCTCTCTGATCTTCTACACTTTCTTCCCACCTCGAGGTGGCTGCTGCTGTTAATTTAATTGATTTAGTTAGAGCCAAATTGCAATAACACATCAGAAGAACAAGCTGGAGAAGATTTCTGGTTTGGTTTGTTAAAAAAAAAATTGTCATTATGCTTTCTAAGGTTTAATATTCAATCACAATGAGAGGGGATTAACAGCTAAGGAGTTTCAAAAACAACTTATTCAGGGAAAAAAAAACCCAAAAACAAAACAGAACACAGCCAGAGATTGAAGAGTCCATTCAGTTTCAGGAAAGTCACTAAAACCGGTAAAACTGAAGCAAATCTGTCCAGAGGGGCCGATGGCGCGATATGGCAGCCTCGCTTCTGTCAGTCTGCTCCAGGGCAGCTGTGGCTACAAGTGTAGCTGCCTCCACCAGTGTATGAATGGGAGAGTGAATGAATAGTGGCATTGTAAAGCGCTTTGGGTGCCTTGAAAAGCGCTATATAAATCCAATCCATTATTAAATCTGCAGTTTGTCTGAGAGGAATTAAAAGTAAAAAGTACGTTTTAATTCATTTAAAACAGTCATATTTGCACAAAGAATTAATACACTTTCTTTAGTTTTGATAGAGAGCGTTAATGTCAGCTGTCCGGGAGGTATTCACAGAGCTCAGGAGTCTGATTTTAAACTTTGATACTCGGCAGCTTCTTCTTTCGGACTTTTACTTTGAAGAGGACATCGTGCAACATCACTTCCCGTGGAGCGAATTTAACCCGGAAGAGGGCGAAGTCTCCTGAGTTGGGAGTTGGCTGGAACCGGAATCCAGACTCAGCGCGACCAGAACCCTAGACCAGAAATCGAGACCACCACCCAAACAGGGAGCACGAGGACCGACACGACACTCGAGTCCGCGGAGGCTGAGACGGAGCGCGATTCACAGTTCGTCAAACTTCACGGAGAGTGAGGCATTAGCCGCCAACAGCTAACAGTTAGCTGACCGGGAAGTGAGTGCAGCGGAAGAAGGGCGCGAGCTACAGGTGTGACTGTTTCCAAGGATTCGGACAGGTAAGTGGGGGACACACGGGTAAAGCCGAGCACACTTGAGCTGAGCTAACGAACTAGCCGCTAACAGGGCGGTGTCCGCAGCTAGCTTCCGGCGCTAACGTGCTAACACGGAACAAACAGTGGCGCACACAAGAGGAAGTCAGGTGTGAAAAACGTGCTTCCGATAAAGTCGGTAATAATCGATGAGGTATGGATAAACGACCTGAGCACGTGAGAGGTGCGCGGGCACAGGGAGGGACTAAAGTTTGAGTTTTATTCAGACCAACTTTATTTTAAAAAGCCAATCATAGGGGTAGAGAACTAGAACCGCCCCCTGAACGTGTCTCTTCAGGTCAAAGCTTCAACTCTGACCTACACTTCCGATTTGATCAATTTAAGCAGTGGTCAAAAATACGGGTGATGACCCTGTACATTAATCACACTTGGAGGATGGGTCATTGCTCAGGCCCAGCAGTGTGTGGAAATCAGATTATTAAGAATAATCAGAGTACTCTAAGAATCTCTGAGCTGAGCTCAAGTGTAGCAGTCGTTCTTACAGCCTTCAGCTTGGCGGTGTTGGGAATCAAGAGGCTGATGCAGCACAAGAAAGAGCCACTGGTGCTCAGGTGGAACAGCGGCTACCCATCTCAGCGGATTTGTGTCAGCTGACTGCGAGGAAAATTCCCCGAGATCAACTCGTTGCTGACACCCAATCCAAATATCGGGTCCTCCCAGAGGACGCTGTTCTGTGGAGATGATCTAAAGCAGAGATTGCTCTGCCCTCTTCGTTCATCTCAGGAGCGCGAAACCCATGTTTCTCTATGGGCTGCAGGATGCCACTGGGATCTGACAGCAGAAATAACCACGCCGCCTTCTGTCTGAGCTAAGCTGTTATACTAGGGCTGTTCGATATATCGATATATATCGGATGACAATATAAAAACGTCTATCGTTTCATTTTACGCAATCGTTTGTTTTGTGGTGTTGCGAGCCCCAGCTCGGACAGTCTCGGTCGTTGTGTCCTTGGGCAAGACACTTCACCTACCGCCTACTGGTGGTGGTCAGAGGGCCCGGTGGCGCGATATGGCAGCCTCGCCTCTGTCAGTCTGTCCCAGGGCAGCTGTGGCTGCAACTGTAGCTGCCTCCACCAGTGTATGAATGTGAGAGTGAATGAATAGTGGTATTGTAAAGTGCTTTGAATCCCGAAAAAGCGCTATATAAATGCAATCCATTATTATTATTATTATTGTTGTTGTTGTTGTTATCGGGACGATAGATGTCTTATATCGGGATATGAGAGTTTGGTCATATCACACAGCCCTATGTTATGCTATGTCCCATCCATGTTACCATTGGCTGTCAGAACTTGACAGTCATGTCGCTTCAGAGTTGACGCGTTCCAGGAAAAGCAGGTTTTGGTTCTTCATGAGTTCGAGCCATTCACGTATCACCAGCAACACACCATATCACTAATCTTTCTTACACATTCGAGAACCGCCTGATCACTGCTTTCCGTACGGCTTGGTCACTCAAAAATACACACGTTGGTTTAATGCAACTCAGTTTTATTTATATAGCGCCAAATCACAAGAACAGTTGCCCCAAGGTGCCATATATGGTAAAGGCCCTTCAATAATGCGAGGAAAACAGAGAAAGCCCAAACAATTATATGAGCAAGGGCTTTGGTGATGGTGGGAAGGAAAAACTCCCTTTTAACAGGAAGAAACCTCTGGCAGAATCAGGCTCAAGTATGCTCTCTCTTTCTAGTCCCTGTCAGGACTCTTGCTGCAGCATTTTGGATTAGCTGAAGGCTTTTCAGGGAGTTTTTAGGACTTCCTGATAATAATGAATTACAGTCGTCCAGCCTGGAAGTAATAAATGCATGAACTAGTTTTTCAGCGTCACTCTGAGACAGGATATTTCTAATTTTAGAGATGTTGCACAAATGGAAGAAAGCAGTCTTACATATTTGTTTAATATGTGCGTTGAAGGACATGTCCTGGTCAAAAATGACTCCAAGGTTCCTCACAGCGTTACTGGAGGCCAAGGTAATGCCATCCAGAGTAAGAATCTGGTTAGATACCATATTTCTAGGCTTTTCAGGGCCGAGTACAATAACCTCAGTTTGATCTGAATTAAGAAGCAGAAAGTTAGCGGCCATCCAGGTCTTTATGTCTTTAAGTCATTCCTGCAGTGTAACTCATTGGTGTGTGTTATCTGGCTTCATGCACAGATAGAGCTGGGTGTCATCTGCATAGCAGTGTAAATGTATGCTATGTCTTCTAATGATGCTGCCTAAGGGAAGCATGTATAATGTAAACAGAATTGGTCCTAGCACTGAACCCTGTGGAACTCCATAATTAACCTCAGTGTGTGAAGAGGACTCTCCATTTACATGCACAAACTGGAGTCTATTAGATAGATATGATACAAACCACTGTAATACCTACAGCATGTTCTAATCGCTCTAATAGGATATTATGGTCGACAGTATCGAACGCTGCACTGAGGTCTAGCAGGACCTCTGTGAGATGAGTCAATAAGAAGATAATTTGTAACTAGGGGTGGGCGGTAGAATCGATATAAATTTGGCCAACAGTAGAGATTTTGACTATACCGCTCTACTGCGATAGCGCATGTTGATGGTGTCATCATCAAGCTTGGTGGGTTCTTTTACATTTGAGAGAAGCTAACTGAGTCTAATAACAGATTAAATGCCATGTTGAGGCTGTCATTTTTAGCATCTACATGGATGTTAAAATCACCCACAATAATTATTTTATCTGAGCTCAGAACTAAATCAGATAAAAAGTCTGAGAAATCAGACAGAAACTCTGTGTAAGGCCCAGGTGGACGATAGATGATAACAAGTAAGACTGGTCTCTAGGGCTGCCATGATTAGTCGACTAGTCACGATTACGTCGACTATCGACGCGTCGACTATTAAATCAGTCGTCGACGATTTTGATAGTCGACTAATCGTGACTAGTCGACTAATCGTGACTAGTCACGATTAGTCGACTAGTCACGATTAGTCGACTATCAAAATCGTCGACGACTGATTTAATAGTCGACGCGTCGTTTGAAGCTTTGTAAGATCACAAAAGACGCAGGAATAAGTAGCAGGATTTAAGAGTGTAATAACGGACTGAAACAGGAGATGGCAGCACTGCATGTACAAGGATGCCAGCTGCCGTTAAACCCCGAAGAAGAAGAAGCTGTGTCCCAGAATTCATAGCGCCCAGCTCAGTTTCCAACAATGGTGGCAGCTAGTTAGTTTTAATGTTACTCTTATTATTCTTTCTGGGTCACAAAATAAACGTTTAACATATTTTCAGGTGAGAATGTAGCTGTGTAAACCTCAAATATCTGCTCAGTTTATCAAGACACCACATATTTTCAAAAGCGCTCCGACCTTTTCGGAGACGTCTGTTACCCATTAGCTCGATAGCGAGCCGGGGGCTAGGCTCACTAGAGCTGTGAGAACACCGGACTCCCGGCTAATCGTTTTCAAACCCACCGCCGTCTTTCGCTACTCAGGTTAAACATGATATATGAGTCACTTAGATAACTTAAAAATGTTATTGTTTGGCTTTTTTCAGTATTTTATTTGTTCCTGAGTAAATCGGTTTGGCTGAGATTAAAGTTATAGTTTTTACACAGCTGAATAAACGTCAAGCAGACAGCTGATTATCAGAAGTGTGAGATGCTCGAGAATATGTTATTTTATATTTTAGATAGCAAGGAGTTTATTAAACTCCACTGAAACAATCTGCAAACTTCATTAAAATTTAATAAACTATCATCTTGTCTTTATTTTTAGTTAGCACAGACCTTAAACACTTAAAGCTGTAAGCTAATGATAGTTCTATAAGAGCAGATGCTCCTGGTGCAATAAGCTGTACGTTTTACGCCCAATGGATGATGATCTGAGTCCACTCTGAACCCCCCTGATGACATGCAGCTCTATTTGTCACTGAGCCTCAGCAGCTGGATACTCTAACCCGGGTTAGTGACTGGCGCTGCGACATTTGTTTTAAAGGCCACTAACACAGAGCTCTTCCTGAAATGGCTCAGGTTTGGCTTCTTTCTTTCCAGCTGTTGAGCTCAGTGTTTGAATTCTTGCCTCAATGTTCGATTTTTCTCTGAGCTTCGACTGACGTGTAAATTCTGCCTTATTCTTGTTTTTCTTTTCAGGATCATTTCTAAACGGAGACATTTGGTCTGCGTTTGTGTTTACGTTATTGTAAAGTCGTGTTTACTGGCGTGGACAAGTCCGGACCGCTAACAGGTTGTAGAAGTGAGCTCCCCTTGCCCCTTTTTTTTGGATTCATGTATTTACACACAGAGCTCTGAAAAGCTCCACGTTGTGTATCACACCGCGGCTTGCTGTGTTCGCTCCCCGGCTCAGTGATAGAGGGCCTCCCTCTGACCACAGCTGTAATTATTTCATTCTTACAAAACGTCATTTGAACGGACTTCCTGCTGATAGTTTATTTCAGAATAGGTATGTGCGGCGCTCTGTTTTACTGTGAAAAGTGTGTAATAAACTTTTTCTGTGCAGTAGAAGAAGAAAAGATGAGTGGCGGCATGAACAGCATCGAGGCAGTGAAGAAAAAGATCAAAGTCCTGCAGGAGCAGGCCGAGGAGGCCGATGAGCGGGCAGAGCGACTGCAGAGGGAGGTGGAGAAGGAGAAGAGGACCCGGGAGGAGGTACGGCACACGCACCCGAACGATGTCCTTAAGTCACAGGCGATGACATCACGTATTTCACAGCTGTTTCCTGTCAGATGGCACGAGGCTGCGCTCCCACAGTCCTGTACTGCTGTGCATTTGTCATTGTGGGTTTAACCCTTTAAAACCGGTCGGAGTGGGCACGCTCTGTTTTGCGTAACTATTTTTAAATCTCTGTAGAACTGGAACCATGTAAGCTAGCGCAAAAAATTTTTGCGTATGAAACCGGAGGAGTTGTACTTGCATCTTATGCCATCAGCTTGCCCTAGGTCACGGTTTCCTTCCACATAACGCTTTGAAAAAACTGCATAAAAAGCACTTGCAGCAACAAAAACATAATGTTCCAGAAACACGCTTTCAGCTGTTCAAAACACTTCCTACGTTGGAATAGACGTCAGCGCGAACAATCGCATGTCCGCCATTACCTGGCCGAGACTGGAAGTGATGTCATTTTCGTGGAAAATGTCGGTTTTTTTAGCTTCAGGGCCTTATAAGCCTATACTGGTGTTTTTAAAAGTCATATTTAGTGTTATGCTTTTCTGAATAGTTTCTGGGATGCTTACAACTCAAACTGCACTGCTGGAAATAGTTTGTTTTGATGCACATGCTGAATCTTTTGCAAATTTGCATTATAATATTTATTTTTGTTTTTCCTGCAGTATATAACAATTATAAAAATTTCTCTAACTAGAAATATATGTAAAAAAATCAAAAACAATTTTCAATTTTCTTGTTCATTGCACTTTTTTGCAATTTATGTAGTTACTATGGACTTAATGCATACATGTTATTAAAATCTGGGCTATAACTGTTGTATTGATGTATAGCAACTTGAAATGTTCCCAAAAATGGCTCCACAGCCTGTAAAAATATAAAGATAAGCTCTGGCGGACTTGGTTCTGTGGTAAGGCTTATGTGGCACTGCATTTACCTGCCGTCAGACAGGAAGTGATGCCATTACTCGCAATCAGACTTCAGTCACAAAACAGGAAGTGTGCCTGATGCGGCTGGCTCTGATTGGTGTACAGCCTGAAGTTTAGAGCGAACTCGGCGTGTTTGAAGCAGGGCGAGATCAGGCGAGCTGTGTAGTTCCAGCAGGGCTGCAGCAGAGGGCGCTCACCTTTTCTAAGTTTGTGGGCTCGCTGACACAGTCGCCTGAGTTTTTGTGAATATTTGGTCCAGCCACTTGGTTGGCTCAGCATGGTGCTGTTTTTACTCTGATTGGCTGTTTAAGCTGTCCGTGACAACATGCTGATCGTGTTTGATGATGCTGGAGGAGAATGCGTTAACCCGGCGGCCAGCGTGAACAGGAAGTGATGAAGCTCGATGAACACGTTCCTGTTGCTTCTTTAAACACAGATATATTTCACCTCTGTAATATTCTGGATGTTTATAACTGAGCTCTTATGTTTGTAAACATTTACAAATATCCTGTTTTTGTTTTTTTGTGATTAATATTTTATTGTGCTTTGAGAACACTACAGTCCACTGCAGAGACAGATTACATCACATAAAAAAAAAAGCATCAGCATAGCAGCAGAACAGTAGAGAATACAAAACCAAAATGAGGGGGACAAACAAAGCAAGAGATAAACAAACAAAAACAGCCAGCCTTTGACTATGTGGGTCTTACTGCATGCCACACCCTGACATCCCTGAGGGTGCTTCGTCAGAATGTCAATGTCAGTCCCACTCCAAGTTCTAGTCTGTTCGTTTTATTCTGGACAGATATGGATCCCACTTCAGATGGAAACTCTCCACTTTATTCAGAAGCCTGTATGACAGTTGTCCAAGTGCAGCAAGTCTCCCTAGTTGAATATGCCATACAGAGACAGGTGGGGTGGAAGGGGCCTTCCACTGGGAAATAATGAGTTTACGCCCCAGCATCAATGCAGTCTGTACCCACAGCAGCCTTAGGCGGAGCATATTTAAGGAGTGATGGGTCCCCCAAAACAAATAGTCTTGGTGAAAAAGGAATATCCCATCGTATGGTTGATTTGATAAAGTCATGTATCTCAGTCCAAAAGATTTGGGTTTTAGGACAGCTCCAAAATCATATGGGTCAATGTGCCTACCCCAGTCTGACATCTGCATGAGGTTCGCCCTATACAGTCTGTGTGGCGACCAGTAAATTCGGTGTAGTAATTTAAATTGGATTAGTGTCCTTCTAAGTTCCCTGGACACCTTTTTACTATTCTGCAAAATTGCAGTCCATTCCTGATCTGTAAAAGCCACACCAAGGTCAGATTCCCAAGCTAACTGGAGGGCGGGTAGCCCTTTACTCGTGCCCTTAACAAGCATTGAGTAATATTTAGAGACTTCACGACCTCCCCCAAAGATTTTTTTTGATGTAGCTGAGATATTCAATAGTTGGAGGTGGTGTTTAGGGGGAACCAAAAGTTTTGAGCAATAAGTGCCGGAGCTGCAAGTACCTCCAAAACTGACTCTGTGGCAACCAAAACTGCTTTAAGGTCGTTGAAGGACTTGAGAATACTCCCCTGATACAGGTCTCCGAGAACAAGTATCCCAGTCTGGACCCACAGTCTCCAGAAAAACGGAAACTTATTAATGCAGAGTTTGGGATTGAGCCATATGGAAGCCTCAGTGTGAAGGTGGGAGTTAAAATTTAATAGCAAGGCCACCTTCTTCCAGACCGTCTGCAGAACCGGAAGAATGGGGTGGGTTTGTATATCTGGTGGGAGCTTGGTGGTTAAAATGTGCATCAGAGGGAGTGGTGAGCACAAAGTACTCTCCAGACTAAACCATGGGGGGGCTCGTTCTGGAGGGAGGGCCAGTGAACCATGTGTCTCAGACTGAAAGCATAATGGTAAAACAGTAAATCTGGGACCCCCAGGTCTCCCGACTCCACTGGCTGCTGTAGCTTTTTAAGCTTTATTCTAGGGCGTCTGTTGTTCCGTATGAATTGGTTGCACAATCTGTCAAATTGATGAAAATATTTTGATGGGATTTTTAGCGGGAGTGTTTGTAGTAGGTAATTAAATTTTGGAGCACAATTCATTTTGATGATGTTAACTTTACCCCAAAGGGTGAGGAACAAAGGGGACCATCTAATTATGTCGGTTCTGAACTTGTCCAATAGAGCTTCAAAATTAGCCTGAACTATGTTGTATAACAAACGGGGGAATGTAATGCCCAAGTATTTAATACCAGTCTGAGGCCAGCTGAAATCCCCCGGCTGGAACAGGGTTTTGGGGCAGAAGGCTGTCAGAGGGAGCGCTTCAGACTTTGACCAATTTAGTCTATATCCTGATATATTAGAGAACCGGTTAATAATTCTTAAGAGAGCAGGTAGAGAGCGTTCTGGCTGCGATATTAGGACCAGGCCGTCATCAGCATAGAGCATCAACTTGTGATTATTATTGTGGACCTGGATACCTGGAGAATCAGGGTCTCTACGTATTGTTGCTGCCAGAGGCAGCTAGAGCTAAAGCTAGAGCAAAAAGCAAAGGACTCAGTGGGCAGTCCTGTCTTGTACCTCCGTGGAGGTCGAAGGACTGTGATACAATACGGTTCGTTAGTATTGATGCTCTTGGATTGTTGTAGAGAAGTTTGACCCACCTTATGAATTTTGGGCAAAAGCCAAATGCTTCCATTACACAAAATAGAAGTATTTTACTATTTTTAGTATTTTAGTATTTATTTATTTATTGTCATTGTCAAGAACAATGAAATTGCGTTTGGGGCTTCCATACAACCCAAAAAAAAGAAGAAAATAATAAATACCCCTTAAAACCCAAGTGTACATATTTAACCCAGTGTGACTCCAATGCAATAAGACAATCCTTAGCAATAATGTTCGTAGAAATTCAGACAAAGACCTGAGAAACATGACAAAATACAACAATGCAACCCATTCAATATTATTGTACTGTGAGATATGATATCAGATATGATAGTTATCTATTTAAGAAAGAGGGGGGGGGGGCAGGAGGGGGAAGAGAATAAAGATATGATGCACCAATGCAGACCAGTTCATTGCTATTAAGAAGTTGGATATGGTTATTGTCCGTGAGAGGGGGGCAGAGGAAAACGCCACTCCACCCTGTCGAATGCTTTCTCTGCATCCAGGGAGAGGGCTATAGCTGGAGAAAAGTCCCCCGTAGAGGATTTATCCTGGGTTGCCCACATAATATCAATTAGGCGTCTAATATTATCGGCAGAGCTGTGGTCCAAATAAAACCAACTTGGTCGGGGTGTATTAAGTAAGTCATGACCTCATCTAATCTGGTTGCTAGTACCTTAGCTAAAATTTTGCAATTGCAATTGATCAAGCTTATTGGTCTGTAACTCTTACAGTCAAGCGGGTCTTTGTTTTTCTTTAGGACAAGCGAAATAAGTGCCTCTGACAGTGTTGGTGGCAGGCTGCCCTTATCCAGGGCCTCCTCAAACATTTGCAGGAGTAAAGGGAAGAGCTCATCTGCAAAGTTCCTGTAAAACTCGGCTGTAAACCCATCCAACCCAGGGTCCTTGTCAATTGGAAGGTTTTTGATTACCCTTAAGATCTCTTCCTTTGAAATTGGGGCGTCCAGGGAGTCCACCTGTGTCCTAGAGAGAGTTGGGAGGTTGAGGGGGGAGAGAAAACTGTTAATTTCCTGAGAGTTTGCTTGTATTTCTGAGTAAGGCAAGGCAAGGCAAATTTATTTGTATAGCACAATTCAACAACAAGGTGATTCAAAGTGCTTTACAGAGACATTAGAAACAAAAACAAATAAAAAGCACGATTTAAAATTGATTAAAACAAACAAACAAACTAAACACACACATTTCACACCTGTTCGCGCGATCTGAACCCTTATCGTAAGGGGAGCTACCAGTCCTTCTGTGGACGAGCTACTTTCTATTTTAAATTCCCTGAATTTAAAATACTCTCTAGACCCAGTTGGGGAGCTAGAGTAGAGGAGTAGAGTTGCATATAGAAATCTCTGAAGGCTTCATTCACTTCAGAGGGTTTTGACACCATAGTGCCATCCTGTGCTCTAACTGCTGCTATGATAGTCTGAGCTTCTTTTTGTTTAATATATCTTGCAAGTAGTTTGCCAGGTTTATCTCCATCCATTTCTGCCCGAAATAGAGAAAACTCCATTTTCTGAGTCAAAATTGAGTTAAACTCATATTTAAGTCTAGTTAGGTGGGTCAGATTTGCCGAGCTCATGTCTGCCTTAAAAGCGGCTTCAGCTATGGCAATCTTCCTCTCCAGGTCTATCTGCTTGGTCAGAGCAGTTCTCTTCTTATATGAGGCATGCTGGATGATGAACCCTCTAATAAAGGCTTTCAAAGCTTCCCATGCTACACCTGCACTGGGAGCTGTAGAGAAGTTAATTTCTATATAAGAATTGATCTGCTCTCTTAAGGAGTGGAAAAAGTTGGGATCATGTAAAAGGCTTGAGTTTAGCCTCCATCTGGGAGACTTGGGGGGGCTACCAAATGAGCTCAGAGGCGTGGTCAGAAACGCGTATTCTACCAATAGAGCAGAACATTGCTGAGGGCATGATAGAATTTGACACAAGAAAATAATCTATTCTTGACAGAGTGTTGTGGGGGGCAGAATAAAAGGTGTAATCTCTGGTGGATGGGTTGAATACTCTCCATACGTCCACCAAACCCAAGGTCCTACACATTTTTATAGCGACCGACGCTGATCTAGAGTGTCGCTGTGAGGGAGTGCTTCGATCCAGTATATCATCCATGACCAAATTGAAGTCCCCTGCTATCAGGATTGGGTAGTCGCCCATATCACAAATTTTGCATTCCAAGTTTCCAAAAACGGTGGGGTCGTTGATGTTTGGTGCATAGATATTGCTTAAAATCATCCTATGGCCTTGAATCTCAGCCAAGAGTATCAATGTCCGCCCATCTTCATCCTTAACCATCGGGGAGCATTTAAACTGTAACTGCTTATGAATTAAAATTGCGACACCCCTACTCTGACTGCTGCCACACGAAAAGAATACCTGACCAACCCAATCACGGCAAAGTTTATCTGACTCTTGGGGAGACAAGTGAAGAAAGACAATGTCAACTTTTTTTGATTTGATAAATGTCATGATTTCTTTTTTTTGATTGGATGGTTAAGGCCCTTTACATTCCAGGTCATTAAAGTAAGGGCCCTTTGTGGCTTATTCGCCATCATGCAATACGTGTCGGACATATAACCGTGGGGTAACTTATTATTAGAACCAGGAGTTCAGTACTGAGTGGACAATATTTGGAAGGCTGGCTGTAAGAAAAATTGGGGGGTGGAAGTAAATAAAAATACCAACTGATAAACATTTAAACAGATACGTCTGGGGCAACCGAGAACACTAGTCACCCTCAGGTGGGCTATGAGCCCCAGAAAGCAAAACATAAACTTTATGGTCCGTGACTCTAACCAGTCGAACAGTCATAAACAGGACCTGTCGCCAGCAGCATATTAAATCAATGTAATATGAGGAAAACAGTCATTCCGGGACTTAGCTAGCTGAACAAACTGAAAAGGGCTTCATAACAACTGAAAAACTTACAGGAATTTAATAGTCTTAGTGAGCTTCGTATCCTCAGAAGCAGCACAACTGAATAACTCAAATAAAACTGCGAAGCCCTATAATATTGAAACTAAACAGTTAGGAGGTGCAAAGTATATCGTGTATAGCATGTTAATTAAAGCTAGGGCAAGAAAAAAAAAGGAAAAGAAAAAGGGTAGTGTTTAAATCCAAGCCCTGACTGTAAATATCTCCCTTAAAGTAAAGACAGAATGTAGTCCTGGGCTTTTTTTTTTTTTTTTGTGTCGGTAAACTCACGTGTGCCCTTTTTCAGCACCAGCACCGCTGGGAACAGTAGGGAGAACTTTATCTTCCTTTGGTGCAGCAGCCGTTTACAGGGATTAAATGCCGCTCGTTTGTCCGTGACAAGTGCACTCACTCCAAGAACCGTATAATTATAAATATGAGCGTGGTGAAAGTTGGGCAGCATGCTAACGTCTTTTGTCCACTCTGTGTGCTCGTAAGGGTCTAACCCTTTCACTCCTTTGATTTTTTTTTTTTCCTCATATCTTTTCTTTGCCCTTTTGTCGAGTCTGTCTTTGTACGGACCGGCATTGTTCTCCTTCGTTTTGTACATACCTTTTTTGGGCGGCAAAGAAAAACCAAGAAGGTATTGGAACCGGAGAATGAACGTTTTGCGGTGCTGCAAATGCTTGCATGTGATGCGGTACTTGGATTGTTTTGCCACGAGTTCCCAGCATGCAATGTGCGAAAGTCGCGTGGTCTGTCAATCTCTATTCAAGCTGCCATCTTGACCGCCTACGTCACCGGACTCCACAAATATCCTGTTATTTATCTTACTGTTGTTGTGCTGCAGCGACATCATTTCCTCCGATTATCAAAGTGTTGTGAAAATGCCTATGATTGATAGGTGCGTTGACTCACGCACATCTGGAGGTGGCTCACATGTGGTTCCTCCCTCACAGTGTGCACAGCCTCATTTCTACCTGTTACAGTAAATATCCAGTACCCTTCCTGTCAGCGGAGTGTGTACTCTGAGTACTGCAGTACAGTGTGTGTGTGTGTGTGTGTGTGTGTGTGTGTGTGTGTGTGTGTGTGTGTATCAGGGCGTGACGCGCTGATAAACGGCAGCATGAAGCTGCTGATAACACACACTTGGCTGTGTGACCTGATGCGTACAGGAAACCTGACCCGTTTCACTTCCTGTTACCTCCAGATTAAAGGTGCTGGATTAAAAAGGCCGCAGTCTGCTTGTGCGTTCTGCTGCTGAAACTCGACTTTAAGCAGAATTAAAGTCGAGTTTCATAATTTAAGAGTAAATAGACAAACTACAGTTAAGCTTTGTTTTTGTTTGTGAATCATGAAATCAGAAACATTATTTATAAAACAGATGATTCCTGTGTCATTTCCTGTTTGTGCTCCTGAACCAGAGCAAGCTTGTTATTACTACAATAACAATGTTTCATAACTAGTAAAAACACATTTTTAGCTTTAAGTATTTCATGTGCAGCTGTCACTGTGTGTGCGCGCACCTGTGTGTGTGAAAAGGAATTTTATTGTGAAAGGAAGGAACAGGATGGGGAATGACCGGATGTTTGCGCCCCTGGGGGGTTAGAGGTCGATGTGTCAGCTGACCTGTGTCTGTCTCCCCGCAGGCGGAGGCCGAGGTCACGTCTCTCGGTCGACGTCTGCAGCTCAGCGAGGAGAACCTGGACCGCACTCAGGAGAGACTCGCCGCCGCGCTGCACAAGCTGGACGAGGTTGAGAAGGTAGCCGACGAGAGCGAGAGGTCAGAGGGCGCTTGTATTCCACAAATACTGCAAAGTACTACAGCTTGTAATAATACACAGTAATACTGTGGCAGTACTATGAGAAGCACTGCAGGATTTGTAGGATTTGTTTGTAGCTGTTTTACACAGCAGCAGTGCTGAGAAGGTCAAAGGTTAAATGTGATCACATAACTTTGTCCACAATCAGGGGGATGAAGGTGATTGAGAACAGAGCTCTGAAGGACGAGGAGAAGATGGAGCTGCTGGAGGTGCAGCTGAGGGAGGCCAAAACCATCGCTGAGGAGGCAGACCGCAAGTATGAGGAGGTACTGCACACGCTGCTACTGGCATTACCACATAGTTAGAGCAGGGTGATATGACCCAAAATATTTATCACGATATACATCTGAAAATCTGCGATAACGATATAATTGACGATATAATTGACACGAGACAAAATACTTTACAACTCCACAACTTTATTAGTGCAAAAAAAACATCAAAGTATTTTCACTGAAACAAGCAGCTGTTTTATCTGCATTAAAGTTATATAAAATGTAACAGTGCAAATGCAAACTCCTCGCTGACAGTTTAACCAAAAGGCATTTCCAGTGGAAACTGGCCGACATATCCTCAGCATAACCATGTATAACATCCACAACACTTAAAAAGAGGTCATACACACACAGTACGGTAACATTATGCTGAAGCACAGTACGTATCACTCCGCGAGGCTCCGCCTACGACAGCCGTAATGCTCCGACAATCCATCAAGCGGTGCGGCTTTGTAGCTCAGCAAAGTCGTACTGAAACATCTGACAGATTTTCGAGCGCCGTGCACATAAAATCGTTTTGAGGTCAGTAAACACAACCAGAGTTCATACATAAGGCACACGGGATTATAAGGGGCTCTGTCGACTTTCAGACAAATCAAAGGATGATTTTAAGTGCGCCGTATTTTCCAAACAACGCGGTAATAACGACGGCCCGCTAGCATGCGCTACCAAAAATAGTGCTTTGTTGTGTATCTGACGGACGAAAGCTAAACCAGTTCCACACCAGTGAAGCTGCAGCGTTTTTACAAACCAGTTCAGGTTCATTGTTTCATTCAACGATCCGCTTTCACTCTTCTCGTTCTGCGTCGCCGCCATGTGCGCATGTAAACAAAGGCACAGCGCATGCACGTTTTACCCATATTCTATCGCCATATTATACATCTATCGGTATTACCGTGAACGGTATGATATGACCCAGCCCTAGTAGTACATAGTGGTGTCGTACACAGGAATGCAGTGTGCTGTTTGATTGACAGGTGGCTCGTAAACTGGTGATGGTGGAAGGAGAGCTGGAGCGAGCTGAAGAACGAGCGGAGCAGGCCGAGAGGTTCTGCACGCACACACACACACACACACACACACACACACACTTTCAGAGCCACTTTATTAGGAACACCTCGGGGACCACACAGGTGAGTTTCGAGCGGGTAGGTGTTCCTAATGAAGTGGACATACCTGCCTCTGTAACAGCATGAAGCTGCTTTGACACACCTGGTAACTTTGACATCACATTGATGTGATGCCACACTGCTTCTGTAACAGCTCCGCCTCTTTCTCCCTGTCTGTTTCTACGGCAACTGTCTGCATGCCCTGCTACCTGCCTCCACCTGTCTCACAGTAAGGTTCGGAGGTTGGAGGAGCAGCTGAGGAGCTTCGATCATTCGCTGAAGAGTCTGCAGGCGTCCGAGGATAAGGTACTGAGGGTCACGTGACCTGGACCTGCTGACCGAGTGAAGCTCCTCCTCCTGACCTCCCACTGCCTCCATGATCTCTGACCTTTATCTGCTGCTTCAGCTCCTCCTCCTCACCCTCCTCCTCTTGTTGCTCTGCATGAATCTACCTGCAGGCTCAATGACACCTGACAGTGCGCGCGCACACACCTGATGACACACACACAAACTCATAGGGTGCTCAGGTGGTGTCGGGTTGATTAAAATCCTTCTAGAAGCAGTTCTCGTCACTCGGCAGCCATCTTGATAACAGGATGTCAAGCAGCAGGTGAGGTAGAAATGTAAATCAATGGCTTTGTTGGCATCCTCATGACTTGAAAACAAAGGGGCGGAGCCTACAGATCACATTTATGGTGTTCCACCTTGCACCTGTCTGCCTGGCGACAGAATACATCATCAGTTCCGTACCTGGCAATCTCTCAGAGCAGCACCTGTGCAGGTGTGCTGCTCCGTCTAAGTCTTGAGGCGGGAACATTAAAGATGGGGACCGTATGAACAGTTGGGTCAGGCTCATAACATTTCCAGGTTCTGCTGAGTGCATCCTGCTTTAGTCGGAAGGTACCGTAGTTGATACCTGACACCACCTGAGCCTACCTGCCCACATGCCTGTCTGACACACTGTGTCCTCTGATGTGACCTTTGACCTGCAGCAAGACCCGGGTGTTGGAGGAGGAGCTGAAAACTGTGTTCACAAGTGCAAAGTCTCTGGAGGCCCAAGCCGACAAGGTAGGAGGAGGGGGTGGGGCTTCATGGCACAGGTAATTCTGCCGGGGAACGGAGCCGGTGCAGTCTCTGGAACCAGAAACGGTTCAGCCTCACACCTGTGTGCTCACCTGTGTGTACCTGCTCTCTGATTGGCTGCTGTCTCTGTGTGTCAGTACTCTCAGAAGGAGGACAGGTATGAGGAGGAGATCAAGAGTCTGCGCAACAGACTGAAGGAGGTGAGTGTCATGTTCACCTGTGACGTCACGACCTGTTGGAGAAACTCGATTTGTTTCTTCTTTTCACAATAAAAGCTGTCAGCTGCATGGAGGGAAGCATCTGAATAAAGTCAGCCAATCGTCGGTTTAAGGCTAAGTGTGTAATGTATTTTCAATTTTATAATTAAGGTCTGAGACTTTGTCTGAGGTCACGAATATTAACTCATTCACTGCCATTGACGTCTATAGCCGTCAATTGCAGTGAATGAGTCAATGGGTCTAACCCATTCACTGCCAATGGCTGGCAGTGAATGAGTTAAACAAGATTAATGTGACCATAAAGTGTGATGTTTTATTTTGAAAAAAACTAAACAAAAAATATCTTGAAAGGGTTTAAGAAAGTATAAAACCAGGACGTACGAGCGTTTTCAGTTTGACTATTTATCCTGCACAAAACAACAAACCAGAGCGACCAATCAGGGTTCTGCAACAGACCAGCTTTTCACATTCTCCCCCGTGTGTATTTCCCTTTTGTCATCCGACTTCCTGTGTTTCAGGCTGAGACCAGAGCTGAGTTTGCTGAGCGCTCGGTGGCCAAACTGGAGAAAACCATCGACGGTCTGGAAGGTGAGGCCCACGATCAATATTCATCACAGACAACAAGTGTTATTTGTCACATACACAGTACAACATGTGTCCGAGCTGCGGACAGCCTGCAGACTTAGCTGCGCCATTCCAGGTTTTAGCATGGTTTTCTAGCAGGACCCTTACTGAATACAGGGCGAACTTGCAACTCCCGCTCCAAAGGCATATAGTCTTACCACTACACTATCAGCTGCCAGCTGAGGTCACAAAGTAAAACTGTAAGACCTCAGAGACCAGCCTGTGATTGATGTGATTGGTCATTGACTGGTTGGCCCCTCCTCTCTGTGTTGCAGATGCTTTGACTTCTGCCAAGAACGCAAACCTGGAGCTCCAGGCGACCCTGAACCAGACCATGGAGGAGCTCAACTCCTGCTGAACCTCTGGCTCCGCCTTACCTGACGTGGATGTCAGGAAACTCTGTGGCCAAAATATTCCTCTTCCCTTTCTTCCTCTGGCTCAACCCCTTTTGTCACTGGCCCCTCCCCTTTTCTCTGCTTGCTGGAGGTCAAAAACTAGATCCTCTGATCCTGCTATGAGAGGAGTGTGGGAGATATTTCCTCTCCAATCTGGCTCCTCCCCTCACCTTTGGCCCCTCCCCCTCTTTTCTCACATTCCTACTTTGAACTTTTTCTGCACAGTTTGCTTTGCCTCCACCCCAGTCATGTTTTTGTAATAATGAGTGACTAACAGCCCCGCCCCTCGTTAACTAATGACTAATGGCGTGTTTGTCTTAACGGTTTGTTGTTCCTACTTTAGTTCACTTTGCCACAATAAATATTGATGACTGATTGATGAAAGCCAATCTTCTGTTAGCCAATTAATTATTGTTTTTGTCTTCTGGGGTGTGGCTTACTGGAGTGACCAATAACGGAGGCATTCAACTGCCAAATATGGTGAACAAAGGGGCCAATCACAAGCCAGACACGCCTCCTGTTTTCTTTGACCTTAGGACAGAATCAAAGTTAAGAAAAGTGATTACCTGGAGGCAGGTGCTGTCATCACTGATGATGTCACAGTTCATTGTAATAAATCGTGAAAGTGAAACAGGATTTTATAAAATAAAAGTACCGTATGTAGAACCAAACAGAGTCTGGGGGTTATTGATCGATCGACTCATTTTCCTCTGAAACGGTGAGGCAGCTGTGAAGTTGTACTGCAGTACAAATACACGTCCGCAGGAGAGTTTAAAAACTGACACCAGGTCAGTTTTAGGCTCAGTCTTAAAACCTGGTCACGTTCTAGTGACTGAAAGTGCAAACTTGGGTAAACTTTCAGGCTTGTGGAACAGGCGTGTGCTGAGAGCCGGTGAAATGGCTCCTTTTACTACACCAGCGTTGTCTTCCAGCTGCAGAGCCACGTTCATTCAACATCTGCTGGACTAAAGTAGGAACTGCAGAGTTTGGAACGAAGCCTCGGCTGTCATCTTTCTCATTGAAATCATTGATTTAACCTGCTCAGACCAGCAGAGGGTGCTCGTACACCAGCAACAGCTGAGGGGGACTACAAACTTCTAAACACAACAACACAGGGCCTGAACAGGTGTTAAATAAAACTTTATTGATCAGCTGAACAATAGTTTTGTAGTTCATTCTGCTGAAAGCATGCCGTCCTCCCTTCTTTAAAAACATGCCAGACCACCTGCAGCAGCTGCTCTGAAACACCTGAGCTGCAGGTTAGGTCAACGTGTTAGTTCTGTGGGCGGGACCACCTGATCAGTCACTGATGATCAGCTTTGATTTACTGATGATGTTGAAGCTGCTTCCTCAGTGAGCTGCAAGATTGGACGCAGCTGCTCGTCCAACGAGGGGGCGTCGGCTTCATTAATTACAATCCAATCAAATTCAACTCCGTTGTCCAGACCGCACTCCGACTCTGCATCGTCGACACCTGAGAGACCGAGATGGGCAGACAGGTGAGACGGAAAAAGGTGAGAGAAACAAACGGTTAGTAGGAGGATTCAATCTCACCTGCAGTGAAGCTCCACCCCCTCTGTGACCTGGTCTTCTCGGAACTTTGAACTCTGACACTTTGAGTCTGTTGAGGAAACTCTGCCTGGAACCACTGCAGGTCTGAGAGCCGCCGCGCGTCGCTCACCAACTGACCAATCACAGAGCACAGCTCAGCTGTCTGAAGGATGACATCACAGCAACATGATCCACGCTCACCTACCCACACTGGTTGGCAGGCTCCTCTGCTCGCCAGGCGACAGAAGAAGCCGGGGTCCTGGCGGCGGCGAGATTCTCCCCAGTGAATCATGTCAGCTCGATACTGCTCCTTATAAGGTCCAGGACCCATCAACTGGTCCAGGTCCAGACCGTGTTCCTGCAGAACCAGAAGCAGCCTTCTTGGTATAGTGTCTGGCTGTGGTTTATCAGCTTCAGGTACAGTAGCAAACTGGCAGGTATGATGAGGTGTGACCCCCGAATGGGCTGGTTCACCTGGACACCTCACACATGTCTGAGTATGAATATAAACTGCTGCTGGAGGATGTGGTCCATGAGGTGGTTCCCAGGAACCTTCTGGAGATCAAACCTGCTGCCCTACTCGCACATCCTCCATCGTCATCAGCCTGAGCAAACCTGAAGGAGCTCCGAGACCTGGACGGTCACCCACCTTAATCCAGGAGAACCAGTTGGCCAGGGATCTAAACTCATGACCTCCAGGTAAAGTGCAGAGATTTGTGTGAAGGTGCATCTGGAGCAGGTGAGACTCACCTGAGCATACTGCTCCTTTAGGGGTCCAGACAGGCGCAGGATGCAGCAGACGTCAGGGCCCAACCTGCACGGTCAGCGCAGTGAGGTAAACATGGACAGGTGTTCAAGTGTTCCAGGTGTTTGTGTTTTAAACAACAAACACTCGGAAACACAAATAACAAATATTTACAAATACAAGGTTAACATTAAGAAAGGCGGATTTAAAAACTGGATCGTGATATAATAATGATGATGATGATGGTGGTGGCGGTGGGTTATCTTATACAAAAAGTGCAGTTTGTTCTTCTCTGGTTTCTGTTTTAGCTGTAGTGGAGCTGAAACTGGGTCCGAAATCTGCTGTGAAAATTCAAATGTCTCTTGTTGCTGAATTTTCCATAAATTACGAAATATTCCAGGTGTGTTTACCTCTGCTGGATCAGCTCCGTCACGTAATCTTTTCCGGACTTCCTCTTCCCGCTGAAGACCAGAACCAGGCTGGGCTCGGAGACCCGGTCCTCCATTGCTGATCAATCCTCTCATTCAGCTCCGCGCGCATCGATCAGCTTCTGTTTATCAGTTCAGATTTCCGGTCGGACCATGACGGACCGGAGCCGTAACTGGCCCAGTAGACGGGAAGGAACAAAACCAAAGTCCTCCGCGAGCGCAGGTCATCAGTCACCGAAGCTTCATCAGATCAATTATCAATACCAAACCGACTGGCCATCGATCTGCGACGCGTCAAGCTGTTTGTGGACAAAACGGAGCTCGGTTTGTGTAACGCAATAGCGATATTACGGTAACACATGATCGTCGTCAGATGTGGACTGAACCACTGTGCAGGGAGGAGGGGGCGTCGTCACTGCTAACGTAAAGAAAGAAAGAGCGAGGCTAAAAAAACAAACTTTGAAAATTGAAATTTAAAAAACAGATTAGAGGTGATTTTAGCTTAAAACTAGAAACTTTATTATTTTAAAACAAAACAAAACCAGGCGATCAATAATAGTCGTCGTCGTCATCAAGAACCAAATCTAATACAACCTTTAACTCAGAAATGGACAAATTCTTATCCAGGTCAGTCCCGAGTGATTCCCGAGCATTAACCGGACTGGGAGCTTTTCCGTTTTGACGTTCCTGCCGCTCCTGCTTTACTTAGTACGACCCATTATGACGCCTTCGTGAGCCGACGAAGATGGCGGCGCGTGTCGTGGGGAGAACAGGGAGGCTCGCGGCAGTCGTAAGGAGCTCCGCTGTGCGCGTGAGGGAAACTTTAATTATGCAGCATTTTGTTGATGCCCTCACTCGGGCGTCTGTGACGTCAGAAAGCGGACTGTTTGAGCGATGATAGAGTAAATACGTTTTTTAGGGTGTTGACCTCTCACCCAGCTATCGCATGTCCACCTGAGGCGCGTGCCTCAGCGCACAGGCAGCTGAGTGGTTGATTAGAAGTTCCCATGAATTCAGCCAGATGTGAGCAGATGTTTCCTGAGCTGTCCTGGCTGATTTCATCCTCTGCACTGACAGTACACTGTATATGTCAGGATATTAGATTATAAGGCAATGCGTATTTTATAGGGCTGAACGATTATGGAAAATAATCTAATTGCGATTTTTTTGCCCCAATATTGCGATTGCGATGCGATATGCGATTATTTTTTAAGGTCTTTGTCTTCTGTATTATTAAACAAAGACAAGCAATACATCATATAGTATGGCCAATACTATATTACATTAATTTTAAACTGTTCTTTCCTGGAAGACAGACCTCTGTTATGATGACATGAGGTGATGCATGAATTGATGACTGACATTTTTATTTAACTTCTTCAATCACAACAGTATATTTGAACATACACAATAGTTTATTTTTAGCTTACAAACATCTGAGCATAAAGTGCTGACAAGGAACCCTGGTGTAAACATTAAAATGAAAGTCAGTGCAATGTGCAGATTGCAGAAATATACATAAAAAAAATCAGTGGCTTTACCACACTCAGTTTTTCGACATCTGTGAACTACCGGTACTAGACAGTCATTAAATTAAAAAATAATATTAAATAAATAAAACTAATAAATAAAAAATGCACACATCTTACTGATCTCTGCAGTCAGTAACATTACACATAAAGTGCAAACATAATAGCAATTGTATAAACACACACACAAACACGCCTTTAAATTAAAACTGGCTGAACATCTTGATTATCTGCAGTAAGTAACAGCAACACAGCACAAACTAAAGTGCACAATGAGTATGGCTCAGCTAGCCATAATCATCCTAGCTCACAGGTTTTTTGCTAGGAAGACCAGCATATCTACTTTTGCTGGCTTTAAGGATGAGCGAGTGCAGGTCACTATATTCCCTCCAGTGCTGAACAGACGCTCTGAGGGGGCACTTGTGGCTGGCACACACAGATATTTGCGGGCCATCTTGCACAGTCGTGGAAAGTGAATGTTGTGCACCTTCCACCAGGCTAAGGGATCATCCTCTCCGTCAATGACAGGGGTCAACAGGTAACTATTCAACTCTGCCTCCACGACATCTTCAAGTGGCAGAGGCAAAGCTGAAGAGGCCGCACTGGTCCTCAGACGGTTGGGTAGGCCGGATGTAAACGGCCGTGAAATTGGACGGTCTAGCCTTCTGATTAGCGTCACCGCTGTCTCGGTGGAGTTTAATAAACTCGGCCGTCTGCTTCTTGCTATCTAAAATATAACCAGACACTGGCGTAAATTCTCGACTGTCTCATACTTCTGTTTAATAAGTTTTCTGTTTGACGTTTAGTCAGCTGTGTGAAAACCAAGGAGGAACCCACCCGGGGGATTAATAAAGTTTTATTTTATCTAATCTAATAACTTTAATCTCAGCCAAACCGATTTACTCACGAACAAACAAAACACGGAAAAAAGCCCAACAATAACATTTTTAGGTTGTCTAAGTGACTTATATATTACGTTTAACCCGAGCAGCGAAACTCCGCGGTGATCTGAAAATGATGTGCCGGGAGTTGTGCCGTTCTCGGCCGCATCAGTAACCCTCGAGCTCCCGGCTAGCTGTCGAGCTGGTGGGTAACAGACGCCTCCGAAAACGTCGAAGCACTTTTGCAAATATGCGATATCTTGATAAACCGAGCAGATATTTGATGTTTACACAACTAGTTTCTCGCCTGGAAATATGTTAAAAGTTTATTTTGTGACCCAGAAAGATTAATAAGAGTAATTTTAAAACTTAGTAGCGGCCGCCATTGTTGGAAACTGGAGTTTGGCTGGGCCGCGCTATGAATTCTGGGATATGGTGGGCCACGAAGGACACACCCGACCCATCCTTCAAATTCGGGGAAAAGGAGGACGCATTTGTCGGCTACATTCGGAGGAGTCTACGAATTTGGACAGCCTTCGGCGCGTCGCTGTGACGTAATCGGTCTACAAATGCGGCCTCAGGAGAATGCAGCCCATGAATTTGGACATGTCCAGAGTATAATCGCAGCCTTTGCGGTTAGAAAATTGCACTTGATCATGTCGCGATATTATCGCAAATGCGATATATCGTTCAGCCCTAGTATTTTATATTTCTCACTAATTTCCCCCTATCTCAGTTACTGTGCTGAAGTGCGGGGGAATACATATGCGAGTAATATAAAACCTGTATACTTGTTACAGAAGAAAGTGGTACGAATGGTTCATAATGTTAAATATAGAGAACATACAAATAATCTGTTTATAAAATCGAATTTGTTGAAATTATAAGATTTAGTGAAATTACAAACATTATTAATCATGTTCAAGGCAAAAAATAATACATTACCTCTGAAGTTACAAAGTTTATTTGTATTGTGTTCAGGAAGTGGGGATTGTAGAAGGAAATTTTATTTGAGGCATCAGTTTGCTAGGACCTCACAAAGGCAAATGTGTCTGACGGTTAGCGGTATAAGAACATGGAATTCTCTTCATGATAATCTTAAGAGTTGTACAAATATACACCGTTTTAAAATGTGTTACACGCTTAAAACGATAACTGGGCTAAATGTGGAAGGAACAGTTCTTCTGTGCCATCAAGTAGAATCAGAATCAGAGAGACTTTATTTATCAGGTAATAAAAGTGAGATAATAAATACACAGAATATACAGTATATACACAGTTTTAAAATTTTACAGTTTTAAAATTAAAGTGACTGAAAGGTCAGTAAATAACTGTAAGTGACTATAAGTGAATGAATTGTCGGTAGTATAAGAAGAGTTTATGTTTCTGGTGTGGGGAATGGTCTTATCAGCTGGAGTTAGTCCTGCAGGAAATGCAGCGGAGGCGCCGCCCGGAGGGGAGCCACTGAAATGCAGGGTGAAGAATGTGAGAGGGGTCATTGATGATTTTGGCTGCCTGTCTAAGGACCTGTTGGCTGAAAACCGGTGCAAGAGTAGTATTTTTGTAGTATTTTATATTAGTAGAATTGTATATTGTTGATTATATTCATTTGTTGTTTTGTTTTGCATTGTTAAATATAGATAAATGTTAGAGTGCGCCCACTTGTAAGATTGATTGGAGTTCAGATAGGGGGCAGGTGCTTATAACAATTTATTCCTCTTCCTGCTCCTTTTCACCTATGGGTGCGGTGCTATATTAATATGAATGAGGACTTGTGTGAAGGAAATCAAATACTGCTGAACCATGTGTGAAACAAATAAAATAAAAAAAAATAAAAAAAATGAAATGAAAATGCATTAGTTGTGCCGCTTCTTAATGATGGTATCTTAGCTAACAACCCCAACTACCAGGTTCAACTTGTAATTGGCTAAAAATAACTTAACCTACCGGTGAGAGGGACGTTGCTAGCTGGCAGTTGTTGTTTTTTTTTTGGTTTTTTTTGTTTGTTTTTTTTGTGTGTCCCGTTTGGATCTTTAGCCATCAGAATTGTTGTCTTAAGGCCAAGAAAGATGCCAAGCGGATTTATTTTACCAAGTGGATCATCATGGCCTTGCCATATTGGTCCATTTGATTGACCTTTATTATAATTATGAATTTATTTTATTTTTGGTTGCTACAAACGGGACAGACATGACTGGGGGATAGGACAGGGAGAAAGAATGAAAGAAAGAGAGGGAGAGAAAGAAAACCAAAGGGGAGAAGAGACGGTGAGAAGGGGGGGAAGAAAGAAAAAAAATGCCTGGATCACCTGTATGGAGGAAAAAAAACAGAAGAGAAAGCAAACAACAAAGAGCAACATAATAAAAAAACAGCACCATCACAATAAACTAGCTAGCAGTAGATATCAGTAGATACTAAACATTAAACGATATTGTGCAGCACGCAAGATAAACAGCGCACAATGTGCTTTGAGGCAGCAGCCAAGAAAGCTGTAGTCCACGTCTGTGAACACCCGGGTGTACACCTGTGTGCACACCTGTGTGGATCAGCATGCTTGTATTCCAAAGGTTTCTCCATGTAACGATCTGCTAGGAAGTGTGGGGAGCCATAGCCCCGTCCCCCAGGGCATGAAGCAGGTATGGAGGAGCTCCAGGCCCCAGACATCCAGAGGCCCCAGAGTACGAGGACCCGAGGAGGACCACCAAAGGGGGGGAACCGTGCCACCCTCCTGGGAAGAGCTGAGTATAGCCCCAAAGGAGAGGTCACCCAGCAGCTACGGAGCAGAGGCCAGAGGGGGTTGCAGTGGCGTGCCCGCGGGCTCTGCCGGCAGCCAGCTGTGCCAGAGAGGACCAGGCCTCAGGCTGTACCCCACCCCCCGGAAGGGGCCCAGCCGGGCCACAGGCGCCAGGCCCCGCCAATCGGCCACCAGGAGTGAGCCGGTACATACATGAGCCCCCAGCCCCAGACACCAAGAACCACCAACACACCAACGTCTAAGGGCATCAGCAACTGGCAGGGAGTGTGGTGAGCGGAGATAGGCCTCCGTACCTCGGAGAGCTTGAGATGTTCCCAGAGAGGTGAAGTCTAAGACCCAAGCTGACATATAGACACAGACGAACAGGCACACGCAGACATAAAACGTGCATTCCCACCCCCATATACACAACCAAATACTCGGCACTCACCCAACGTGTAGACAGACACAAATAGACACTGCACAAACAGTCGCACTCCCCAAACATACTCTATATCCCAGGTCCAGGTACCCCCGCCCCCAGAGGGGCAAGCCGCACCTAGACCCAGGAGATGTAACCCTTCTCTCTGGGGTGGAGGCAAGCGGACCACCTCCTTATCTGCAGTAGCAGGGAGGCCCCGCATCCCAGACCCCAATCTGACGGCCAGCACCTCCCCCCTGCTCCCCAGCCCTGACGGCTGATAGAACCGGGGTGAGTGAAGAAGCTTCTGATAGGTTAGTAGAGTCCATGTGAGTAAATTGGTGGCACACCTGTGGATGCATATAAGGCAAAACACAGAGCCTGCAGGGCTCGCAAAATCGCTAGCCCGATGACTGAATGTAGTGTAAAGCGCTTTGGGGTCCTTAGGGACTGAGGAAAGCGCTATACAAATGCAGGCCATTTAGTCAAATGGTTGTTTGCCAAAACTCATCAGAACATGTATCCAGTACTTAGTGTTTCCTTTTTAGATGCCATTTGTTTCTTTTCGAATTCATATTTATTAAGTTTTGCAGGCTTGTTTGCTCAACAAGGCTAAATAATTATATAAACGTTTCTGAATCTAAATAGTGGACTTTGGTATAATTAAACAATAAGTGTAGTGCAGGTCTATGATTATTTTTAGTGCTACTATTGTCTAGTTTTGATTCTGGTTCTGTTTTGGTTAAGTCCTAAGTAGTCCTGATTTTGAACTGTTGTAGTCCTGTTTTAATTCCAGATCAGTTCTGGGTCTGGTTGAATTGGGGTTTAGTCCTCGTGTCTTGATACAGCCCTGACTGTGTTCTCAATCAATCAGTATCAAAATACTTTATTGATCCCTGGGGGAAATTATTTTTCGTTACAGTGCTCCATTATAAACAAACATTAACAAAGACAGACAACACACTAACTAAGAATAGCACAATATATACAGGCATATATATATACATAAAAGTCACTTATTAATAAATAGCTGAAAAAGAACATGTGCAAGAAGGGTGTAGCTGTTGCAGTAACCAGTGTGTTAAGTGGATGCGTTGTACAGGGAGCCACAGGCAGGAAAGATTTCCTGTGTCGTTCAGTGGTGCTTTTCGGTAATCTCAGTCTCTCACTGAACGAGCTCCTGTGACTGACCAGCATGTCATGGAGTGGGTGGGAGGTGTTATCCAACATTGTCTTTATCTTGGACAGCATCCGCCTCTCCGACACCACCTTGAGGGAGTCCAGCTCCATCCCCACAACATTACTGGCCTTACGGATCAGTTTATCCAGTCTGTTGGCATCTGCTGCCCTCAGCCTGCTCCCCCAGCATGCAACAGCATAGAGGATCGCACTGGCCACAACAGACTCGTAGAAAATCCTCAGCATTTTCTGGCAGATGTTGAAGGACCTCAGTCGCCTCAAAAAATAGAGACGACTCTGGCCCTTCCTGTAAAGTGCTGTGGTGTTTTTAGCCCAGTCCAGTTTATTGTCAATGTGTACTCCAAGGTATTTATAGTCCTCCACAATGTCAACACTGAACCCCTGGATTGAAACAGGGGTCAAGTGTTTCCTGGTCTTCCTGAAGTCCACGATCAGTTCCTTGGTCTTTGCCACGTTGAGCTGCAGATGATTCTGCTCACACCACGTGACAAAGGAGTCGACCACAGCCCGGTACTCTGTCTCATCATCCCTGCTGATGCATCCAACCACCAGGAGGAAGCTGGAGTTTCCACTCCAGCTTCCTCCTGTAATTGTCCTTAGCCTTTCTGATCTTGTCCTTTAGTAACACCTGGACCTTCCTCACCTCCTCTTTGTTGCCCCCTCTGAAAGCCCTCTTCTTGTTGTTGAGGAGGGCTTTGATGTCCTTAGTCACCCACGGCTTGTTATTTGGGTAACAATGAACAGTCTGAGCTGGAACAATGGAGTCGGTGCAGAAAGTTATGTAGTCTGTGATACACTCAGTAAGCCCATTGATGTCCTCGGCGTGAGGCTCACAGAGTGTTTCCCAGTCGGTCACCTCGAAACAGCCCTGTAGTTCTGCTAAGGCCTCCTCTGACCACCTCCTAACAGTCCTGGTGGTCACAGGTTCCCTCCTCACAATTGGCACATAGCGGGGGGTGAGGTGAATCAGGTTATGATCTGACCTACCAAGTGGGGGGAGGGAGGAGGAGCTGTATGCATCCTTGACGTTAGCATACAGTAGGTCTAAAATTTTCTCTCCCCTGGTGGGACAGTCCACATATTGTTTGAATGTTGGTGTATTGTCCAGTGATACATGGTTGAAGTCACCCGAGATCACAATAAAGGCACTCGGGTGCTGAGTCTGTAACCGAGCTATGGCAGAGTGGATAGTGTCACATGCAGCTGTGGGGTTAGCAGAGGGAGGAACATAAACAGCCACCAAGATGACGTGAGAGAATTCCCTGGGTAAATAATACGGCCTGAGTCCAACAGCACACAGTTCAGTGTCCGGGCAACAAATCCTTTCTTTGATTGTTATGTTGGCAGGGTTACACCACCGGTTGTTAACTACAGCAAGCCCACCTCCTTTCCGCTTACCGCTAGCGATGCTGTCGCTGTCCGCCCGAACAGTGTGGAAGCCTTCCACGGAAGCATTCTCATCGGGAATGTCCTGGTGCATCCATGATTCGGTGAAACACATCAGGCTACACTCTCGGTATTCCCTCTGACTCCGTACCAGTGCTGAGAGCTCGTCGATTTTATTCGATAACGATCGCACATTTCCCATCACGATAGACGGCAGACACGGTTTATACCTCCTCCTCGCTTCGAGCCTCTGCTGTCTCACCGTCTCTTTCTTCTCTTCTGTCCTTGACCTCTGCATCCCCGATGTGTTTTCCTCCAAATTTCAGCTGGTACTTCTGCGGGCCTGGCCAGCGAGCCGGCCGGCATCAGGGCGATCAGCTGATCTCTGGAGTAAACAGTCCGTGAGTGTAGGAGATGTGCCGCGGTCCCGTTCCATGATAAAAGTAACAGTTCCACGGCCACCAGAAGAACAAAAACTTTCTCAATCCACATGATTGAGTAAAAGATAATAAACGGATGAAAATACAAGTCAGAAAAAAAGAATACGTAAGAAAACAGAGCTAAACTAAGAGAAAAAGCAGGAGCGACTGTAACAGGCTGCACGCTGGTTGGCGCATGCGCACTAAAAGACTGTCTTGCTGCTTAATTAAAAAACTAGTTTAAGGTGCCCTTCATATGTGATATATATTTTTTTCCTATATGAAGTCATTCTTTTTAGAACAAAACACAGCCTAATAAATCTTTCAGTCATTTCTAACCCCCCCCCCCCCCACTCTCAAAAATCGAGAGTGTACCTTATGTATGAATTCTGGTTGTGCTTACTGACCTCGAACCGATTTTGGCTGCAGAAATCTGTTAAAAATGTTTTAGTGTAACTTTGGTAAGCAGCACTGCTTGATGGATCGTCAGAGCATTACGGCTGCCGTAGTGAGGAGCTTCGCGGAGTAATCTGCGTCCAAAACTCCGTCGCCTTCAGGTCCCAAAGTCAAAGACACTGAGAGTTAAAAACGGTCTAAATTCTTTCATCTTTAATTAAATCATCAGCGTTGCTGCTTTACCAGGTGTAACAATTAAGTTTTACATCCAGGCATCCATGAAAACAGAATTCATTAAATTTCACAGAGTTAGAAGTTAACAGGAAGTTAGCTCGCTAGCTTCCACCTAAACATTTCATACCATGTTCTGACTGAGATTTTTGAAACTAATTCAAACGTACAGCTCTGCTGCCACTTCTAACATAAAGACAGAAAACTAAACAGCAGTGGCGTTTGCAGGGTTACTGAAGTTGGACTACCTGGTATATAATGTTGTGCTACGTGATTGCTAGCGACACAGCTATGTTAGCATAACATTAGCACAGTGAAGCTGGAGGATGAAGCCAACTTTTTTCCCCACTCGATAAAAGTTAACGTGAGGGATTCTGGTGGTCAGGGACAAATGCAGTCGCATAGCAGGATGCTATACACGGGCCAAACTTCAGTCAGGAGAACAACTGAGATTATTCATCCACAATACGAGGTTAGTTATTAATATACTGCAACAACATGGGAACAGAACAGCTGCGAGAGAATTCAACATTAATGAATCGATGTTACGGAAGTGGAGGAAGCGCAGTTTTTGGCTTTCCCCATATTTCAAAAGTGCTTCATCTCTTTGCTATGACTGTCGCCCGCCATAATTTCCAGATGATAATGGTTGCAGCCGTTGCGATGCTTTCGACCAAAACAGGCGCAGCTTGATGACATCATCAACATGCGCTATCACGATAGAGCGATATAGTCAAAATCTCTATCGTTGGCCAAATTTATATCGTTTCTATCGTATATTGTTTATATCGCCCACCCCTTGCTCCAATCCCTCCATATTGTGGCCAGTCACATGCGAGGATCTAAGATAATATACAGAGAGGGTGAGAGATGCGACAGTCAAGTGGAGCGTGCGTCTGTCCTCTCAGTAAATGAGTGAGACAGTAGACAGCGGTGAGGAGGGCTATGCGAGTGCAAAAACACATAAATATGCCCGACACCCGTAAACGAAGCAGCATCTGGCTGCAGTTTAAAGACTTTTTTTTTGTCTTGGTCTTGTCTTTGTCTCAGTTTAGGTGGTCTTGACTACAAGTCTACTCTGTATTAACAAACATGCCATATTGGCCCAGTTTATTTTTCTTATCATTGTTGTGAGGAGACCATAAATAGCATTTGGATTTTCTGTTGTACAGTTCATTTGATGTTATGGATAAAAACCTTTGATCCTTTTTTTGTTTCAAAATAGCTGATAACTATTCGCTGATAGCTGCCAACATCTGCGAACAAATATAATTCTATAAAGTGGTTCTATATAGTGTGTAACTGTTCATATAAAGCGTTATTACATTTATTGCTAATGCAGTCATATGGCACATTGACTTCTGAGGAAATTTTAGATGGCACTCATCATCAGAAAGGTTGCCGACCCCTGCACTATACAACCATCATCAGCTAAAATTCATATGAATCTCTGCTACACTTGATGTAACTGTGTTCTTTACTTTAAACCATCGCAGTGCAGCAAACTAACCTGTTTATCCTGCTCTAACCTGCAGAGGATTTTAAATAACAGTTAGTCCGCCTCAGATTGATTTACAGCAGGTTTCACAATATGAAACAGCCGCACAACTACTGTAACCTGCACATTTTCACTTTATTCTCCAAACGATTATTAACAGGTTTTTCTTAACGTGGCCCTGATACTCCGTAGAGCAATGAGACTGATCAGTTTCATCAGAGTAAATAAGCATGCGATTGGTGGTGGTTAGATGAACTTCCTGTCAGGAGATTAATGAGCTCAATAAGCCCCGACTCAGTTACACACTTATTTACTAGAAGGACTCACCTGTCAGGTACATTTTGAGAGTTCAAATTGGAAGAGTCTATCAATAAAGAGGCTAACTGATGCTCAATGTAATCAATCACTACTTTTACCGGATTGATGAAGTGATTAATCGTATGTGTTTGCAGCTCCAGTCGAGGCTCCACGGGTCAACAGGTCTCCGCTCCGGGTCGCAGGCCAACTTTTTTCCGCCCCTTGAAGACGCCATGCTGCCCTCGGGAAGCTTCAATAACCGTATGGCCTTAATCACAGGAGGAGGGACAGGGCTGGGGCGCGCCATGACTGCCACCCTGTCGCAGCTGGGAGCGCAGTGCATCATTGCCAGCAGGTTAGAGGTCACATGACCATAATCTGTTTTAAATCTGATCGTCAGCGCAGGAACTGTCGATTTCATCACGATGTTTGCAGAGATCCTACAGAACCAGCTGGTGAAGGTGAAGAGAGGCCCATTAAAACCGCACCGTTAACTTTAACCTCTCCTCTCTCATTATTAAGAATCGTCACACTGAGGTTTACCTCAGTTATTTTTGATAGCAGGGAAAACCTGTTTTCATACATTAGACCAGAACTCTAGAGAGCCTCTGAGTTCTCCTCTTCAGTAACCTGACTTTATAGATGAGTCGGTGCCTTTTTCATCAGAGCAACATTCGGATCTTCCTCCATCTCCTCTTTAAACCAAGCAGCCACCAGAACTCAAAACCAGCCGCGAGCACTGTCTGAACCCTGATTCCATCTTGGTTTGTGCTTCAGGAAGCTGGACGTCCTGCAGCGGACAGCTGAGGAGATCAGCAGCCAAACTGGAAACAAGGTCAGAACCAGAATCTGGATCCAGTACAGACTCTGTGTAATCTGTCCTGGTCCAAACGAGTTGTCTCTTTGTCCTCAGGTGCATGCGGTGCAGTGTGATGTCAGAGATCCTCAGGCCGTCTCTCAATGTGTTGATCAGATTGAGGCTCTGACTGGACTTCCTGATGTAAGCACACACACACCAAACACTCACCTCTTTCTGGATCTCTGAGGCCCCTCATTGGCTGACCCGTACCCCAAACCTTCCATCCTGATTGGTGCAGGTAATAATCAACAATGCTGCAGGAAACTTTGTCTGTCCGTCAGAACGTCTGTCGCCAAACGCCTGGAAGACCATCACCGACATCGTCCTGAACGGGACAGCGTTTGTCACCTTGGAGCTCGGAAAGAGGCTGATCCAGAACCAGAAAGGTAGAGAAACCTTTTGCTGTCCAGCTGTTGATTGGCTCTTTAGGCATAGAGTGCCACCTTTTTTGGCATTCGAGACTTCTCTCCGAGAATCTGTTCAGATGTCTTTCACTGTCTCGCTCTGATCATGTGTATCAGGTATGTTGCGGTCTGGTTTTTATTGTTGTTTGTTTAGGAGCATCCTTCCTTGCCATCACCACCATATATGCTGAGTCTGGTTCTGGTTTTGTGGTCCCGAGTGCTTCAGCAAAGGCCGGAGTTGAGGCGCTCTACAAGTAGGTTAAATTCCATTTTGATTTCGGAGGTCACTCTGTAAGGTTAGATGACCTTGAACGTCTCACAGCATCACCTGTGGTTAGCATTATTAGTGTTGTGGCTGTGTCTCAGGTCTCTGGCAGCAGAATGGGGGCGCTATGGCCACAGATTCAACATCATCCAGCCTGGACCAATCAGAACAAAGGTGCCACCCACGTGACTGTAGCTGCTGGTGTTTGTTATCTTCAGTTTGTTGTTGTTGTTTAGGTTTTTTGGCTTGTTTGGGGGGTTTCAGGGGGCCTTCAGCCGTTTGGACCCAACTGGAGCCTTTGAGAAGGCCATGATCGACCGCATCCCAACGGGCCGACTCGGCACACCAGCTGAGATCGCAAACCTGGCGGCTTATGTGAGCAGCAACTATGCCTCCTGGATGTCTGGAGCTGTGAGTTTAAAATGACCTGGGGTCAAAGGTCAAACAGTTGTAGGGTTGGATGGTTCATGAGGTGTATTTGCGAGGCGCCACTAATTGGTCAGATTGAACTTCCTGCTGAATGTAACAGGAACTGCATGTTTGTTTTCAGGTGATTCGGTTTGATGGAGGAGAGTATGTGTCACTCGCAGGAGAGTTTAATGAACTGCGCAGTGTGAGTGTCGCATTGTGTCCCTCTGCCAATTTCACACCTGAATATTCAGTGGCTCCACCTATTTACTGTATTAACATTTGTTCAACTCTTTGTGTCTCAGGTGACTCCCGATCAGTGGAAGCTACTGGAGGCGATGATCAGAAAGACCAAAGGATCCTGAAAGCACAGTGACACTCATCATAAGACCACCACAGTCATTCAAATCACTCTCTGCAGTGACGATGTAATTATAAACCTGACAGGAGTTCAGATAAGTGAATGAATGATCAATCAGCTGATCTTCAATAGCCAACCTGTTAGCTTACAGCTGGGGTGAGGCTGTCACATGACTGTTTGCACATACTCAGTGTAAATGCTTTGGACAGTTTGATAATAAAAAAGGTCATCTTCTGAGGTCTGAGTTTCTTTTTTGTTTTTGCGTTTTTACTTTTAACAGTTTTTATTCATGATCAGGAAAAGCAAAAACACATAACAAAGCAGACAAGAGAAAAAACCCCAAAGGAAATCACATGCATTAAAGTCATATACCTGTGCAAATACGCATATCGGGGAAAAACAGAAAAGAAAAGAAAACAGAAAGAAGAGAGAAACAAACAAGAAAGAAACAAAAAAAGACTTCCTATTTACCTGAGGACATCTTAAAAGCAGCCACCCCCCCTCAACAGTTGGGACAGATCATTTGGCAAATAAATAAGCAAAGGGGACCAAACATTGAGAAACAGATCCTCATGTCCTCCTAAAACAGCAGCGGTTCTTTCATGAGGAACAACTTTAAATAATTCCCTGTGCCACAAAGAGGGAGGTTTATCCTTAACCCAGTTAATGAGAATACATTTCCTAGCTTTAGCACCAATAGTTTATCACATAGTTTGCGCTGCAAGTGATTTAATGTTAATTCTTTTGAGGGTAGGCTGAGGAGAAAATATCCGGGGTCCCTTTGGAGCCGATTCTTAAAGATATTACTTAGTTCTTGAGATATGGAGCTCCAAAATCTTTTGATTAATTTGCATTCCCAAAAGTAATAAAAAAAGTGCCAGTTTCTTTTTGACATGTACTACAGAAGGGGGAAATATGAGGTGTGATCTTATGCAAGACATTAGCTATAGCTATGAGCTATGTATAGGCAGTGTAGGATTTTGTATTGGGTTTCTCGCAAACGGTTGCAAGTAAAAGTGGATCTACCTATGTTAATACCGATGTTAAAGACTGTGGAATTTTGGAATTTTTAACAAAATTACAAACCTTGAGAAACCCCAAAAAATGGTCTCTAGGAATATTAAAATTTGACTACAGTTGCTCAAAGTTCATCAGTGTGTTGTTTTGAAACAAGTCGCCAATTACCCTTAATTAATTCATTTTTGTGCTGCTCATCGAACATATACTGCGAGACATTCCTGGAACAAATTCTTTGTTTCTCAGTAAAGGAGTCAAGAATGAAGTGCAGTCTTCTCTACCCAATCTTTTACGCATTTCCCTCCAAACCCTTATTGTATTATAAATAATTGGGTTATTATTAATCTCCGTTTGTAATTTTTTTTTGTCACAGACAACTAAGAGGTTCAAGTGCTAATGCAAAGAGGAGTGGGGACGGGGGACAACCTTGCCTCGTGCCGCTCTGCAGTGGAAATGCTGATTGTACACCATTAGTTATGACACAAGCTTTTGGAAGTTTGTAAATAGTTTTAATCCATCCAATAAAACCCTCGCCTAAGCCAAATCTTTTTAATACATTAAATAAGTATGTCCACTCGATTCTGTCAAATGCCTTTTCGGCATCTAAGGATATAACATATTATAATTTGTCTGATTCGAGTATTGTATAATATTTAATTGTCGTCTAATTGTAGATGAGAAACGATTTTGGATAAAGCCTGTTTGATCAGGGTTTATAAGAAGTGGGAGAATGCCCTCAAGCCTCCTTACTAATAGCTTGGATAGTAATTTAGCATCGACATTGATGAGGCTGATCAGCCTGTATGATGAGGTTTAATTTACACTGATGTCACATGTTAGGGGTTTTCTCCTCACACTAGAGTTTTCCTGATGGAGTGTTCATAGAGTTTAGAAGAACACGCTTCAATTTCACAGCACGTCCTGATGCTTCACACAAACCAACAGAAGCACTGAAAGAGACCAAGAGTCATGGGTCTCTTCATTATCCCCAAGAGGCAATCAGCAGGGACCACAAAGACCAGGACAGACCAGAACACCACTGTAAACCAGGAAAGTTGGGGAATGGCTACAATCACAGCATTGTAAGATGGTGATAGACATACCCTTAGGCCCCTCCTCGATTCAGAGATGGTCTTTCCCTTTTCACGCAAATGGCCTCCTTGACTCCGCCCTCAAACCAGCGTTCCTCCCTGTCCAGGATGTTACATCCTCATCCTTGAAAGAGTGTCCACTGGCCTGTAGGTGTAAACAGACTGCAGAGTCCTGGCCTGACGAGGTGGCTCTTCTGTGCTGTAGCCAGAGGTTGTTTGGTTCCCCCGATGTATAAATCCTGCCAATCCTCCTGCACTTAACAGCGTACACTATGTTACTTTGTTTGTGTCGGGGGACCCGATCCTTGGGGTGGACCAATTTTTAGCGCAGCGTTTTAGGGTTTAAAAGCCACAGAGACCTGGTGTTTAGAAAAAATGCGTCTCAGCTGCTCCGATACTCCTGACACGTACGGGATCCCTACAGGTTTTCACTTAGTCAGCGGTTGTGTCATGGTCTGGGTGGGTACCAGTGTTTCTCCCTCCGAGCTGGCATCTCCACCCCTGGGAGGAGCCGCTGTGTTCTGCTTATTGCTCGCACCTGTGGGTAATTAAGCCGGGGACTCATAAGGCCAGCGCAGACGACCTCTCTTCGCCAGATTCTCAGCTAACCCTAGTTAGCGCAGGCCACCGCTGTGATTTTGTACACAACTTGCAAACTACCTTATCTCATTCTGTATCTCTCTTTCACAGCCACGCACCAAGTTGCCAGACACGAATCTCCACTCAAGAACACCCATCCTGACATCATCTATAATTGACTGAGACAGGACTCTCTTCCAGACACTAAACCAAGGCACAATGTACATTTCAATTCCTTTAACTTTAAATATGTTTATATTGTCTATCCTGTAAAATAGTCAGATGTCTATTCATATTAATGTACAGAATTCACCTGCTTGCTGCTACTACTGCACATTAACCCAGTGTATATACTATATATATATATATATATATATAGTATATACATATATATATATATATATATATATATATATATATATATATATATATATATATATATATATATATAATGTTCTTCCTCTACACCCCTCCCCCCCCCCCCCAATTTTTGCACATGTCGAGGAGCGTGTCAGGCTACATTTCACTGTATGTTATACTTGTATAACTATGCATGTGACAAATGAAGAACCTTGAACCTTGAACCATCCAGACGCTGGACGTCCTGACAGTCTCATGGGTTTCTCGCCCTATGCACCTGCCTACCTCCATGCCTCAACGCCAGGGATTTTGGATTTCAGACCACTCACCCGGACCACTCACCCCTCCACGCCACTACTGACCATCCGCGGCAAGTAAGCAGTGCGACACAAAGATAAGATAAGATAAGATAAGATAAGATAACTCTTTATTGTCATTGCACAGTCATACATAGTACAGTAGTACAATGAAATTGGAAAAACTGTCCTACGTCGGCACTACATATAACACAACACGACACGATATGACACATCACAACGTAACAAACAACACAACACAGTATATTAACTTAGTATAAAAAAGAAGAAGAAGAATAAGGATAGATTGCTTACTTAGCTCAGGCTGCATAAACCCCTTAGGTTTAGGTGTTGCATCTAGTACTTGTTAAACTCACATTTCAGTTTCCTGATTGTGTACACTTGTTGAGAAAACAAACGTTGTCACTGAAACTTTCTACGTGCTGTTCTGCGCCCAGCATTTGCATCCTTTCTCTTTCGAGGCGGCCTTGGCCATGACAGTTTGTCCTTCTCTCCTGGATCGGCTGGAGCTTTCTTTAGGAGCCTTCCCAGCTTTGACAAAAGTCCAGCTGGGATAACCACATTTACTCAGGGCCTTCTTGATGTTCTTCTGCCTCCCTGGCCGCTGTGTCTGTGGGGATGGTGTCCGCTCTGTGTTGTAGCGTCCTGATGACGCCCAGTTTATGCTACAGTGGATGATGAGAGTCAAACCTTAAATACTGATCTGTATATGTAGGTTTACGGTACACGTCAGCTTTTAGATGTCCCCCATTACTGATGGAAATCTCAGTCTAAGAAGGCTAACCTGCCACTTTTCATATCCTCCCTGGTGAATTTGATGTGTCGGTCCACCAAGTTAATATGATCCGTGAATTGTGGTACGTCCTGAGTCAGTAATCAATAGTCCTTCATCAATTGGTCTGGGAAGGTTCTCAGTCATCCAGGTCCTCGTAGTCTAAGGAGCTTGGAAAGAAAAGCGTCTGGACTTCTTTGAGTTGCTTGAAGACGTTTCACCTCTCATCCGAGAAGCTTCTTCAGTTCTAGGATCAAATGGTGGAGAGTCCCAGATTTAAACCCGGTGGGAGTTTCCCCCCAAAGAGGGACGAAGGACCCCCTGATGATCCTCTAATCACATGACCCAAGGTGTGAAACTGGGTGTGGGTCCCAATCAGCCAGGGTTTCGGGTGAGTTCATTGTGAAACCTGGCCCACCCTATCATGTGATTTCCTGAGGACAGATGGCCCAGGATGTGAGTGGGCGTTAAGGCGTCTGGGGAGGATCTCAAAACTGGATTATAGATGGCAGAGAGTTGGTGTCGTAAACCCCGCCTCTGTTCAAAGATGGTCGCTCACAGTGGATATAAATGGCTTCTGTGATGGCCAGTGGGTTGGCCTTGTGTTTTGCTTTTTCTGTTACCTGTTTCTTGCAGGTAGGTGAAGCTGACCAATTATAGATGCAGCAGACCTGAGAAGGCCAGTCCCAGTGTATATAAAGACACCTAGACTGAACCAGCGGAGTCTCTCGCTTGCTCTGGCTCTGGCTCGCTCTGTCTGGCATCCATCTTGTTCATTTGGAAGTTTCAGTTATGGCTGTTATGTCCTTTAAATTGTGTTTAAGTTGCTTTACCTTATTTTCATTAAATATGTCTTACAGTCTTTAAAAACCTGTGTGTGGTCTCCCTCTTGATTGTCACTTCCTATGAGCCGGGTTGTGACACTTCTTTCACTCCTCTTTCAAACCATCTGTCCTCTCTGTCCAAAATGTGAACATTGGCATCCTCGAGAGAGTGACCTTTGACCTTTAGATGCAGATGGACTGCTGCTTGTGAAGTGGCTGTTTGGTCTCTCTGATGTAGAGGTCTGGGCATTCCTCGCTGCACTGTACAGCATACACCACATTGTTAAGTCTGTGTTTTGGAGTTTTGTCTTTCGGGTGAACCAGTTTCTGTCTGAGCGTGTTGCTGGGTCTGAAATACACTGGGATGTTGTGCTTGGAGAAAACTCTCCTGAGTTTCTCTGATACACCGGCTACATAGGGGATGACAATGTTGTTGCGTGTAGGGATGGGTATTGATAAGATTTTCACGATTCGATTCCATTTTCGATTCTGTTTATCGATTCTTTTTAAAAAGGAGAACACTAAGGTCGATTAGCTCAGAACTTTGTTTTATATCTTCTCTTTGAACAAGATAGAAATTTAGGAGTAACATGGCCTTACAAACCCAGCAGTGAGAGCTTAAGAGATCCAGCCTGCGGCTCTTCAATGGGGTGTCACAGGGTCCCCAGGAAAAAACATTGTAAATGTAAAATAATAAAATAAATATTCTTCTGTAGCAATAACAAAGTATAACATAAATTATTCTGTAGCAATTACACAAGAATATCCAGTAATGTCCCTGCCTACAATTAAACACATTCACTTACTGAAAATCATCTGCTGTGGCAAACGGGTGCAAGCCTTTGACCACAAACTGAGTCACTGCTCGGTGACGTTCATCTATCCTGCCTGAAAGGAGACGCTACCGGCAGACTGCAGCGAGAACTGGCAGCATCTGAGCCAGACTCTGTCTCTCTCATCATGGTCACTAAATGCACAGTAATGGCAGGTTTGTAATAAGGCAGATCGCGCTAACATAATATGTTAGTTGATTATTTACCTGCCGCATTAACGGGAGAGGACGTGCAAACGTTACCGCTGCTGCTGGGTTGAGATTCATGAGTCCGGAGCGGAATTAAAAACACGACATTCATGTAAGGTCATCACGTGTTTTTTGCATATTCGTAGTGTTTCCTCCCTTAAATGAAATATCTACTTTGCAAGTATTGCAAGTTGCCCTGTTGTCATCCGTTCTTGTAAAGTGTAACCGAGCGTTTGAGCCGCTGTGTTTCCTGCCAGGTAAATGACGCTCTGCAACGTGGTGACGTCATTCGGGGCGACTGGAATCGATAAGGGAATCGTTTGCAAAAATGGCAAACAATTCCAAGGAACTGAAACAGTGGGAACCGGTTCTCAACAAGAACCGGTTTTCCATACCCATCCCTAGTTGCGTCTGTCCTTCTTATCCTCCCTCGCTGGTGTCTGGTCTTCTTTTCTGTGCCTCTTTGCTGACTTTAAGAACGCCCAATTAGGATAGCCGTATGTTTTAAGTGCTTCCTTTACATGTGTGTGTTCCTTCTTTTTTCCTTCAGGCTTAGAGGGAACATGTTCTGCCCGGTGGTGTAGGGTCCTGATTACTCCAAGTTTGTGTTCCAGAGGGTGATGGGAGTCAAAGAGGAGGTACTGGTCCGTGTGTGTGGGCTTCCGGTAAACTTCGATGTTGCCGTTCTCTTCAATGTGCACAGGGGGTCCGCCACTGGCAGGGGAAGTGGTGGTAGGGGGGAGATAGGCCTCCTCTGCACCCTGGTGACATACCCCTACTCCAAGGCCCTGCATGTGTGGGTGGTTGTGGTGGAGCGGGAAGAGGGAGGCAGCTGGAGATGGGGAGGGAAGGAAGGGAGGGGCAAGTGACCCCTCCCTGGGGCCAGCTCCCCCGCTGACCCCAGTAGGTACCCCCATACTCCGCGACCCGCCAGGGAAAGGGGGCCCAGGCCCATCCAGACCGGGCCCAGTGCAGCAGCGCCGCCCGGCCCCACAGAGCCCGGGACAGTCCACCCAACCCCACCACAGAGAAAACTGCACCCACCCCACCATCCACTCATCTTCCAGACTACATAAGACAATAAACACCCAGGCTGAGATCTTCCTCCACCTCTCCTGTATCTCCCCCTCCTGTAGAGAGAGCTCCTGAGGAGAGGAAAGCTCCTGCAAGATGTGACAATCTCCCCCACCAGTTGAAGAGCCCCCCAGGTGGCTCGACGCACCGGCGGCACCCTGCTCCAGGGCTGGGCCCCCATGCACCCACCCGCCCACAACCCCGGCAACACACCAACCAGGACCCAAGCCCCCGAGGCCCTGTCCGGGTCCCAGCCCAGAGACGGAGCGCCCCCAGAACCTCACGCCCATCCCGGACCCACCCAGGGGCAGCCAGGCTACCAGGTCAGTAACCCACGTCCGTCAGCACAGACCCTCCCCTAGCCCCGCTGCACGCAGCCGCGAGGAAACAGTCACCGGAGAGCCAACAGAGCCCCTAACCGGACATGACCGCTACCCCGGAACACACACATGTAAAGGAAGCACTCAAAACGTGCGGCCATCCTAAATGGGCGTTCTTAAAGTCAGCAAAGAGGCACAGAAAAGAAGACCAGACACCAGCGAGGGAGGATAAGAAGGACAGACGCAACAACATTGTCATCCCCTATGTAGCCGGTGTATCAGAGAAACTCAGGAGAGTTTTCTCCAAGCATGACATCCCGGTGCATTTCAGACCCAGCAACACGCTCAGAGAGAAACTGGTTCACCTGAAAGACAAAACTCCAAAACACAGACTTAACTCATTCACTGCCAGCCATTGGCAGTGAATGAGTTAAACCCATTGACTCATTGACTGCAATTGACGGCTATAGACATCAATGGCAGTGAATGAGTTAACAATGTGGTGTATGCTGTACAGTGCAGCGAGGAATGCTCAGACCTCTACATTGGAGAGACCAAACAGCCACTTCACAAGCGCATGGCACAACACAGAAGAGCCACCTCCACAGGACAAGACTCAGCGGTCCATCTGCATCTTAAGGATAAAGGACACTCTTTGAGGATGCCAATGTTCACATTTTGGACAGAGAGGACAGATGGTTTGAAAGAGGAGTGAAAGAAGCCATCTATGTCCACTGTGAGCGACCATCTTTGAACAGAGGCGGGGTTTACGACACCAACTCTCTGCCATCTATAATCCAGTTTTGAGATCCTCCCCAGACGCCTTAACGCCCACTCACATCCTGGGCCATCTGACCTCAGGAAATCACATGATAGAGTGGGGCCAGGTTTCACAATGAACACACCCGAAACTCTGGCTGATTGGGACCCACACCCAGTTTTACACCTTGGCTCAGATGATTAGAGGATCATCAGGGGTCCTTTTGTCCCTCTGTGGGGGGAAACTCCCACTAGGTTTATATCTGGGACTCTCCACCATTTGACCTTAGAACTGAAGAAGCTTCTCGGATGAGAGGTGAAACGTCTTCAAGCTACTCAAAGAAGTCCAGACGCTTTTCTTTCCAAGCTCCTTAGGCCTTCATCAATTGGCTTTGTTCAATGGTCATAACAATTCGCATATTAATGATCAAGGAACTGAGCTCCCACGCCATTGTTCATTCAGTGGTGCTGGTTTCAGTCATTGTGCAAATGTCCTGTTTATATGGTTGGGGAAACCTGCAGTCAGCTGAGACTGAAGAAGTCACCTGGATGAGTGACAAAACATTTCTCCCACTGAAAATGTCCAGATGAACAGAATCAACCTTTTGGGATTTCCTTACCTGGATGATTGAGCATGCATCAAGACACTGCACAGATTCATTTTCTAACATGCCTTTATTTGATTATTCATTCCCCAAATGCCATATATTTACTCGAGGACTTAAACTGAGCAGCACCTGTCATTATAAACAGGTGAAGCTTGGCTGATGCCGTGATGTCAGTGGAGATGGGAAAATTCTCACAGTGATCATGGATTTGGATACCTCTGTCGTAACCAAGATGCTGTGATGGACCTGGAGGAAACATTTGACACCCTGCAACAGAACTGGTCTGTGACAAACCTGCAACGTTCAGCTGCTCACACCGGAGCAGACACCTGTCCCACAGGCTGATGCGAGTTTGAACATTTGCCCAAAATGCACTTTGTAAAGTTTCCTTCAGCAAATGATCAGAAACAGATCAAACATCAGGTACCCGTCTCTGCTCCTCTGTGTCACTGAGATTCTATGCTAAGACACTTCAGGGTCGTGGAGGGGTGGAGCCTATTCCAGCTGTCATAGGCTGAAAGGTGGAGTACAACTGGACAGGTGGCCAATCTGACACAACGAGATAAACCAACATTCATGGCAATGGCAGGTTTATTATCACCAGTTAACCGGATGAGGAACCTGGAGAACCCTCAAAGAGACAGGAGAACACCCCTGTTTCAGCATCCCTGTGAGGATGAGGATGATGAAGGTTTCTGAATTTGGTGAGGTGAGGAGGTTCCAGCATGTTCAGCAAAAACACATCAGCTGATTCGTTAAAATGCTAGCATTAAACACACGCCGTGTGTGTGTGTGTGTGTGTGTCACCGTGGGAACACTTCTGCAGGAATTCAGGACATCAGTTACCATAGAAACTGTTTCCATAATAGCACCACTGTGTGCGTGTGCGTGTGTGTGTGCGCGCGCGCGCGAGCGCTGCAGTATTTTATTTTTATCTTCAGGTAATAAAAAAATAAAAAATGATGATAATAATGAAGATGATGATGAGATGAAGAGTCTCTGACCTGCTTTCTTACAGTTACAAACATCCCATAATAATCGCTGGTCTGCGCTGAAATGTTTTTTTTAGCAGCAAAACTCTCCCTCGTGCGAACAGGAAGTGTACGGTTGCCATGGAAACGCCGTGGCCATCTAACAGGTGATTTCTATTAAAATGAAGCAGCGGAACTAAAAACAGAGCTTCAGTCTGATCAGGTTATTGATCAGGGAGAAATGTTTAAAATGTCCGGTTGTGCCGTTAACCATCGGTGGGGGTGGGGGGGTGAATCCGTTGTAAGCCGCTGAGACTGAGGAGGAAGAGGAGGAGGAAGACGCGCAGGAGGAGGAGGAGCGCTCCGTCAGTCCGTCGGTAAACAGCAGCGGTCGGTGACGGACTCAAACGGTCGGTGAGTCGATAAAGAGGCTTCTTTATGCCGGGGTAAGAACACCAAACACACCTTCATCAGTTCCATCATTGCAGCTCTGCTCCATCTTCATCATCGTTATCGCCACCAGCATCGCCGCTCCCGGGACCGGTACCACGCGCGTGCATGTGTGGGTCCGTTTGATCGCTGTGATGCCTCGAGATGTTTGAGGATGATGATGATGAAGCTATAGAAACATCGTTTATCTTCATCTTGGTGCACGCGCGTTGCGATGGGACACGCGCGTGCACGTGTCTCATGCGTGTGTAAATATAGATCCGCGTGCGTCACAGCAGCGCAGTGACGTAGAAACCGAGAGATCCGCATTCCTCCACAGCTCACCTTCATCATCATCATCATCGTTGTCGTCATGAGTCGGAGGTTCCACCTGTGTGCCAGGTGACCGTGGGGACACGTGACGTAATCAGTAATCTATCTAATCTATCAGTGATCAGGGATCGATCTCTAATAGTGTCCTGTAGTACTACATGGTATGCTGCAGTAGAAACACTACCTCACACACAGAGACACACACACACACATACTTGTTTTCATATGTTAGTGAGGACATAATTGACGTAATACTTTCCCTAGCTGCCTGTAACCCTGACACGAAAACCCCGTTTTGAACCTCAGAAATGTCTTCAAACGTTGTCTCCATAAGTGACTGATGGTTCCCACAAGTATAGTAGCATGCCAATTTTTGGTCCCCATAAGGATATGTAAACATTGTAAAAATGCACACACACAGACACACACAAATAACAGCCCGTTTTTGTGTTTTATTTCCTTCAGACTCAGCTTGTCATCTCAATATTTTTTGCCTTATTGCTTCATGAAACAGTTACATGTAACTGCTGCACACACGTTGGTCTATCCGACCTTCATCAGGTCGCAGGCATATATGCAGTACACATACTGTCACTTGGTGTTCGTTCTCTCTGCAGTAGAGTATCACTTCCTGTTCCTGTTCCAACACAGTGGTGTTTTTCCGTAGTATATCTGTGTAGCAATTTAATACAAAACTTATAGTAACTTCTTATTTCGTAGTGTAATCTTCATGTGCGTCCTCTGAAACACACTCTTGGTGTATTTACTCATTAATTTATATTCAGTGTTGGGAAGGTTACTTTTAAAATGTATTCCACTACAGAGTACAAAATGTATTTTGTAACTTATTCCGTTACGTTACTCAATGACAGTAGTGTATTCTGAATACTTTGGATTACTTAATATATTATCATGCTTTTTACAACTACATGAATGTCCTATTGCTGTGTGATTTATTACTATTACTGAAGGTTACCCTCCACACCAACCAGATGTTTAAATCTTAATATAAATGAGTAACAGTAGGTGGACATTAGGTAAGGCTGCACTTTTTGCAGCGATCTCGTGCAGAAAACTATTCGGCGCGTATATAAAACAGGTCCGCGGCTCCGAACCGTAGTAAAGGGACCTCTGACTAATACGTCGGGTTCATGTCGGGCTCTAGCTGAAAACTAGCTTTACTTTTGTCTGGGTCAACTTTGCTAGCGAGATATACAGAGGGTGCATAGCTGAACATATGAAACAGGAAAAGACCGCTGTGTAATCCCTTTATTTCAACAAAGTAACTGTATTCTGAATACCACCTTTTTAAACGGTAACTGTAATGGAATACAATTACCGTATTTCCCGGACTACAAAGCGCACCTGAATATTAGCCGCACAAGCTAAAATCAGGGGAAAATCCTGTTTTGTACATACATTAGCCGCACCTGACCAAAAGCCGCAGGTATTTCAATGTTGACTTATCATATGTAAGAGAATATGCACAAAGCGAATTGTCAGGAAAGAGATGGCTGTTTGGAGACACACCCCTTTTATTAATATTTTGAAAAACAAGTTATGGGTACATATTTGCACATGTAGTACATAACAATAACCTACAGCACACCAGAAAAATAGATTCGGACTACCTTTTAGGCTCAGGTGCAGTGACACGGCTTTAACAAGAAGAAAAGTCAGTCATTCACCACCATCTTTCTCTTCTTCCTGCGCACTAAAAACACCAAAGTCCTCTCCTCCAGTGTCGGAAACGAACAGGCTCAGGATGGCTTCGTCATCCACTCTCAGCTTCTCTCCTTCGTTGTCACTTTCAAAACAAAAGAAATCCTCGTTGTCAGAGTCGAACACCCTCAGAAGGGCCGTGGCGGTGTCCTCCTCTCCATCATGCAACAGTCCAGCCCTTCGAAATCCGTTGGTGATCGTGGATGTTTTCACACTTTTCCACGCTGTCAGAATCCACCGGTGGAGTTGAGCATAACTTGCTTTTCGCAAGTTTATCGCCGCTGGTCATCCACGACTCCCGCTGAACGCGTAGCGCTACTTTGAAGTTTGTTTTTCGCGCTACTTGTACGGCACTATGTTGCCTGGCGGATGGACATGTGACCAACATACCACTCTTGAACCCCGATCCTTCCGCCAGGCAACGTAGTGCCGTACAACAGCGGAACAAACAAAACAAATCGTCTTACGATATCACAAAAATCATGGACAATCCATAGAAAAGCCGCACCTGACTAAAAGCCGCAGGGTTCAAAGCTCGTGCAAAAAGTAGCGGCTTATAGCCCGACAATTACGGTACTCATATTTGTATTTTAAATGCGGAACAGTGTTACATGTATTCCATTACTCCCCAACACTGTTTATATTCACTTACGGTTGCTTTAGGGTTTCACTAGCTTAGCTTAGCTCGTAGCCAACTCGTTAGCAGCATGGCCTCTTCACCTGTCCCTCCTGCACTTTCCTGCTCATTGTGTCAGATGTTTAGTTACTCCTTGGCCTCCTTTAGCAGTAATGATACTTGTAATAAATGTAGCCTATTTACAGCTCTGGAGGCCAGGATTACTGAAATGGAGACTCGGCTTAGAACCCTTGAAAAATCTGTAGCTAGCAAGGCCCCTGTAGCCGGTGCAGCCGAAGATAGCGTAGGCCCCACTAGCTGTCCCCTGGGAGACTGCCCCGGGCAACCGGGGAAACAGGACGGCTGAGTGACGGTGAGGAGTAAGCATAGTCTTAAATAAATAAATAATTTTTTATTTATATAGCACCTTTCGAGATAGAATCACAAAGTGCTGCACATAAGATTACAAGTCATAAAAAGAGAAAATAAAACAGGCAAAAAATTAACCAAAAGTAGTTTTAAAAAGGTGAGTTTTGAGTTGTTTTTTAAAAACAGCTGCTGAGTCCACAGTTCTTAATGTTGGGGGAGAGAGTTCCACAGTCTCGGGGCCACAGCGGCAAAAGCTCTGTCACCCTTAGTCCTCCTCTTAGTGTTTTTAAAGCAAGTAAGCCCTGATCAGATGACCTCAAAGACCTGCTAGGGACATAGGGCTGTAGCAGATCAAAGATGTAGGCTGGTGCCAGTCCGTGCACAGCTCTGTAGGTCAAGACCAGGATCTTAAAATTGACTCTAAATTTAACAGGAAGCCAGTGTAACTGAGATAACAACGGTGTCACATGTGAGTACTTGGAGGATTTTGTCAAAAGCCTAGCTGCAGTGTTTTGCACAACCTGCAGACGATCCAGAGAACCTTTGCTTAGACACATAAACAGTGGATTACAATAATCCAAGCGTGACGAAATAAATGCACGTATAGCAATCTCCAGTTCAGAGCGAGATAAAACCGGGCTTAGCTTAGCCACATTTCTTAAACGATAAAAACAAGACCGAACCAGAGATTTCACATGCCCATCCAATGTGAGACTCGAGTCAAATTCCTGATAGAGGATTTAACACAGAGTGAGAGAGGACCGAGGGCTTTCACTATCTGCGATAGAAACCTATCAGGGGCGCATACGAGGACTTCGGTTTTCACCTCGTTGAGTTGGAGAAAATTTGCAGCCATCCAACGTTTGATCGAATCTAAGCAATCATTCAGATGCTAAAGCTTAGATAAATCCTCGGGCATAAAAGAAACGTACAACTGAATGTCATCAGCGTAACAGTGATAAGAAATGTCCTCAAAAGAGCCCATTATATTCTGGAGGGGGAGAAGATGTATTAAAAACAATAAAGCCCCCAAAACTGACCCCTGAGGGACACCATAAGTAAGGGAGGTAGAGGATGACCTAAAATCGGAGACTACCACAGAAAAGGATCGGTGATGGAGATAAGAGGAGAACCACTCTAATGCAGTTCCAGATACACCAACCCAATTTTTCAGCCTTTCAATGAGGATGTGATGGTCAACTGTGTCGAAAGCCGATGTGAGGTCCAACACGAGTAGAACAGAGCATTTTCCTGCATCATTATTCATCAAGATATCGCTTGAGACCCTAAGAAGAGCTGTCTCCGTGGAGTGAAATCGACGAAAACCGGACTGAAACTTATCGTAAATTCCATGTTTATCTAGAGCTGCCATAAGTTGCTTAGCCACAACCTTTTCTAGAAGCTTAGCGATTAACGGTAACTTAGAGATAGGTCTGTAGCTGCTCCAAAGAGAGGGGTCTAGCTGAGGGTTTTTTTTAAAGTGGGAGAATTGCAGCGTTTTTTAAAATAAACCGGAACTATACCAGACGCCAGTGAAGAGTTGATTAAAGTGAGCACACATGGGCCAATAAACTGGAAGACATTTTGAAAAATGATGCAGGTACAATGTCAAGTGAACAGGAGGATGCTTTCACTGAATTCACTAATTTTACCAGCTCAGATAGTGAAACAGGAGAGAAAGTATCCAAGATAATGGGCCGAGATGGGGTAGAGATTGAGATAACAGGTGCTGAGCTCTTAAACAGAAGCCCCAGGTACACCACCAACCTGTTCATGTGTCTAACCGTTTTTCCCCACTCGGCGACACACCCGCCGGTGGTCAAACTCTGGTAATTGGTGATTCTGTTCTCAGACATGTGAAGCTAGAGACACCAGCAACCATAGTCAATTGTCTTCCAGGGGCCAGAGCAGGCGACATTGAAGGAAATTTTAAACTGCTGGCTAAGGGTAAACATAGTAGTTAAACTGTTACTTGAAAAACCATCTCTAGGCCCAGCAGTTTTAGCTAATTATAGGCCAATCTCCAACTTTCCTTTCATATCAAACATTCTTGAAAGAGTAGTTGCTAACAGATCATCTGCAGAGGAATGGTTTATTTGAAGAGTTTCAGTCAGGTTTCAGAGCTCATCACAGCACAGACACAGCTTTACTGCAGGTACTGTGCTGCAGTGGTTTGTATCATATCTATCTAATAGACTCCAGTTTGTGCATGTAAATGGAGAGTCCTCTTCACACACTGAGGTTAATTATGGAGTTCCACAGGGTTCAGTGCTAGGACCAATTCTGTTTACATTATACATGCTTCCCTTAGGCAGCATCATTAGAAGACATAGCATACATTTACACTGCTATGCAGATGACACCCAGCTCTATCTGTCCATGAAGCCAGATAACACACACCAATGAGTTAAACTGCAGGAATGTCTTAAAGACATAAAGACCTGGATGGCCGCTAACTTTCTGCTTCTTAATTCAGATCAAACTGAGGTTATTGTACTCGGCCCTGAAAAGCTTAGAAATATGGTATCTAATAATAATAATAATAATACATTTTATTTGAAAACGCCTTTCAAAACACTCAAGGTCACTGTACATAGTAGAATAAAAGCAAGCAGTTTACAGAATCATAAAAGCATAAGACATAAACTAATAAAAGAGCAGAGTGGAGAGGTTATGTGGGTAAACTCTGCATTCACCAATGAGCTGAATCGGTTCTACGCCCGTTTCGAGGTTAGCCAGGCGGCTAATGCTATCTACCGCCTGACTACCGAGGACCGTGATGTCATCAGCGAGAGACCGGTGACCAGCATCGCGGAGCATGACGTCCGAGCGGCACTGAGGAGAGTGAACACAAGGAAAGCGGCGGGGCCAGACGGCATCACCGGCCGTCTGCTGCGCTGCTGTGCTGACCAGCTAGCAGGTGTGTTCACTTACATCTTCAACGAGTCCCTGGCGAAGTCTGTGGTCCCCACATGCTTCAAAAGATCCACCATCATCCCTGTGCCCAAGAACAGCAAACCCTCATCCCTGAACGATTACCGGCCAGTTGCACTGACCTCGGTAGTAATGAAGGTGTTTGAGAGGCTGCTGAAGAACATCATCTCCTCCTCCATCCCAGACACCACAGATCCGCTGCAGTTTGCCTACAGATCCAACAGATCCACAGAGGATGCCATCGCCCACGTCCTACACATCACTCTCAGCCACGTGGACAAGAAACAGGGTAACTATGTGCGAATGCTGTTTGTTGATTACAGTTCAGCGTTTAACACAATAGTGCCCTGCAGACTGTTCACAAAGCTGAGGGATCTGGGACTTAACAGCCGTCTGTGTGCATGGGTGTTGGACTTCCTCACTGGCAGAACTCAGGTGGTGAGGGTGGGCAGGTGCTTCTCCAACAGCATCACCATCAACACAGGAGCACCTCAGGGATGTGTCCTCTCGCCACTGCTCTACTCCCTCTACACTTCAGACTGTGTGGCCACCCATGGCTCCAACACCATTGTGAAGTTTGCTGACGACACAGTGGTGTTGGGTGCCATCTCCAACAACGATGAGGCGGCCTACATGGATGAAGTGAAGAATCTGGCATCGTGGTGCCAGGACAACCACCTCCAGCTGAACGTCAGCAAGACCAAGGAGCTGGTGGTGGACTTCAGAAGGGGTCAGCACAGAGACTACAAGCCCATTATCATCAATGGAGCTCCAGTGGAGAGGGTGCAGTCCTTCAAGTATCTTGGTGTCCACATCTCCTCAGACCTGACATGGGCTGCCCACATTCAGGTCCAGACCAAAAAGGCTAGGCAGCGCCTGTACCACCTACGACAACTGAGGAAGTTCAGGGTCTCTCCAAAGATCCTCAGGATTTTCTATACAGGCGCTGTGGAGAGCATCCTCACACAGAACATGACATCGTGGTTTGGGAACAGCTGTGTGAAGGACCAAAAAGCTCTCCAGAGAGTGATCCGTACAGCAGAACGCTGCTGCAGGATTGCTCTCCCCCCGCTTCAGGACACCTACACCAGGAGATGCCGGACTAGAGCAGCGCAGATACTGAAGGACCCATCCCATCCTGGCAACAAACTGTTCCAACTTCTGCAATCTGGTAGAAGGTTCCGCATCTTCCGGGCAAGGACAGAGAGACTCAAGAGGAGCTTCTATCCCCAAGCCATCCGTGCCCTAAACACACACACCCGCCCTCTCACATCATCTATAATTGACTGAGACAGGACTCTTCCAGACACTAAACCAAGGCACAATGTACATTTCAATTCCTTTAATTTTAAATATGTTTATATTGTCTATCCTGTAAAATAGTCAGATATCTATTCATATTAATGTACAGAATTCACCTGCTTGCTGCTACTACTGCACATTCACCCAGTGTATATACTATATGTGTGTGTGTGTGTGTGTGTGTGTGTGTATATATATATATATATATATATGTATGTATGTATGTATGTGTGTATATATATATATATATAAAAAAACACCCAGCACGCCCCTGCGGGCGGTTTATCCTTCAAGCTCGGGTCCTCTACCAGAGGCCTGGGAGCTTGAGGGTCCTGCGCAGTATCTTAGCTGTTCCCAGGACTGCGCTCTTCTGGACAGAGATCTCCGATGTTGTTCCCGGGATCTGCTGGAGCCACTCGCCTATCTTGGGAGTCACCGCACCTAGTGCTCCGATTACCACGGGGACCACCGTTACCTTCACCCTCCACATCCTCTCGAGCTCTTCTCTGAGCCCTTGGTATTTCTCCAGCTTCTCGTGTTCCTTCTTCCTGATATTGCTGTCATTCGGAACCGCTACATCGATCACTACGGCCGTCTTCTTCTGTTTGTCTACCACCACTATGTCCGGTTGGTTAGCCACCACCATTTTGTCCGTCTGTATCTGGAAGTCCCACAGGATCTTAGCTCGGTCATTCTCCACCACCCTTGGGGGCATCTCCCATTTTGACCTCGGGACTTCCAGGTTATACTCGGCACAGATGTTCCTGTACACTATGCCGGCCACTTGGTTATGGCGTTCCATGTATGCCTTGCCTGCTAGCATCTTGCACCCTGCTGTTATGTGCTGGATTGTCTCTGGGGCATCTTTACACAGCCTGCACCTGGGGTCTTGCCTGGTGTGATAGACCCCAGCCTCTATGGATCTTGTGCTCAGAGCTTGTTCTTGTGCTGCCATGATTAGTGCCTCTGTGCTGTCTTTCAGTCCAGCTTTGTCCAGCCACTGGTAGGATTTCTGGATATCAGCCACCTCCTCTATCTGCCGGTGGTACATACCGTGCAGGGGCCTGTCCTTCCATGATGGTTCCTCGTCTCCCTCCTCTTTCTTGGGTTTCTGCTGCCTGAGGTATTCACTGAGCACTCGGTCAGTTGGGGCCATCTTCCCAATGACCTCCCTGAAGACCACAGCGACCTCCCTGAACAGGGTCCAGTAACCATCACAGTGGCAGATATCCAAGAAAGGGTCTCCAGTATGAAGAGTTGGACAGCACCAGGGCCCGACATGGTTCACGCCTACTGGCTGAAGAAGCTGACTGCACTCCACGAGCGTCTGGCAGCACAAATGAACCAGCTGCTAGTTAACGAGAGACACCCGGAATGGCTAACTGAAGGCCGGACGGTCCTGATCCCCAAGGACCCCAAGAAGGGACCGGTCCCCTCCAACTACCGACCAATAACCTGCCTCAGTACTACATGGAAGCTCCTGTCAGGCATCATATCGGCTAAGATGAACAGGCACATGGGTCAATACATGAGCGGGACACAGAAAGGAATTGGCAAGAATACCAGAGGCGCAAAACACCAGCTACTGGTAGACAGAACAATCAGCCGAGACTGCAAGACCAGACTGACCAACCTGTGCACTGCCTGGATTGATTACAAGAAGGCCTATGACTCAATGCCCCACAGCTGGATACTGGAATGCCTAGAATTGTACAAGATCAATGGGACCCTAAGAGCCTTCATCAGGAACTCAATGGGGATGTGGCGTACAACACTAGAGGCCAACTCCAAGCCCATAGCACAAGTCACCATCAAGTGCGGGATCTACCAAGGAGATGCTCTGTCCCCACTGCTGTTCTGCATAGGCCTGAACCCCCTCAGTGAGATCATTAACAAGACTGGCTACGGATACCGACTACAGAACGGAGCAGTTGTCAGCCACCTCCTGTACATGGATGACATCAAGCTGTATGCCAAGAGTGAACGAGACATCGATTCACTGATCCACACTACCAGGCTATACAGCAATGACATTGGAATGTCGTTCGGACTGGAGAAGTGTAGTCGGATGGTAACAAAGAGAGGGAAGGTAGTCAGAACTGAGGGGATTGAACTACCAGAAGGCAACATTGCAGACATAGAGGACAGTTACAAGTACTTGGGGATCCCACAGGCGAATGGGAACCATGAAGAGGCCGCTAGAAAAGCTGCAACCACCAAGTACCTGCAGAGGGTCAGGCAAGTCCTGAGGAGTCAGCTGAATGGTAAGAACAAGATCCGGGCCATCAACACGTACGCCCTGCCCGTGATCAGGTACCCTGCTGGGGGTAATAGGCTGGCCAAAGGAGGAGATAGAAGCCACTGACATAAAGACAAGAATATATATATATATATATATATATATATATATATATATATATATATATATATTCTTCCTCTACACCCCCCCCCCCACACACACAATTTTTGCACATGTCGAGGAGCGTGTCAGGCTACATTTCACTGTGTGTTATACTTGTATAACTATGCATGTGACAAATAATAATAAAGAACCTTGAAGAACCACACACACACTCACTCACACACTCACACACACTCACTCACACACTCACACACACACACACACACACTCACACTCACTCACTCACTCACTCACTCACTCACTCACTCACTCACTCACACTCACTTCTGGCTGTGAGAGCAGATAGACTCAGCTGAACTCTGGACCTGTTTGTTCAGACTGAAGCACATCATTAAACCTCCACACCTGGCAACAAGTGTCAGCTGACGCTCAATGAGCTAACAGAGATCTCCCGCCATCATTGACCAGCTGCATTACTCCTTTCTTAAACGCCAGTTCAGCTCACTGAGCCACTGATCCAGCCCTAACTATCTGCTTTAGCAAAAAGGAAAGTTTGAAGCCTAATCTTGAAAGTAGAGATAGTGTCTGTCTCCTGAATCCAAACTGGAAGCTGGTTCCACAGAAGAGGGGCCTGAAAACTGAAGGCTCTGCCTCCCATTCTACTTTTAAATACTCTAGGAACAACAAGTAGGCCTGCAGAGCGAGAGCGAAGTGCTCTAATAGGGTGATATGGTACTACAAGGTCATTAAGATAAGATGGGGCCTGATTCAGATCTACCTCCCTCTGAGGTTAGACTGTAAGGACTCTCTGCAGCCGTTATTCTCCTGACTGTCTGACATTAAGACTTGGATGGCTCTTAACTTTCTACATCTAAATAAAAGTAAAAATGAAGTCATTGTGTTTGGGCTTCCTAAAGACCCCAACCTTTCCTTTGATTTTATGGGACCCCTAACTTCCGAATGTACTTCCTCCATTAAGAGCCTTGGTGTTACTTTTGACAGTGCTTTTAAATTTGATAAACAAATCAGCTCCGTAGTCAAGGGATCTTTTTATCATCTACGGATTTTAGCTAAAGTGAAGTCCTACCGGTGCAGGAACGATCTAGAAAGGGTGGTCCATGCTTTTATCACTTCACGGCTGGACTACTGTAACTCCCTTTATGCTGGTTTAGATCGTTCCTGTCTGCATCGCCTCCAACTGGTGCAGAACGCTGCTGCTCGCATGCTGACCGGTTCCAAAAAGAGAGACCACATCACTCCGGTCCTCTGCTCTCTCCACTGGCTCCCAGTTGCTTTTAGGATTGATTTTAAAATTTTACTGTTTGTTTTTAAGGTTCTTAACGGTACTGCACCTCCTTACCTGGCAGAGCTTCTTAGCATTTACCGCCCCAGGAGATCTCTGAGGTCAGCAGACCTGATGCTTTTAGATGTTCCCAGGTACAGATTAAAGACTAGGGGAGAGAGGCCTTTTGCTGTGGCTGCACCCAGACTGTGGAACAGTTTACCTCCTCACATCAGATTCTCCACAAGCCTTGGAACTTTTAAAACTGCTCTTAAAACTCACCTCTTCTCATTGGCTTTTAGCAAGGTTTAACTTATTGTTTTAACTTATTGTTTTATCAGTGAGGTGTTTTTATGTACTTGTGTTTTATTGTATTTTATATTTGTATTTTATTGTACAGCACTTTGGTCAGCCTCGGTTGTTTTTAAATGTGCTTTATAAATAAACTTGACTTGACTTGACTGATTATTTAAGACCTTGTATGTGAGGAGCAGGATTTTGAATTCTGGATTTAACAGGAAGCCAATGAAGGGAAGCCAATACAGGAGAAATCTCTCTTTCTAGTCCCTGTCAGGACTCTTGCTGCAGCATTTTGGATCAGCTGAAGGCTTTTCAGGGAGTTTTTTGGACTTCCTGATAATAATGAATTACAGTCGTCCAGCCTGGACGTAATAAATGCATGAACTAGTTTTTTCAGCGTCACTCTGAGACAGGATATTTCTAACTTTAGAGATGTTGCACAAATGGAAGAAAGCAGTCTTACATAGTTGTTTAATATGTGCGTTGAAGGACATGTCCTGGTCAAACATGACTCCAAGGTTCCTCACAGTGTTACTGGAGGCCAAGGTAATGCCATCCAGAGTAAGAATCTGGTTAGATACCATATTTCTAAGCTTTTCAGGGCCGAGTACAATAACCTCAGTTTGATCTGAATTAAGAAGCAGAAAGTTAGCGGCCATCCAGGTCTTTATGTCTTTAAGACATTCCTGCAGTTTAACTCATTGGTGTGTGTTATCTGGCTTCATGGACAGATAGAGCTGGGTGTCATCTGCATAGCAGTGTAAATGTATGCTATGTCTTCTAATGATGCTGCCTAAGGGAAGCATGTATAATGTAAACAGAATTGGTCCTAGCACTGAACCCTGTGGAACACCATAATTAACCTCAGTGTGTGAAGAGGACTCTCCATTTACATGCACAAACTGGAGTCTATTCAATTCAATTACATTTTATTTATATAGCACCAAATGACAACAAAAGTCACCTCAAGGTGCTTCATAGATACAGAGAAAAACCCAACAGTCATATGACCCCCTATGAGCAAGCACTTTGGCGACAGTGGGAAGGAAAAACTCCCTTTTAACCGGCAGAAACAGGCTCAGGGAGGGGTGGGGCCATCTGCTGTGATTGGTTGGGGTGAGAGAAGGAAGACAGGATAAAGACATGCTGTGGAAGAGAGACAGAGATTAATAACAGATATGATTCAATGCAGAGAGGTCTGTTAACACATAGTGAGTGAGAAAGGTGACTGGAAAGGAAAAACTCAATGCATCATGGGAATTCCCGGCAGCCTACGTCTATTGCAGCATAACTAAGGGAGGATTCAGGGTCACCTGCTCCAGCCCTAACTATATGCTTTAGCAAAAAGGAAAGTTTGAAGCCTAATCTTGAAAGTAGAGATAGTGTCTGTCTCCTGAATCCAAACTGGAAGCTGGTTCCACAGAAGAGGGGCCTGAAAACTGAAGGCTCTGCCTCCCATTCTACTTTTAAATACTCTAGGAACAACAAGTAGGCCTGCAGAGCGAGAGCGAAGTGCTCTAATAGGGTGATATGGTACTACAAGGTCATTAAGATAAGATGGGGCCTGATTATTTAAGACCTTGTATGTCTATTAGATAGATATTGTGATCAGGAGATACAAACCACTGCAGTGCAGTACCTGTAATACCTACAGCATGTTCTAATCGCTCTAATAGGATATTATGGTCGACAGTATCGAACGCTGCACTGAGGTCTAGCAGGACAAGCACAGAGATGAGTCCACTGTCAGAGGCCATAAGAAGATCATTTGTAACCTTCACTACAGGGAGTGCAGAATTATTAGGCAAGTTGTATTTTTGAGGAATAATGTTATTATTGAACAACAACCATGTTCTCAGTGAACCCAAAAAACTCATTAATATCAAAGCTGAATGTTTTTGGAAGTAGTTTTTAGTTTGTTTTTAGTTTTAGCTATTTTAGGGGGATATCTGTGTGTGCAGGTGACTATTACTGTGCATAATTATTAGGCAACTTAACAAAAAACAAATATATACCCATTTCAATGATTTATTTTTACCAGTGAAACCAATATAACATCTCCACATTCACAAATATACATTTCTGACATTCAAAAACCAAACAAAAACAAATCAGCGACCAATATAGCCACCTTTCTTTGCAAGGACACTCAAAAGCCTGCCATCCATGGATTCTGTCAGTGTTTTGATCTGTTCACCATCAACATTGCGTGCAGCAGCAACCACAGCCTCCCAGACACTGTTCAGAGAGGTGTACTGTTTTCCCTCCTTGTAAATCTCACATTTGATGATGGACCACAGGTTCTCAATGGGGTTCAGATCAGGTGAACAAGGTGGCCATGTCATTAGTTTTTCTTCTTTTATAGCCTTTCTTGCAGCCACGCTGTGGAGTACTTGGACGCGTGTGATGGAGCATTGTCCTGCATGAAAATCATGTTTTTCTTGAAGGATGCAGACTTCTTCCTGTACCACTGCTTGAAGAAGGTGTCTTCCAGAAACTGGCAGTAGGACTGGGAGTTGAGCTTGACTCCATCCTCAACCCGAAAAGGCCCCACAAGCTCATCTTTGATGATACCAGCCCAAACCAGTACTCCACCTCCACCTTGCTGGCGTCTGAGTGGGACTGGAGCTCTCTGCCCTTTACCAATCCAGCCACGGGCCCATCCATCTGGCCCATCAAGACTCACTCTCATTTCATCAGTCCATAAAACCTTAGAAAAACCAGTCTTGAGATATTTCTTGGCCCAGTCTTGACGTTTCAGCTTGTGTGTCTTGTTCAGTGGTGGTCGTCTTTCAGCCTTTCTTACCTTGACCATGTCTCTGAGTATTGCACACCTTGTGCTTTTGGGCACTCCAGTGATGTTGCAGCTCTGAAATATGGCCAAACTGGTGGCAAGTGGCATCTTGGCAGCTGCACGCTTGACTTTTCTCAGTTCATGGGCAGTTATTTTGCGCCTTGGTTTTTCCACACGCTTCTTGCGACCCTGTTGACTATTTTGAATGAAACGCTTGATTGTTCGATGATCACGCTTCAGAAGCTTTGCAGTTTTGAGACTGCTGCATCCCTCTGCAAGCTATCTCACTATTTTTGACTTTTCTGAGCCTGTCAAGTCCTTCTTTTGACCCATTTTGCCAAAGGAAAGGACGTTGCCTAATAATTATGCACACCTGATATAGGGTGTTGATGTCATTAGACCACACCCCTTCTCATTACAGAGATGCACATCACCTAATATGCTTAATTGGTAGTAGGCTTTCGAGCCTATACAGCTTGGAATAAGACAACATGCATGAAAAGGATGATGTGGACAAAATACTCATTTGCCTAATAATTCTGCACTCCCTGTAAAGCTGTTTCTGTGCTGTGATGAGCTCTGAAACCTACTACTGCCAGCTTCAAGGCAGAGATAGGTTGAACATATTTAAGATTGAAGTATTGATTAATGGTAGGAATTCTTTGAGCAGTCTTGTAGGAAAGAAGGGTCTATAAGTCACATTGATGATTTGGAGAATACAATAAGATAGTCTTTTATTGTCATTGTACATGTACAACAGAATTGATGAGAATAGGATGAGGAAGTTATTACTGACGTCAACTCAGAAAGAGTTTCAATAAATATCAGTGGTTAAAAACTCCATAGAATTTAAATAGTATCTTTGGTTCCATCATGTTAGCATGTTTTTTTTATTCAGGTGGACTCACCTCAATGTACTTTTTCTGCAGGTCATGTAACTTATCAAGGAGGATGGAGATTCAGCATTAAGCCAGCATCCTGTGGGCAGGAGGTCTGAGGAGAGGCAAGGGATCATGGGCGATGGAGGACCCCTGCAGACTGAGGGGAATGCCCTCCTCAAAGCTGTCTTCCAGGGGAAGTTGAGGCTGACCCGCCTGCTGCTCGAGGGTGGCGCTTACATCAATGAGGGCAATGAGCGTGGCGAGACGCCCATCTCTGCTGCCTGCTTAGCAAGCTACGATGACCCACAGACCCGGCAGAGGATGGTGAGGTATCTGTTGGAGAAAGGAGCTGACCCGAACATCCCCGATAAGAGTGGCCGGACAGCGCTGATGCATGCCTGTGCAGAGCAGGCAGGAAAGGAGGTGGTGTCACTGCTGCTGGAGAACGGAGCCGATCCCAGCCTCAAAGACTACTCTGGTTCCTCTGCTCTTGTCCACGCCATCAACAAAGGGGACCGTGACACCCTGCAGGTTCTGCTGGACTCCTGCAAGGCCAAGGGCAAGGAGGTGATCATCATCACCACCGACACATCTCCGTCAGGCACCAAGAAGACCAAACAGTACCTCAACTCCCCACCATCCCCAGGCATTGTGGACAAACTGTCTCCTGCCTGTATGTCACCCTCTGAGGTGGAGATTGGCACCTCCTCCCCTGCAGGAGACAAAGATGAGGAAGGGATCTTCAGCTTCAAACTCACCTCAGCATTACCTTTACCTTCAGCTCGACCTCCAGGTGAGAAGAGGCCACCTCCCCGTAAACTGCTTAAGCGTCTGAACTCAGAACCGTGGGGCCTGGTGGCACCTTCAGTTCTCAGTGGGGTTCCCCAGGACCGGGTGGATGGAGGTCTGGAGGAGGAGGAGGGCAACAGCAACCTGAACAAGACGATCACAGAGATGAACGGACTGACTGTCACAGAGCCGGTGAGGCCACTATTGTCACGGCGTCACAGCATTGAGACGCACGACCCCACATCCCCTAAACTCATTGACCGATCCTGCTCTGAGGACTGCGCAGGGCTGTCTGGTCCATCGTGGGCTGACAAAGTGCAGCAGCACCAGATCCTCTACCGCAGGAACACAGCTCCAGAATCCCAGGAGAACGCTGCTGGACCTGGGACAGTTGTGGCCCGAACCCTAGCTCACCCCAAGCTCACACGGATGGAGCACTATGAGTCAGATACCCACCTTTGTCCAGAGTCCATTCCTGGATCACCGGACTCTGGGAGGATTTCGGTAGAACGGAGGAGGTACAACGCTTCCCCCTTGTCCCTGGTCACCAGTTCTTCCAGGGAGTCTCTGGAAAACATCCCCAACTCAGTTTCTCCCATCACTATGCGACGGCGTGGCCCAGGGCTCCTGGAGCGCCGGGGCTCTGGGACCCTGCTGCTGGACCACATCTCCCACACCAGGCCCGGCTTCTTGCCTCCGCTTAACATCAACCCGCAGAGACCCATCCCTGACATCCGGGCCAATGGGAAACCCACCTCCCCCATCAACTCCGGACACAAGATCCTGGTTCCAGTAGCCCCAGCCTCACCCAAACGGGGCCCAGACTTCAAGATGAAGAAGAAGCTGATGAGGAGACACTCAATGCAGACAGAGCAGATGAAGCAGCTTTCGACCTTCCAGGAGATTCTGGCGGAAAAAGTCATTGAGTCCAACGGGGATTGATGAATGAAGACAAGGGAGCAAAGCAAAGGGTAGCTGCAGAGACTTATCAGGGGTTGATTTACTGTGAAGCATCTCCATTAGATCATCACAGATGAACTCAAATTAATACCATGGTGTGGTCTTTAAGGAGAGCTGCACCAACAAGGACTCAATTCACCTGAGAAGAGTTTAGGTTTAATACAGGTTTTGTCTGTTCCTGGTGTGAAACTGTGAGGTCAGTATGAGTTTAATCCAACCAACATTAAAGATCATTGCAACATGCAGTTAGACTCTATCACCTTACCGATTACCTTTCATATATAACATCACATCTTCAGGAATCAGATTATTCTGAGAATATGATGACGTGTGCATGTCTGTGCAGGTTCATGCAGGTGATAGCAGTATTAAGTTGATTAGACTTCTTTTTTAGGTTATTGAAAAAGCGTTTCTGATGAGACTCAAGTATATAGAGAGTTCCTAGACGTGTACGTCCACACGCAGAGACGTGTTCATAGACGTGTACGTCCACACGCAGACGTGTACGTCCACACGCAGAGACGTGTTCGTCCACACGCAGAGACGTGTTCGTCCACACGCAGAGACGTGTTCGTCCACACGCAGAGACGTGTTCATGGACGTGTACGTCCACACGCAGATCATGTGCAAGATCATGGGCTCTGAAAATAACAAGTAGAAAATATCAAATTGTACTGCTTTCAAAATTCGAATAAAATAAATATTAAATCCAAGAAACTAAATAACGATCAACATGTGAGACCTTATTTTCTTACGAAGCTGTTTACAAACCTGTATTAAATTAAGTAATGGTGCTTTATGTGGCTGTTCAGTGACATTGCGTGACGCTTGTCAGCAGTGTCTTCACAGGTAGTCCTAATTTGTTTTAACATATTAGTACGAAAGCTGCATTTTAAATCAAACTACGTATTCTTGATCACAAATACTGTTCTGGCATCTTTAAGAAACCAAAGTGCTTGAAAATCACTTTAAATACAGTGAGTTATGAGGATATACTTACCTTGTTTGTGCAGAGGCCCGGCTCCCCCTGATCAGCATGGCCACTGTGCTGACATACAAGGAGGAGTTCTTAAAACATCTAAAATTTAAATTAAACTCAGAAGGAAGATTATTTACACCATCTGCATGCCTTCAGTTCCTAATAAACCATATGACATATGTAACTGACACAGCGATCACCTGCTTTTCATACGGTGCATGTGCATTACAACTTGTAGGTTACAGTGGGTCCTCAAAAGCATAAAATGTTAATGTTGAGTATTTTTGAACTAGAAAACGTTGATATTTATTCTTTATGAGTCAAACATCATGCAGAAGTACTTGAAATTTTCCATGCAAAGTAAATGCTGGTATCACCGCAGTCAGCCACGCATTTGACTAAAGTCCTGGAGCAGTCGGTGGGTTGGTTCTGGCCTAGTGGGCCATAATTTGATATACAGTGTTTAATGTCTTCCAGTGACAGTCACGATTACTTCTTTATAGTGTGGCAAACAGATGAACAGCTTCCTGTTGCATCGTTTTGCCACAGACAAACTGCAGTACCTCTGGATGACCAGTAGGAGATCCACAATATTGGTGTAAAATTCTTACATCCAAGGAAAGCTCGATGAAGAACTCCAACCCAAGATCAGTTTAATGAATAAAAGAAAGGATAACTGAAATTACCCAATACTAGAGCTCTTTAACATATTTGCTCATACACGTGGTAATTCGTTTCACCGTTGTAGCTCCCTCAGAGATTTCCAGCAGGTTGAAGTTGAAACTTGTGGGTGAAGCTCTCCTTACCTTCATTTAATTGTCTGAATGTTTAGCCACAGAAAGCTCCTCAGATTCCTCCGAATTTCTCATCCTCTCCTCCACTCAGACCTGAACTGGCCTAAAGAGAAATAATCAGACTCCTTTGATGTTTACAGATGCACAATTTGCACTGAGGTCATTTCCATTTTCCTCCTGCTACCAGATGAAGACACAAACGTCCTGCTGCAAACTAACTTGTTTTCATTCATAAAGCTGACATATTTATTTATACGCTCCTGTTTGATTGATAACGTGTAAAACTACCTACTGCGCTGTATGTACTGTAATGATCTATAGTCAATATAATAGTTGGTATATCTGTGGAAACCCATCTTTATTTTACCCGTTTCCTGTGTCTGTACTTTCAGAGATGATATTTTGATTGAACTTGTGTTGAGAAACATTGGTTTATTGTTTATGATACTCCAAAGAAACCAGTTCACACTGTAAGTACTGAAAAACAAATCTGTAATGTTATACACTACACCTGTTTCAGCACGAGGGGACCCTGTTAAAGGAGCAGCTTGGGCAGAAAAAGTCAGTTCACTCATTTTATTCTGAGATGTTAGCAGGTTTTAAATCAGAAGCACCTTTATTAATAAACAGGTGGAAAAATCGTTGGAAACTGGGGCGTGTCCTCATCTCACAGCTGAACCTATGACCCCCTCAGTTCACTTTTATTTATATATAATCCTGTGAAAAAACCAAGCCCACTGTTACTAGTTCTATAGGCATCAACATGGTGTTACCCGAGGGAGGCACCCATTGCAGTAGGAATGAGCCGTAGGTATGCAGTCAGTCCACAAGGCTAATCCTAATACAAAAACAACTGTTCTAAACAGGTAACAGGAGCACACAAGACAATTGTAGGTGGGAGACAGACAAGCGCTGAGGGGAATATATTAAAAACGAACACATTAAACGGCAATCCACACTTGACGATGTGTCATAGAAACTCTTCAATGCCCGTCACCGCGGTAAGATAATATAACCTTTATTAGTCCCACGCGTGGACAGTGCAAAGTTACATAGAAAAATTAGAAAAAAATAAAGACTGGAATAAAATATCAATAAGATACTGTACACAACTGTACACAATAGAATAGAATAAAATACTATATACACAATTGAATAAAATAGCATTTGTATTCTATTTTATTCTATGTACATGTAAAAGCGGCGAGAAAAAGGATCAGCTTCCACGTGGCGCCTTCGCTGTCTGCGGTGCTAAAACACAATCCGTACATTAATGGGTGCTGATACGATGAGATAATTAACAAATAGACCAAATAAACAGCCACAACCATCAGAACAGTTCTCAGCTCTTCACTGTCAAATTAAATCAGCCTCAGAACACATGGTAGCAGACACAGACATCCAAGGACGTCGGCCCAGCAGCCATTGGCTATCTGTAAATTAAAACGGGACATTACTTACACTGAGCAGGTTACCTCAGAAGGAATATCCCTCCCACTTTGCCTCATGTCTGTTTTTCAGTTAACTGCCCCCGGCAAGTTTCCACACAGTTTCTTGCTACTGGGGTACAAATAACTTTAAACCTCTGCCAAAACTCAAGCAGAACGTTATCTGGGGACTACCTCACTAACAGAAGGCCACACCAAGCTGTTGTAGAAAAGCTAAAAAGGCCAAATAGCGCTGCTTAGACCCAGTATTCACACAACTCCAGGTTCACACAAGAGATCAACAAATTACCTGCACCTGTGCTTATAAAAGGGAAAAACCCAGCTCTGCCTGCCAGGGCAGTTTCCAGACTCAGGTCTCGCCTGTCGCAAGGGTAAGAAGCAGCCACCTATATAAAAGTAGAAATGTTGTCAGCATTCAAGAATGTGTTATCAGTGCTCAGGATGAAAGACATCAGCAATATTCTTGGTGCTGTCCATCAATCTGGGAGGAGCGATGAGATCATTTCCACACAATGTGAAAGTCCGTCATTCTACAGTGAGAAGGATTGTTCATAGGCGGATGTTGGTGTGGCTGCAGTCAATTTGTGCAAATATCAAAGCGCTCCATCTCACACTCTACAGGCCTCAGTTAGCATCTTAAACACTGAAGTTAATGACAGCACAAATAGAAATAGACCAAAGAAGTATGGCTGCTTTAAAAGAGAAGAGGAGAAAACATGACTTAGGTTTGTAAAGCCGCAGCAGACTTCAGCAACAGACGAGAGTAAAGTGCACAGCAGCAAACGGCTCGCTGTGAGCGCCGTGCAGGAGTGATGACGATCCGAGTGGACCGTGAACTCCCCGTACATCCGAGTATTCCAAAGTCAGAGTGAGGCCGTGTGTCCCGCAGCTCGGACCAATCGGCAGGACGCTGAAGCGAGCGCAGACGGAGCTGCTGCAGCGGTCCAGAGTGCAGAGCTCAGAGAGCTGTGCATAAACGAATGGAGCAAACTTCAGCAACGCTGTGAAGAAGAGTGGAGCCAAACTCCTCAGTTAAGTATCTGAGGCTGTGACCACGGGACTGTAACAACATGATTGTTGGGCTTCATTTCTGTATCTAACGGTAGTTTTAAGATGAACTAGTAAATAACAATTAGCTAATGTCACGCATGAGACGAGTGTCATTACACTTTGGTAATGTAAATATAATATGGCTAATATATCTATTATTATATTAATTAAGATTTATTACAGCAGTGAGCTTGAACTCTGTGTCAAATACTGAGCTTCAGTAAAGATTCAAGTTGCAGTTATTTATATTTCCTATCACCATAAATCTTCAAAGACAAGCATCTGTTACATGGTATATACAGATGTATTATATATAAGAGACAAATATTGTTCATTTAATTTGTTGGCATTATTTAATTTGGCTCATTGCTTACATATATGTATAAAAAGCAAATGTACGAGCTGTGATAACTGTTTCTGATAGAATGAAGAGTAGACTGATATATGAAATATTCCTTTATTGGGTGAGAAAATCAGACCATGTCATAACTGCTGTAAGGTTGGGTATCAGACGCCACCTCTCTGGGGACACCTCAGGCCCTCCAAGGTTTGGAGGCCTATCTCCACCCACCACCACTTCCCCTGCCGGTGGCGGACTCCCTCAGGTGTCGGTGTGTTGGTGGTTCTTTGTGTCTGGGGGTGGGCGTCCGGGTACACACCGGCTCACTCCTTGGCGGCCGCTTGTCGGGGCCTGGAGCCTGGGGCTCGCTCGGGCCCCTTTGGAGGTGGGGTGCCCCCGGCCTCTCGGCCTAGGGCTCGGTCACTCAGGCGCAGCTGGGGGCCGGCGGAGCTCACGGGCGCGTCACTGCAACTCCCCCTGACTTCTGCTCCGCGGCTGCTGGGCGAGCCCTCATCTGGGACTCTCCTCAGCTCTTACTGGGACAGTGGCGCGGCTGCCCCTCTGTTGGTCTTCCATGGTCTCTTGTGTTCTGGGGGCCTCTGGATGTCTGGAGTTTTGATCTCCTCCATACCCGCTTCACACCCTGGAGGACGGGGCTGTGGCCCCCCCACACTCCCTAGCAGATCATTACATGGAGAAACCTTTGGAATGCAAGCATGCTGATCCACACAGGTATGCACACATGGGTATTCACAGACGCGGACTAAAGCTTTCTTGGCTGCTGCCTCAAAGCACACTGTGCGCTGTCTATCTTGCGTGCTGCACAATATCGTTTATTACTTAGTAAATACTGATATCTATGACTAGCTAGTTTATTGTGATGGTATGGTGCTTTGTTTTCTCTATTATTATGTTGCTCTTTGTTGTTTGCTGTCTCCTCTGTTTGTTTTTGTTTGTTTGTTTTTTTTCTCCATACAGGTGACCCAGGAGTTTTTTTTTTTTTTTTTGTCTCTCTTCCCCCCCCTTCTCACCGTCTCTTCTCCCCTTTGGTTTTCTTTCTTTCTCTCCCCCTCTCTCTCTCATTCATTCCCCCTGTCCTATTTATTAAAAAAAAAAAAAAAAAAGACAAAGGATGAACTGAAGCTCTGCCATCACGTAATGTCGCATACTGCTGTTTCTGATGTCATTTAGGAAAAAAAAAAAATAATAAAAAAAAAATAACTGCTGTAAGTCACACAAAATAGACATCAGAGCCTTAAACAGGCTGACTTCTGCTAAATGGGTCAAACTGGGCAGAAAGTCTACAAACACATAACATCCTTATAGAATATGATGTAACACTATAGATCAACTTAGCTCAGAATATATAAAGCATATAAACAGTTACAGCAATATGATGCAACAAACACAGCAGCTACTGATCCAAAATACTCAAAGCTTCATAGAACTGAAACCAACATTTATTTTAGCTCCATTCTGCTGCTGATACATACTTTAGGTTTCTGAACATTAAACTTGTTTCTGCCTTTCATGGTGTGTAACCTGAAGGCCCTGAGTACTCTGAGTACTTTCTCCCACACTGGAAACACTGGGATGATCACATTATTTGAACATTACCTAATAAGACTGATTCAGCACAGACAGTTATGTTAAACTTTCCTAGCAGTCCTTCACAAACAGGGAACAGTCTGTCTATTCTCTCCATCTGTCAGCTGCTGCTGGCTCTTCCTCCTCCTCCTCCTCACACACTGCTGAGTTTGTCCTGGTGGATCATCAGGGCTGCAAAGCCTCACAGATGATGTGCAGCAGTGGCTCCCTCAGTCTGTCCTCACTCTGGACACTTGCAGTCGTCACACATGGAAATCAAATGTGTGATAAGCTGCAGGATTCAAACACAAGTGTAACTTATAAACACATGTTCATACTTTTATTCCACAATCAGAGAGAAAGAAACAGAGAGTGCAGGACAGACAGACAGGTGACAGTCTCAGGTGTACACACTGCTACACAACAGCACCAGAGAAGCAGGATTTAGTGTTTGTGTTATTACAGTGTAAACAAGAAGAGTTCCAGATGGTGCAGTGGACACATGTGTGACTGCTGTGATTAAAGCATCTTTCTTTCAGCTTAACGAGTGAACCGTCAGCTCGTTCAAACACACGTTAAAGTCCGTTTGGCTCGACACCACCGAACAGAGGCAGCAATATAACACAGCTCACATTAACAGTGCAGTGAATCCTGCTTGTGCCGTGATGTTCAGGACTGCAAACCGAGCAGCATCACTGACTTTCAGCTTGTTGTGTTTGTGGATATATGACTGACTTTAATTATCCATGAAATCATCAGAGTCTCTGTGAGATTAAGCTCAGCTATTGAACGGCGTATATTTAAAGGCTTTAAAACCAAGTTAGTACAAACGTCACTAATGTCACATAACTGTGCCGACATGTGGCCAACAGTCATGTTTTAATGTTCTTCGTTATTAAACATTCGCACATAAATAAATAACATTCAGTACTTACATTTAAGTTCGAGCTGCATCACTGTGTGGTTTGGAGCCTGCAATGCGTCCTGTCATAGAACCCTCCAACGCATAGTGAGAGCTGCAGAGAGGATCATTGGTGTCTCTCTCCCCTCCCTCCAGGACATTTACAGCACCCGTCTCACTAAAAAAGCCCTTTGCATAGCGGCTGATCCCACGCACCCAATGCAAAGCTTCTTCAAGCTGCTGCCGTCGGGGAGGAGACTGCGGAGTCTCCAGGCCAGGACCAGCAGGCTGAAGGACAGCTTCATCCATCAGGCTGTCAGGAAGCTTAACTCCCTCCCGATTCTGCCCCCTCTCCCCTCTCTCCTCCACGGTCTCACTGAACTCTGTCACACACACACACACACACACACACACACACACACACACACACACACACACACACACACACACACACACACACACACACTCACTGGCCTGCACCAGTTACCAGTCACTTTGTGGAGCATTGGACTGCCATTACCTCATAAGACTTTGTTGTTACACTATCTCTTACCGTACACTACTAAATCTCCATTTGCACTACTCTGCCTGGTTTACACTCAATGTCACTTACCCATTATATTGTATATTGTATAGCTTTCTTGTTATATGTAAAATTGTATTTATTTAAATTTTTACTTTTTAATTATTTTACTTGCATTTTTAATCACTTTTATATTTAATTATATTTAAATGTTCATTTGCTATTTATCTAGGGATTGAGAGTAATGCAATTTCTATTCTCTGTATGTCCTGTACATGTGGCAGAATCGACAAATAAAGTTGACTTTGACTTTGACTTTTAAAAGTTCACTTTTCAGCTGCTCCGCTTCACCCATCTGCGATTTTTTCACAAAAAACTATCCACACCCACCGCCGCGCTATGAATTGTGGGATAGGTTGGGCCACGAAGGCTACACCGGACTCAGCCTTCAAATCTGGGGAAATTAAGGATGCATTTGGAGGACTCTTTGAGGACAGCCTTCGTTGCGTCGTTGTGACGTAATCAGTCTACAAATGTGCACTACAAAGCATGCGGTCGCTGGATTGGGACACAGCCATCGTCTCACATTGCAGAGTCACGGTGTTAAATCACAGGTTCTCTTCTGGTGTTTATCTCCTGTTAGGGTTAGGTCTCCTTTTGCATTTAGCGTTTTGGCCAATCAATAAGAGTTCTCTAAAGCTTTGTGTCGTAAATTGAACATTTATCAGGCTTCGGGGATTTTAGAGTTTTGCACTTTGATTCTGGGCTGAAGGTGGTTGATTAGTTTGGTACATTTTAACATTTTATGACTGCAATTTAAAAGAAATCTGCAGATTATTTAAAATTAGATTTATTTAAATATATTTAAAATAGATTATTGATCACTGGGCCTTGATACAGGCTATACGGTAATACGTTTACTTTCATAACCAGTTTCCCAGATGTGGATTAAAGCTAGTGCTAATTGAAAAGCCATTTTAACCTGTAGCTTCACGTAAAAAACATTTTTGGTCCAAGACTGGACTTAATACATGTCTGAGCCTTAATGTTTAACTTTCAACAAGTCTGCTCTGATTGGTCCAGCACTAAGCAGGGTCAGATTCAAGAAGTAATGTCGCAATAGAAAAGGCTGAACTTTTACTCCCAGAGATGAGCTGTAAAAATCAATTTTAATCACCAAGTTTTGATTTTGTGAAAATAGTATCTTTAGGATGGGCTGCCAAAGAAGCATGAATTGAATGAGTGAAGTCCTTTACAACACGTTACAGCGGTGGTTCTCCAATGTTTTACATCATTCCCCACATGGCAGGAAGAAATATTTTCACGCCCCATCTAAAGAAAATTAAAGCCATAAACTCAGTCACAATGAATCCTTCAGTCATTTTTGTTTTAAACAACTTTCATTTCAGATAAATATTTGTAACGTTTGTCCCTCGACTGCTTCAATCGTCTGAAGCACTTCTTCTAAAAAGCAACAAGTTGAACAGGATGTGAACCAAACATGGAAATAAGTCCAGAAACTTTTGAACGGAGATGAAAAATATATAATTTAGTGAGAGTTTAATACTTTTCACTCTTAGTGGCTGCAGTCAGCCTGTTTTTGACTGCAGAGCGGTGGTGTGGCGTGGTCTGTGATGCAGCTGCGGGGGAGGCGGCTGCACCTGAGCAAAATCCCCAATCATGCCTTGCCGGCTTAAAACAGAAAGAACTGGGTCCTATGTTGTTGTTGTTGTTGATGTGTGTAGGCTGTAGCTGAAACACTGCAGTTGCATGTGTAAGTCGCCAGCCGCAATAAAAAAGTGTACTGAAAAGTGCGAACACGTGGGCGAGTCTGTCGTGCCCCAATCCAGGGTTTCAGCACCGCTGTAAACAATGAACGACAGATTTGCCCATGTATTCGCACTTTTCAGTACACTTCTTTATTGCAGCTGCCGACTTACACACGCTGCTGCAGCTTTGCAGTGGATGTACATGTTATTAACTTCTGCAAATTTCTTTGTTCCGCTGTAAACGTGATTGCGATGTTTAACATCAGCTCCGCTTGAGAACCACTGTGTTACAGGGACAACACCAGAGAGAACATGGGCTCTTTGAGTTATCAGGCAGGAAGCTTTATTTTTTTTTATTTTTTTTTATTTATTTATTTTTTTTTAAATGACATCAGAAACAGCAGTATGCGACATTACGTGATGGCAGAGCTTCAGTTCATCCTTTGTCATTTTTTTTTTTTTTTTTTTTTTTTTAATAAATAGGACAGGGGGAATGAATGAGAGAGAGAGGGGGAGAGAAAGAAAGAAAACCCAAGGGGAGAAGAGACGGTGAGAAGGGGGGGGAAGAGAGACAAAAAAAAAACAAAAACAAAAACAAAAACAAAAACAAAAAAACTCCTGGGTCACCTGTATGGAGAAAAAACAAACAAACAAACAAACAAACAAACAAACAAACAGAGGAGACAGCAAACAACAAAGAGCAACATAATAATAGAGAAAACAAAGCACCATCACAATAAACTAGCTAGTCATAGATATCAGTATTTACTAAGTAATAAACGATATTGTGCAGCACGCAAGATAGACAGCGCACAGTGTGCTTTGAGGCAGCAGCCAAGAAAGCTTTAGTCCGCGTCTGTGAATACCCATGTGTGCATACCTGTGTGGATCAGCATGCTTGCATTCCAAAGGTTTCTCCATGTAATGATCTGCTAGGGAGTGTGGGGGGGCCACAGCCCCGTCCTCCAGGGCATGAAGCAGGTATGGAGGAGATCAAAACTCCAGACATCCAGAGGCCCCCAGAACACAAGAGACCATGGAAGACCAACAGAGGGGCAGCCGCGCCACTGTTCCAGTAAGAGCTGAGGAGAGTCCCAGATGAGGGCTCACTCAGCAGCCGCGGAGCAGAAGCCAGGGGGGGTTGCAGTGACGCGCCCGTGAGCTCCGCCGGCCCCCAGCCGCGCCTGAGCGACCGAGCCCTAGGCCGAGAGGCCGGGGGCACCCCACCTCCAAAGGGGCCCGAGCGAGCCCCAGGCCCCAGGCCCCGACAAGCGGCCGCCAAGGAGTGAGCCGGTGTGTACCCGGACGCCCACCCCCAGACACAAAGAACCACCAACACACCGACACCTGAGGGAGTCCGCCACCGGCAGGGGAAGTGGTGGTGGGTGGAGATAGGCCTCCAAACCTTGGAGGGCCTGAGGTGTCCCCAGAGAGGTGGCGTCTGATACCCAACCTGACATATAGACACAGACATACAGGCACACACAGACACAAACATCCATTCCCACCCTCATGCTCTCATATGCACTCACTCCACACTCAACCAACGTGGAGACAGACATAAAGAGACGCTGTACACACAATCACACTCCCCAAGCGTACTCTACAAACCGGGTCTAGGTACCCTTGCCCCTGGAGGGGGGAATTGCACCCAGACCCAGGTGGTGTTACCCTTTTCCCTGCGGTGGGGAGAGGCAGACCACCCCGACTCCGCAGCAGCAGGGAGGCCCCACACCCCAGACCGCAGTCGGACGGCCAACTCCTCCTACTAGCCCTCCCGCTCCAGCAGGCCGCAGAGAATGGGGGTGGGAGAAGACTCCAAACCTCCCTCCACCCGCTCATTGTAGTGTTGATGCATATGTGTTCTAAGGTGCAATTAAAACCCAGGAGGGCATGGAGCTACCTGCCAAGGAGCAGCAGGTAAGCGCATAGTCCCTCCTGCTAACCCTCAATGACTAAGTGTATTTAAAATTGAGAGGTGGGCAACGACGTCAGGGGTGAGGTGTACACCCTGATGGTGATTTGGACTCCGTGATTGTGCCCACCCCCAAGATCCTATATGTATGTGTAATGAGAGTGTGAATAATGTGAATGTCTAAGTTGTGGGATAAAATTGAGGCAGAGGCAGCCAGAAGGGGACAGGGGGGGGGGGGGGGGGTAGCCTCCTCTGCACCCTGGTGACATACCCCCACTCCAAGGCCCTGCATGTATGGGTGGTTGTGGAGGAGCGGGAAGAGGGAGGCAGCTGGAGATGGGGAGGGAAGGAAGGGAGGGGCAGGTAACCCCTCCCTGGGGCCAGCTCCCCCGCTGACCCCAGTAGGCACTCCCACCCTCCGCGACCCGCCAGGGAAGGGGGGCCCAGGCCCATCAGACCGGGGCCCAGTGCAGTAGCGCCCCCCGGCTCCACAGAGCCCTGGACAGTCCACCCAACCCCACCACAGAGAAAACTGCACCCACCCCACCAACCACACATCTTCCAGACTACATAAGACGGTAAACGCCCAGGCTGAGATCTTCCTCCACCTCTCCTGTATCTCCCCCTCCTGCAGAGAGTTCCTGAGAGAAGAAAGCTCCTGCCAGATGTGACCATCCCCCCCACCAGTTGAAGAGCCCCCCAGGCAGCTCGATGCACCGGCGGCACCCTGCTCCAGGGCCGGGCCCCCATGCACCCACCCGCCCACAACCCCGGCAACACACCAACCAGGACCCGAGCCCCCGAGGCCCGGCCCGGGCCCCCGCCCAGAGACGGAGCACCCCCAGAACCTCACGCCCATCCCGGACCCACCCAGGGGCAGCCAGGTTGCCAGGTCAGTAACCCACGTCCGTCAGCACAGACCCTCCCCTAGCCCCGCTGCACGCAGCCGCGAGGAAACAGTCACCTGAGAGCCAACAGAGCCCTCAACCGGACGTGACCGCTACCCCGGGTTGAGCCCCCCAAGGAAGATGCCTCCGGGGAACCCCCCGACGCCCTAAGCCTGTCCCTACCCCCTCACCAATCACAACAGTGAAGGCGGGACCAAACTATGACCCCCCACCCCCACTAGGTGATGGAGCTGATAAAAGGGGCCCAGAGCAATTGATCTGATGTGGTGGCAGAGGCTGTGTCAAGACTAATGTAATCTAATAGATAATTTCTATATTGGTTAGAATTAAGATTATTTTTATTTTTCCAGTTCATGAGGACTGTTTTCTTGGCTATGCATAGGGCAGTGAAGATCATATGGGCTATATTCTTTTCTGAAGTGACATTATCTAAGCTGCCCAACAAACACACTAAGGGGGAGGTTGGAATGTTACATTTCAGACATTTTGATAAGTCTTCACATATCTCACGCCAAAACTTTTGCACTGGTGGACAGAACCAAAGAGCGTGGATGTAATTGTCTGGTGTATTGCCTTGACAGTGTGAGCAGTTGTTGGAAGATGTAAAGCCCATCTTGAACATCCGATGACCTGTATAGTGCACTCTATGAAGTATTTTGTATTGTATTAATTGCAGACTGGGATTTTTAATTAATTTAAAAGTTTTTAAGCAAATCTGAGACCAGAAGTTTTGGTCTAGGTTGACTGATAAATCTGCTTCCCACTTTGCAGTAGGAAGGGATATTGATTCATCTAATTTAGAAAGTGTTCTGTATATTTTAGATAATAATTTGGGGGATTTAAGAGTAAGAAAATGTGCCGCACTTAGTGGTGTTTGTAATTCAACTTGACTGAGGTTAAATTTCTTTTTTACTATGGATTTAATTTGTTGATATTCTAAAAACCTTGTCTTGTTGATCCCATATTGTTCAACTAGTCTGTCAAATGGAATAAATTCTGTTCCCTCTAATATATGTTCTAAGTATTTAATTCCTTTACAACTCCATTCTGGGAAATTAATCATATTATTGTTTTGTAATATGTCAGGGTTATTCCAGATAGGTGTACGTTTGCATGGGATTAATGAAGACTCCGTTATTTTTAGAAACTCCCACCATGCTGTTAGAGAAAAGCTGATGTTGATACTTTTAAAGCATTCATGTCTTTTGATGTTTGAGCTAATAAATGGTAGGTCTGAAATCTCTAGATCCTTGCATAGTGCCTGTTCAACATCTAGCCAGGGCTCAACTAAGAAGGTATGTTTTAACCATTCTGAGATGAACTGAAGCCTGTTGGCTAAGAAGTATTGGTGAAAATTAGGCAGATCTAATCCTCCTCTATCCTTGGTTCTTTGTAGCGTTTTTAAGCTGATACGCGGGGGTTTATCTTTCCAAAGGAATTTGGAAATATATGAATCCAGAGATCTGAACCAATCTTGTGATGGTTTGTTAGGGATCATCAAAAATAAGTAATTTATTTTTGGCAAGATCATCATTTTTATAGTGGCGACCCTTCCCATGAGTGATATGGGTAAAGATTTCCATCTAGTCAGATCGCCTTCTACTTTCTTTAGAAGTGGGATGTGGTTTAATTTAGTTAAGTCTGAAAGCTTAGGAGAGATATTAATACCTAAATATTTAATATTTCCGGATTGCAGTGGGGCAGAGGAAGAATTATGGAAGGAGCAGTTAATGGGGAGAACTGTAGATTTTGGCCAGTTAATTGAATAATCTGAAATTCTTGAAAACCAGTTTATTAAAGTAATTACCTCAGAGAGGTTGGTTTGTGTGTTTTGCAGAAAAAGCAACACATCATCCGCATAGAGACTGATTTTATGTTCTATGTTCTTACATTTTATGCCCTTAATTGTTGTAGCCTGTCTAAATGCTGCTGCTAGAGGTTCGATAAAAATTGCAAAAAGTGAAGGGGAGAGTGGGCATCCCTGCCTGGTGCCCCTCAGGAGACAGAAGCTGGAGGATGTCTGGTCATTTGTTCTGATACGAGCCGTTGGGGAATTGTATAATATTCTTATCCAGTTTATGAAAGAGTTTCCAAAACCAAATTTGTGTAAAGTTGCGAATAAAAATTTCCAATTAACTCTGTCAAATGCTTTTTCTGCATCTAGAGATAATATTATGGCTTCGATGTTTTTATCGTATGAGTAGTCTATTAAATTAAGTAATCTACGAGTGTTTGTTGAGGAGTGCCGACCTTTTATGAAACCAGTTTGGTCAGGATGAATTAAGAGGGGGGTCATTTTCTCTAATCTCTTTGAGAGAGCTTTGCAGATTATTTTAAGGTCTACATTTAAAAGAGAAATTGGACGATAGCTTGAGGGAAATAAAGGGTCTTTGCCTGGTTTTAGCAGGAGACTAATGTTGGCAGAATTCATATTTGGTGGTAGTCTGCCCTTTTCCTCGATTTCCTGCAACATGCTGTGGAATACTGGTGCCAAAATTGTCCAGAATTCTTTGTAGAATTCTGCAGGGAAGCCGTCTGGACCTGGAGCCTTATTATTGGGCATACTTATCAGGGCTTCCTGGAGTTCACTTGGCGTCAGTGGCGAATCCAATTCCATTGCTTGACTGTCTAGTAATTTTGGAAGAGTTACGTTGTCAAGAAACAGATCAATTTCATTTTTAGATGGGTTTATTTGTGGTGAGTATAAAGTTTCATAGAAATCCCTAAAAATGTTGTTTATTCTTCCAGGATCATATATTGTGTTCCCCGATAAATCTTTAGCAGCACATATAGTTGTTTTTTCTTTATTTATTTTTAGCTGGTTAGCTAGAAATCGACCTGATTTGTTACTGTGTTCAAAATTCTGCAAGCGAAGTCTTTGTATAAGGAATTGTGTTTTTTTATTAATAGTTTCATTTAATTCTAGTTTTGTTTTGCATATTTTGTTCAATGTTTCCTGATCTTGGTGGGACGCGTAGGCTTCTTCTAGTGATTTGATGTTTTTTTCTAATTCCTGAATATTTTTGTTTTCTTCTTTCTTTTTGTGTGATGAGAAAGAAATTATTTTACCTCTCATCACAGCTTTCCCTGCTTCCCATAGAACAGAAGCAGATATTCCGGGAGTGTCATTAAAGTCTAAATATGAAGTCCATTCCTTTTTAAAGTATTTAATAAAGTCTTCATCTTTAAGTAGTGATATATTAAATCTCCAGTTTTTACTTGGCGTAGTATTATTCTTGTGCATTAGTGTTAAAGATACAGGAGCATGATCGCTGACAGCTATAGGATGAATCTCAGTGTCTGAAATGTCACACAGCAGTGAGCTGCTGACCAAAAAATAATCCAGACGAGAGTAAGAGTGATGAACATGCGAGAAAAAAGTATATTCCTTACTGGTGGGGTGAAGAGAGCGCCATGCATCGCAAAGACCAAAGTCGTTCATATACTGTTTGATTATATTTGTGGACTGCCAATTGCGCTGAGTTCCTGTTGTGTTGAGCCTATCCATTTCTTCATTTAGTCCAAGGTTGAGGTCACCGCCAAGAATGAGTGTGCAATCAAGGTGTTCAGAGAGTGCACTAAAAAAACCGTGGAAGAATGAGGGTTCATCAACATTTGGACCATATATACTAACAATACATAGTTTTTTGTTCAATATTGATAGTTTAATAATTAGAAATCTACCCTCTGGATCTATAACTGTATCGAGTACTGTAAAATTAACATTTTTATGTATTAAAATTGCTACTCCCCGTTGTCTAGAATTATAACAGGCTGCAAACACGTTAGGAAACTCAGGTGTTTTAAGTTCATTTAAACCTGTGACAGGTCTGTGAGTTTCTTGTAATAAAACAACATCTGCCTGTAGTTTTTTAAGCTGGTTAAATATTTTTAACCTCTTTCCTCTGGTGCCAGCTCCATTTACATTCCATGTGACAAACCTGAGCATGCCCTTAATTGTGCGTGTATGTTTAATGATGTATGCTGGGTGTTTCGTTTAGACAGGTGGAGAGAATATGGAAACATCCCTTGTTTGTAAATAGAAAGAGAAAAAGAAGTGTGGTGAGAGACTCCATAAGTCTGACTATGTGTGTGAATATTCACTAATATGAACAAGCGTGGCTTGCTTATGTGTCCTGCAAGTCTGTGCGTGCTGTTAGGCTGTTGTGAATGTGCTGCCGTTGAGCTGATGTGTTTGCGTGATCGTGTTGTGAAAATATGGAGAAATAGAGGGTGTTGTTTGTAGGTGAGTGGGGAAGTAGGTGACCACAGCAGTGAAAGACAAGAGAAAGAAAGAAACCACATGAACTGTGAGCGACAACAAAAAAAAGGAAACGAAACGGAAACATTCCAATTAAAGCAATGACGGAGGGTGACGGTGTTATATCTGCTATGACATCCTACTGATATTACTAGGTTAAACACATTTTAAAGGAGAAAGTGTGAATGAATAAGAAAAGAGTGTAGCGGGTTCTTATCTGGAGTGCAGTCAGTATAACCACGGTGTGGTGCCGGGGTCGCGGTACAGCTGTCCGTCCACGTAGAGCCGGTCCACAGCGATGACAGCACGGGAGCCTTTCTGGATAAAGCTACGTCGAACTGGGAACAGGACCTTGCGTCGTTCCAGGATTTCTTTGGGGAACTGGTCGTTCACGCTGAAGTCCGTTCCTTTCAGCTCTCTGCCGCGACTCTTCACCTGTTCCTTTTGTTTGAATTGGCTGAATTTGGCCACAATAGGCCGTGGTCTCCCGGTCCGCGACCGCGCGCCCCCCAAGCGATGTACTCTATCGAAGTCGATGTTCTTTACGGTGTCCTCCGGCAGCTTCAGGTGGATTTTAATGAAGTTTTTCACCGTTGCCTCTGCGTCCTCTCCGGCAGTTTCTGGAATACCAGAAAACACAAGATTATCTCTCATGCTACGGGCTTGTAAATCGATAACGGACTCTTTTATTTTTTTATTTTCAATGTTTAGCTGGGTCACGTTATCGGTGAGAGATTTAACCGACTCCCGTAGCGTGGCATTTTCAGCGGCAAGCGTTTCCACCTGCCGCTGGCTGAATTCCAGGGATTCTCTCAGAGATTTAAATTCCCGGTGTAAGATCTCCACCAGGGACAGCCTCGCATCGAAACTGGACAATCGCTTGTCGATGGACTCCAGGATTTCTGCGATGTCTTTGCCGGCAGGCGATGTTGTACCGGGGGAGTCTGCCTGGCGACTTCTCTTCGATGACGGCGTCTCGATTTTGGCCGGGGAAGATGCACTCTGGGCCTTATGCATTACTAAATCTTGAAAACAGCGGTCGATGTAATCTTGGAGAGCGTCTAAACTCTCCCCGTTGTCCTCCAGGGTGTTAGAGATGATAAAACAGATGTTGTTAGTTATATGACAATTGATTAGTATATTTGGAAATACTGAAGCTTGGAAAACCTTTGTTAAACTCTATGCTACCATTTGCTTTTTCTCCGCCAAAATCTCCGGCGTCTGACGTCACCTACAACATCACTTCCGTCACTTACCTCTCACTTCCGTCACTTACCTTCTTCCGTCCGAAATCTAGGAAGCTTTATAAAACATTGATGAATCTTTAGGTTGGTTAACCTTAATGGGGTTTAGACTAGGGATGGGTATCGTTTAGGTTTTATCCGATACCAGTACCAAACCGGTACTTTTGAAGCGGTGCCGGTGCTTAAACGGTGCTCGAACCGGTGATTAAATAATCAAGAACATAAACACTCTCATGTTTAGCTGTTTTCTTGTAAAAAGATAACAATGTTAGCCTTTTCTGCAGCTATGGGGCATATATGGTATCACTCTTGGCTGGAAGCAGTGCTTAAACAATGGAAAAAACACAAACTTTGTCCTAAACCTCTCATGTTTAGCTGTTTTCCACTTTTTCTTTGGTCATTTTAGCCTTTTTGGCCAGGGTGAAGGGAGTATCTGCCATCAAACAAGAAGACAGCCGCATGTAGCTATGATGATGTTTGCTAGTTCACCTTACATGCATGCGGGGGTTTAAGTGTTAATAACGTGGTTAGCCTACTCAACGTAAATTACACACCAACAACATGAAGCTACTCACACAGAGAAGAACGGCTGCTGCTGCATCATCATCCTCATCATTTCTGCTACACTGGCAGGGCTAGGGGCCAGGACTCTCCTCTTCGGGTTTTTGGGGGATGTTGCTAACTCCGGGTCCGATAACAGGCACCACACTCGCAGTAGATGCGCTCGGTGTGAGGTCTCGCAGCAAGCTATCAAATACGGCGCATTTCTCGGCTTTTAACAAAATGCTATAGGTCGCCAGGTGTTTCATCAGATTCGAGGTGTTACCTCCTTTGACAGTATCACAGTATCACAGTAAATTGTATGACATTTCAGGGAAAAAAGCACCGAAGTAAAGCACCGAAATGTGCGCTGCTTTTCGGTCTGGTTACTACCGTTTATGTCAGAACCGTGCCATAATGGCACCGGATACCGGTGCCATTATGGCATCTGTCATCAGTCCTTGAATGCAACACAAGGAACATAACTTGACAGTCTGGGCAGCACAGTGCATAACCATGAGAGCAATTGTTCCTTGGAGATATACAGGGATATAAATATGTAAAAAATCTCAAAACATATAAATATTTGAGGACAAAAATTTTGCATTTTTCTAGTTCTTGAAGTGTGCTTTGACTCTTTGGCTGCCAAAATATACACAAGAAAAGAAGAAGAAGAGATGATCGCCGAGACTCAGTCATTAGAATGAGAAGCAAAAACCAATTCCACCTGTGGGTGGATTCCCTTCATCGTCCAGGGGGGAAGTTAGAAAAGGTTTCATTTTATCACAGCAAAGTATTTTTCCCTTAACCTACAAACGCGATACAGGGCTGGTCTCAGGTGAGACATTGACTTTATTATGAATCTATAATCTCTACTCATCTAGCCTCACATGATGAGTAAAAAGTTGTTATTTAGGCACTGATGGGTGTTTTATTGTTGTCTTGGCAATAATAAAATGAGAGCTGATTGGCAAAGTCCTCCAAATTACTCTTTAATATACACAATTTTCCACTGACTTCCTCAGTCTGTTCAGGTGTGTTTGAGATAAAATGATAAAAATCCAGTCAATAATTAACTCAGTACTTAGCACAGCAGCTTGACTCTCGTGGGCTCAGACATGCAGCAATCTCCATCAGCAGGGGCGGCATCAGGCACCGTGGTTGTGGTTTTACCGCGGTACTACATCACCAGAAAGCAACTGCCGGCACTGGGGGTGAGACACCTTTACATCCTGATGGGGTCAGATTGAATCCAGACAGAGATGATTAAACCACTGATCTTTAACCTGTGGATGCTGAAGGCATGTGATTCACAACCACGCTGCTGCTCTGCTGTCGATCTCTCAGCTGACTTTAATGACAGAGGACGTCTGTCCTCAGAGGCTTTTGGATCGCCTCGGAAAATAATCTCTGTTGGAAATTAAAGTTCAGAAAGATAATGTCCAGAAGACAAGCTAAATGTGAATACAGACTCGTGTTACCGGTTAGTTCAAACTTCCTCTCAGCACAAAGTGTAAGGATGTGGTTCAGTAGATGTGGAGATAACATCTTTGGCATCAGGACAACTTCATCAGGGACAATTTAAACAGGACTAGAAGTTGGAGGTCAGCTGATTGTTAATGACTTGGCGGGAACATCTGACTTTCAAGCATAAATGTTTCAAATGTTAAAGTGTTTCTTTCATCATCTCTTTGGCATCACTTGTTCTTACAAAGGCTGAATGAGCCAAAGGCTCTGAATGTTTCCTCTGAGACTTTATGTCTTCCTGCAGGTGATTCAGATCATGGTTGCTCTGACTGTCATGGTCTTTGGGGTCCTGAGGGCAACATGGTCCAAAGGTGTGGTCTCTGATTGCATGGTGTACATCTGGAGACCAGTGATGGTGAGTCAGCTGACACTTCTTCCCCTTCATATCGTTTCCCTAATTAATCACTGCTCTCTCTTTTAGTTCATCATAGCTGGGTGTATGACGATCTATGATGGGACTTCACAGAGACCTAAGGTCAGTAACTCATCTCTGTGACGTGACCTTAGCTGTACTTCAGCTGATCCTTGGCTAAAGTGGCCATAAAAGAAGGCTTCCTCAAAGATCAGAGTGGTGTCTGCAGGTTCCTTTGAATGTGTGCTATGCATATGTTTTCGTGTATTAAACACATTACTTGCTAATTGTCTGTGAGAGCCAATGAGAGAGTTGCCTCATAGAACTGATGAATATTTTCAGGTGTTCCAGGTGTACTAATAGCAAGGTGTGGTTTTCTATGCACAGTAAGAGTGCTGTGGTTCTAAATGTTGCTGCTGGTGTGACTTAACTTGTCACAGCGACGGTCTTCTTCCTGGATGCATCTCAAGCATTTACCAACAGCGACCCTGGGGAGTCAGACCTGGACATAGTGAGCTTTTTTCTTTCATATTAAATTAAATGAGAATGTGTATTTAGAGCACAGGTGAATGCGGACTGGCTGTAACAGCTGTGACCTAGCTGCAGAGGTCTGTGGAGCAGAGATTATAGGTGTTTGACCAACATGCTGAAGAGAAGAGAAACTGTTTCAAATTTTTAGTTAGGGCAAGGGAACATCAGCAGCCTGTTTTTCTTTCTTTCAGTCCAGCCAGGCAATTTCAGGATTTTCAGCCATTCTCTGCTTGATCCAGCAGATGTTGTGTGGCTGTTCTGCAGGAGTAGGCAAACCTGGAGGTTGCTGTGATCCCACACGTCAGGTGAGTCTATCTACTGAGTTTTCCTCAGATCAGTTTATTAGCTACAGTTGACTAAACATAATGGAATTCAGTTCTATTCAGTTTTATTTATGTAATCCAAAATGATGACAACAGTTGCCTCAAGGTGCTTTATATTGTACAAAACGATGCTACGATAATACAAAGAAACCTCAGTAATCAGACTCTATAAGCAAGCACTTTGGTGACAGGGGGAAGAAAAAATTCCCTTTTAACAGGAAGAAACCTCCGCAGAAGGAATTTCTCCCTCCCATTCTACTTTTAAATACTCTAGGAACAACAAGTAGGCCTGCAGTGCGAGAGCGAAGTGCTCTAATAGTCCCTCTTTCTAGTCCCTGTCAGGACTCTTGCTGCAGCATTTTGGATCAGCTGAAGGCTTTTCAGGGAGTTTTTAGGACTTCCTGATAATAATGAATTACAGTCGTCCAGCCTGGAAGTAATAAATGCATGAACTAGTTTTTCAGCGTCACTCTGAGACAGGATATTTCTAACTTTAGAGATGTTGCACAAATGGAAGAACGCAGTCTTACATATTTGTTTAATATGTGCGTTGAAGGACATGTCCTGGTCAAAAATGACTCCAAGGTTCCTCACAGTGTTACTGGAGGCCAAGGTAATGCCATCCAGAGTAAGAATCTGCTTAGATACCATATTTCTAAGCTTTTCAGGGCCGAGTACAATAACCTCAGTTTGATCTGCTCAACCCCATCACACCCCCTCAAACAGATGCCACTACCGTCCAATCACATTCAGCATTCTGACTTTTATTTGTGCTTCAAAGTTTCCCTTAAACAGACTGATCATTTTGCCTGTTACTGATTATCATCGATTATGTTATTAATTGCTTCTCATCCTTCCCTTCACTTTTCTGATTTGATGTCAGCTTGTTGTAACTGTTAAATAAAACAGTGTCATCTTTATTAATAATTAGAGAGCTTCGAATAATGACAACACAGCAGAAATGATACAGGTGTAATACCTGGAGATGACCACCCGATGGCGCTGTGTGGTCAGTAACATCATCACAGGTGAGACAGAGTTTTTTAAACCTCACTTCTTGAGATGTGTGAGGCCGAAAGCAGCTCCTCACACTGTCTCTGTGTGCAATAAAAAGGAGATTTTGGACATGTTTTCCTGATGTGGCATCTTTAATGGGCCAATTCTCCAAAGGCAGGTTTTCAATATTTGCTGTCAGAGATGATTAAGTGACCTAAAAACTTACCTCATAACTTGTAAATCATAATAAAGGACTTTGTATCATGGTTATATTACATCTTTGGAAAGATCAGACAGCAGGTTCAATCCTCTGAGGGAAAACTAAAGGATTACTCATCGAAACAGCAGGATATGCGGACTTCCTGTTATACAGGAATGACATCATGAACCTGCTGTTAGTGTAAAGTTACATGAAATAAAGTTTGTGTTAAACTCAGGATAAAACAAGCCACACAGGACATTTTCACGATAAAGCAGAAAGTTTCAGATGAACTCAGAGATGACGAGGGTACCTGTAGAGAGCATCCTGAATCGTCTCAAACAGCATGTTCAAGATTCGTGTTTGAACCACACAGCAGATACACATGGTGGTACATACGGGTGTGCCATAGCTGGATTCAGACAGCTTACCTGTGGATGAGGAGTCCTGCTCAGGGTCCTGGATTTGTCTGAATTGTTTCCAAAATAAACTTCCCTTACAGGAAGGTGAGAGGGGATCATCTTGTAGAGGTAGAAAGGTAGAGATCATAGAATAAATAAAAAAGCAACAGATCAGCTGTAAGCAAAATATTCAATAAAGATTTTATGATCATGTAACCTGGACGTGTGTCCCTCTATCTATAAAGAGATGATCTATACTGCTCGCCCAAGTGCAATGTCTACAATATCCGAATCTAGGTTTGGGAAGGAGATTGGCGGTAGCAACTCTGTAAGAGTAATGAGACTTCCAACCCACATAACACGCACGACCACAGGCTTGTGAAACAAAGTTTGCTTTATATATTTCCTTTCGGATCAGTTCCCTTTGCTCATCCTCAATGTAGGGATACCTTCAAATGCAGTAACCATCTCAAATGCATCACAAAAATAATTGAAACAATCAAAATAGATGTAAGACAAGAAACACAATATTTCAACACCCCAAAGAAAAGGAAAAAGAAAAGAAAATAGCACGTGAGTGTCCAGTTCCTTATGGTGTCAGTTTATTCAGTTACCCACTGTCCTGGGTTAAGAACTGAAAACGACCTGAATCTCAGGCGGAGAAAAAGTAGCAAAGAAAATGATAAGGTATCTCTCAGGTGGGCTTCCTTTTGTTTTTTTCCCTACCGCCCTCCTGGTACGGCAGGCATCAACGTGTAGCGTCCTGACACAGAGAAGGCCTCCACAGCAGCAACAGTGTCTTAGACCCACGATACCAGCTCCTCACTTGGCACCCATGGAACTGTACCTCAAAAAAAAAACCAGTCTGCACACAAATACGCAGAATGTTAGATGTCCACATTCCTTAAATGTCCTTGTTCCTAATGTCCTTGGTTCTTTTGAAATATTAAAATAAATTTGCATCTTGTGACACATTAAAAGTAAACACACCGGTATTACTGTGCATCACCCGCAGTTACAGTAACAGCACAGCTATTGCACGTGAACTGCGCATAACCACTTAGCTGGCCGCGGCTGAACTAGCAGGCCCAAGAAAGTAAAACACTAGACACTCATAATAAACAAAACTGTCACAACATTGCAATACTATGAAAACACATCTTAAACATCATTAAACACATTTACTACTATTCTGACTGGTTAGTTATTTTTTCCAGTGCATTGAACTGCAATAGCGGTGCTAAGTGAGCTAGGCTAACTCACCAGAATAGTTCAAAAAGTTCAAAGAAATACTCCGGCTCCTTTCAGGTAGGTACCCGTCTGTGGTTCACCGCTAACGACAGCTCTCTCACAAATGTTAATTAAACCTCTTTCCTCTCTTTCAACTGGAAAAAAACGTGCTCCGCGGCAGCATGGAGTTTTTCCTTGCCGTCCTTTTTCCTCTACACCACACCTTCACGTGCACGGAGCTGCAGATGGTGCCTTCAGGGCAAGCCCGGAAATTAAACTATCAGACAAGGACTACGATGCATTCAAAGAACCCTGTACTTCTGATTGCTGTAAATCTTACCAGGGTTACAATCAGAATGTGAGTACACGCAAGCCAAAGAATCCAAAATGTTTACGAAGAGTCCCAGAAATCTTCTGTATGTATCCAGTCAATGTGAAGGAAAATATAAGAAGATAGAATTAAAATCTTCTGATAAATAAATAATTTATTGTTCCCTTTGCAGAAAACATGGCTGTGGATTTACTTCCCCTCGATTTAAAGATGAAACACAACAGGGGTTCTGTTTGAGTTGTTCTTCAGTGATGCTTGGGTTCACCACTTTCAGTCTCCTCCTGACCTCATGTTCCTGAAGGGAGATGGAGGGGGAAGTGTGGGAGGAAGGTGGAGGTGGGTGGCAGGGAGTATGAGGGAGGGGTAGACTCAAACCAAGCAAACAAGGTGTTGAGCACCTCTGCCAGGTTGAGGCTGCTGGGGCTGGGGGGCGCATTAATAGTTTTTTGAGGGCTTGGATGCCTCCCCAGACCTAGCTGCTGCTGGTACAATTAATTAATTAATTTGCCATTACTTAAAAAGCTATCTCTAGACCCAGTGGTCTTAGCTAATTATTCTCAGGTTTGGGTTGTGTGTAAGCAGGAGAGGACCTAAACGCACGATTCAAGACAGACGGGGATAAACTCAAAAGGCACGGCTTTATTAACAGGAACACAGGGAGCGATACAACACTGTACTGGGAGAAACTAAAAGCTAAGGCACAGGGGAGACACAAGGAAACACACACAACCACGAGGGACGACACGACACGGAACAGAGGGGACGCTGACATAAATACACAGAAGGTAACGAGGGAAGTGGAAGCACACGGGAAACACAGCTGAGGACAATTACACATGACAGAGCGGGGAGGACACGAAACTGAAAATGCTGATGCCAAGACACGGACCTTAAACATCACATAGAAGGTACACAGAGACAGCCGAGACAGGCAGAGAGAGAGAACATGATGGGAAGAGGAAAACACAGGACACAAGGAGTGGAAGCAAAGCACAGTAACTCAAATCACTGTATACACAGTCACACAGAGGGAGACACAGAGGAAAACACAGGGGCAAATCTAATAAACAATACCGAACAGAAAACCTAGGGATCTTAAGAATACAAATGAACTTAATACACAATGTCAAAACATCAGGTCAGAAGTCCTGGGACCATGATAATCATAGGCCAATCTCCAACCTTCTGTCATGGTCTACGGTGGGTGGCTGGAGTTTCCATTAGGCTCCTGAACTGACCTGGGATCCGCCCCTGGGCAGGGCCAACTCCAGCTCCTGCACACCTGGAGCCTATTGCAGGCTATCAAGCCAGAGGGATTTAAACCACACATCGATGTTCACTCACTGCCAGTTCGTCATCAACCCATGTTGGTAACAGGTCTTGTGCTTCAAATTCTCACTGTGATTCATCTTACTAACAAAGACTCTTTTGTACTACAGTTGCTGTACCCACCCAGGCTCACTCCACCTCCGGACTCGGGATACCTAGTGCTCATTCTGGAAATCCCTCTGTGCCTCACCTGCCTGCCCTCCTGCCATCACACTCCATCTGGAGCCCCGGATCTCAGGTCAGCCTTTCCACGCCACTCAGCCTCCCCTGGATCTTCATCACCCCCCTCTCAAACACTCCAGGTCCCTAACTGCAAGTAAGAATTGCTGCTCTTATACTGGCCACTTCTGAGCTGCCTTCACTACCTGCCAAACTCCTATATCCTCTTCCCTCAGTGTGACTGTTCCCCACTCAGCTCCGTTCCGCTTCTCAGGCCTCGTTCCCTCGCCCTAGCCACGTTCCCCTGGGCACGCCACACCAAGGCTCCACGTCTCGTCATTTTCTGTCTTTGCCACGTTTCCTTTTTTTCCCCCTTTGCACTTAACCGTAATAAACTGTTAAATCATCTACTGTCTCCGCTCTGGGTTTCTGCACCTGAGTCCTATTCAGTACCGGCCATCCGCCGCCGTGACACCTTCCTTTCATATCAAACATCCTTGAAAGAGTAGTTGTCAAACAGCTAACAGATCATCTGCAGAGGTTTATTTGAAGAGTTTCAGTCAGGTTTCAGAGCTCATCACAGCACAGAAACAGCTTTAGTGAAGGTTACAAATGATCTTCTTATGGCCTCTGACAGTGGACTCATCTCTGTGCTTGTCCTGCTAGACCTCAGTGCAGCGTTCGATACTGTCGACCATAATATCCTATTAGAGCGATTAGAACATGCTGTAGGTATTACAGGTACTGTGCTGCAGTGGTTTGTATCATATCTATCTAATAGACTCCAGTTTGTGCATGTAAATGGAGAGTCCTCTTCACACACTGAGGTTAATTATGGAGTTCCACAGGGTTCAGTGCTAGGACCAATTCTGTTTACATTATACATGCTTCCCTTAGGCAGCATCATTAGAAGACATAGCATACATTTACACTGCTATGCAGATGCGCCCTCTCAATCTCAAATCTCCATTTGAAGTTTCAGCGATCCTGGGATCAGCTCCTGGGAATTGGCAGTAAAGGAATTACCTAAGTCGTTGGATCCTCTCATTTCCATGTGTAGCAGGATGGATGATCACATGCACGAGTATGGTAAATGGACCTCTGATCCTCGGACCGCCAGCAGGGGGATTTACACCTGCGGCAGGAGACACTTCCACAGAGCGGCGCTTGGAGGGAAGCGAGTTGGCAGATGGGGATGAGCAGCCCATGCAAGTCAGCCGTGCACAGCTTTCCCTGTTGGATCGGAGAAGACTGCTAGCGGGTGAGTGTTTCTATCGTGGGCAGAAGGGGCACTGTGTGTACACTTGACTCCTCCTGGGTGAAAGATCACGCCCATTGGTAAGTGTGGGGTTGCTGGCAGGCACGATTCGAGAAACTTCCCTACCATGACTCACCTGTTTAGCTAAGTTAATGCAGAGCGGAGTAAAACTTTATTGATCAGGTGTTAGCTCAAAGTCTTGGTCATCCATTGATCCCTCTGACAGAACCACTACAAGTCTCGGCTCTTAATGGGACCCTACTCGCTGAACATTCAGCTATCACTGTTTGGTAACCCCATGGAGGAGGTTAGTCTGTTTCTTTTCCATGCTCCGAGCACTCCTTTAGTTCTTGGCGACCCCTGGCTGGATGGAATACCTAGCATTACAAAAATTGCTTGTATGCAGCTACACCTAGTGTGACTTCCAATGAACTCCTCGACCCATTAGATAAACCTGACCTTTCCGCAGTTCCAGAAGTTTACCATGACCTCACCAAGGTTTTCAGCAAAGATTTGGCTCTCTCTCTCTCTGCCACCTCACCATCATTACGATTGTAGCATAGATTTGCTTACTGGCGCCCCATCGCCCCATTACCCATCAGTCAACTGTATAGTCTGTCTATGCCAGGAAGCTTGACATCCCACAAGCTTTGGATGTTGCTGGGACACAAACAAGGTCAAGGTCACGTTTATTTATATAGCACTTTTAAAACAACAGAGTTTACCAAAGTGCTGTATAAAGTCTCTGCACTCATGTCTGACAACACAGATTGTATCTCCTTGCCAGGGCTGACGGGTTAGGGTTAGGCTTAGTCTGTTTGGTTATAAAAAGGGGCAATGCAGTCCAATACAGCAGTGCAGGTAGATATAAAACAGTTTGTGAGGTCCTCAGTACTCAAGCTTGAGCAGAAGTCCAAATTGCTCAAGTCATAGCGTAAGGCTCAGTTATATGTCGCAACAGTCAGCGTGCTTGTGAATAGCTTTTATTGCTGTTGTTGTTTATTCCAGACAGCTTTCCAACTGTCTCCACACTACCTTGAATTTAAAGAGCTGTAAAGCTCTTGGCATCCTTCATGCGATGGAACCATTGCAGCAGGGTGTGGTCTGAGCAGATGGTGAATGAGCATCCCAAGAGGTAGTAACAAAGAGTCGACCGCCCAGCGGATTGCCAGACATTTCTTCTCTACCGCACTGTATTACCTCTCAAAGTCAAAGTCAACTTTATTTGTCAATTCTGCCACATGTACAGGACATACAGAGAATAGAAATTCCGTTACTCTCAAACCCTAGATGAAATAGCAAATGAACATTTAAATAAAGAGAGTGATTAAAAAATGCAAATAAAATAATTAAAAAGTAAAAATTTAAATAAATACAATACAATTTAACAAGAAAGCTATGCAATATACAATATACAGTATTCAGGTAAGGGTAAATGACATTGAGTGTAAACCAGGCAGAGTAGTGCAAATAGTCAAATAGTGCAAATGGAGATTTAGTAATGTACGGTAAGAGATAGTGTAACAACAAAGTCTTATGAGGTAATGGCAGTCCAATGCTCCACAAAGTGACTGGTAACTGGTGCAGGCCAGTGAGTGAGTCAGAGAGTGTGTGTGTGTGTGTGTGTGTGTGTGTGTGTGGTCAGAGTCAGAGTGTGGCCCCATAAACGACTTCCCTTAACCTGCTGGTCTGGAAAATCCAACAGTTCATCTATATCTAAAAAAGCACTTAAACTAAAACTGACATAGCTACGTTAATCCTTTTTTTTTTTTTTTTTTTTTTTTTTTTTTTCTCTTTTTAGCTACGTTAATCCTACCGTAAAACAATAAGACAAGGTACGACCTCTCTCATGCTCCTAGGATGTGGGGATGAACACCCTAGAATGTTACAGAGGATGAGACATTCTTTCAATATGCCACCAACTATATACTTCTACACACAAATGATTACATGCAGCATTCTACCATATCGTTAGCTTCATAGAATAAGTGCCTAAGTCATTGGACTAAGTCAATGACTTAGGCACTTATGCTATGAAGCTAACGATATGCAAACTTATATCATTAAAAAGATTATACTGACTACTAAGTACAATTTTCCTATTAACAATGCTACACTTTTTTCTTTGAGGTCTAAGGTCCACACCACAACCAAATACACTACATTCTGTTTAATGTATGGAAGAGAAGCTACGTATCCTTATGAAGTTGCTGTTGAAGTCCCGGTAAGTGTTTAAAGAATTCTGTTTGTGAAGAGAGGAAAGAGGGAAAGAGAAACAGCTGAGAAGAGGGACGGGGGAGAAGGGCAAAAAACAAAAACCAACAGAACGGGCAGAGAAAAAAAATGCATATATCAATCACCTGGGTCACCTGCTGAGAAAGAAAAAAGAAAACAAGCAGAAGAGAACAAGAGTAATAGAATAAACAACATCACAATGATATATGGGAATATGACAGTAAATACTAAATGTTAAACATTATTGTGCAGCACATAAGATCAACAGAACACAGTGTGCTTTGAGGTAGGAGCCAAAAAGGGTGTAGTTTGTGGGTGTGATCACCCGTGTGTACACCTGTGAGCATGGACGCGCTTGTTTTTTGTTTTTTAAAAGGTTCCTTCATGTAATGATCTGCTAGAGGGTGTGGGGGGGCCACAGCCCCGTCCTCCAGGGCATGAAGCAGGTATGAAGGAGATCAAAACTCCAGACATCCAGAGGCCCCCAGAACACAAGAGACCAAGGAAGACCAACAGAGGGGCAGCCGCGCCACTGTCCCAGAAAGAGCTGAGGAGAGTCCCAGATGAGGGCTCACTCAGCAGCCGCGGAGCAGAAGCCAGGGGGGGTTGCAGTGACGCGCCCGTGAGCTCCGCCGGCAGCCAGCTGTGCCTGAGTGACCGAGCCCCAGGCCGAGAGGCCGGGGGCACCCCACCTCCGAAGTGGCCCGAGCGAGCCCCAGGCTTCAGGCCCCGATAAGCGGCCACCAAGGAGTGAGCCGGTGTGTACCTGGACGCCCATCCCCGGACACAAAGAACCACCAACGCACCGATGTCTGAGGGGGTCCGCCACTGGCAGGGGAAGTGGTGGTGGGGGGAGATAGGCCTCCAAACCTTGGAGGGCCTGAGATGTCCCCAGAGAGGTGGCGCCTGACACCCAACCTGACATATAGACACAGACATACAGGCACACACAGATACAAACATCCATTCCCACCCTCATGCTCTCATATGCACTTACTCCACACTCAACCAACGTGGAGCAGGGACGTGCAGAGAGGTTTAAAGGGGCGGGTGCTCAAAGTTAAAAAGGGGCACATTGAGCCAGGCTGAATAACAACAACACACATTCATCAAGAATCTAATATGGGCAAAAAGGCAAAGCAAACATAGCCGATGCTTTACCTGATGGGTACAATGTTGCTGTTGAGGGGTTGCTGCTGATAGTGCTGGAGGGCAGGGCTGTGTTGATCTGAGACTGTAGACATTAAAAAGTCCACAGGAGAGATGGTAGCTGATTAAACAAGTGTCATGAGATAATAACAAAATGCAAAGATTGGTGACAGCGCTTGGAACCATAAGGCAAAAAAACCTGTGAGAAATAATTTAGGCTCTGCCTGTGCCTATGGGGTTGAGGTCTGGAGACTGGCTAGGCCACTCCAGGACTTTCAAATGCTTCTTACGGAGCCACTCCTTTGTTGCCCGGGCGGTGTGTTTTGGATCATTGCCATGTTGGAAGACCCAGCCTCGTTTCATCTTCAAAGTTCTCACTGATGGAAGGAGGTTTTGGCTCAAAATCTCACGATACATGGCCCCATTCATTCTGTCCTTAACACGGATCAGTCGTCCTGTCCCCTTGGCAGAAAAACAGCCCCATAGCATGATGTTTCCACCCCCATGCTTCACAGTAGGTATGGTGTTCTTGGGATGCAACTCAGTATTCTTCTTCCTCCAAACACGACGAGTTGAGTTTATACCAAAAAGTTCTACTTTGGTTTCATCTGACCACATGACATTCTCCCAATCCTCTGCTGTATCATCCATGTGCTCTCTGGCAAACTTCAGACGGGCCTGGACATGCACTGGCTTCAGCAGCGGAACACGTCTGGCACTGCGGGATTTGATTCCCTGCCGTTGTAGTGTGTTACTGATGGTGACCTTTGTTACTTTGGTCCCAGCTCTCTGCAGGTCATTCACCAGGTCCCCCCGTGTGGTTCTGGGATCTTTGCTCACCGTTCTCATGATCATTTTGACCCCACGGGATGAGATCTTGCGTGGGGCCCCAGATGGAGGGAGATTATCAGTGGTCTTGTGTGTCTTCCATTTTCTGATGATTGCTCCCACAGTTGATTTCTTCACACCAAGCTGCTTGCCTATTGTAGATTCACTCTTCCCAGTCTGGTGCAGGTCTACAATACTTTTCCTGGTGTCCTTCGAAAGCTCTTTGGTCTTGGCCATGGCGGAGTTTGGAGTCTGACTGTTTGAGGCTGTGGACGGGTGTCTTTTATACAGATGATGAGTTCAAACAGGTGCCATTCATACAGGTAACGAGTGGGGGACAGAAAAGCTTCTTACAGAAGACGTTACAGGTCTGTGAGAGCCAGAGATTTTCCTTGTTTGAGGTGACCAAATACTTATTTTCCACCCTGATTTACCAATAAATTCTTTACAAATCCTACCATGTGGATTCATGGATTTTTTTTCACATTCTGTCTCTCACAGTTGAAGTGTACCTCTGGTGCAAATTACTGACCTCTGTCATCATTTTAGGTGGGGGAACTTGCACAATCGGTGGCTGACTACATACTTTTTTGCCCCACTGTATATCACTCTCCACTTGCTGTCTATCTGAGAACAAGGCACAACTTGCTATTGCAATAAACTATAATCTAATTATCCACACCTAACAACTCCAGCACTTAATCTATAATAAAATGATGACAGAAAAATGTTATAGCCCTGCCTTTAGTAGCCTCACACAGCTCCTACTGTTTCCTCCTCATGTCCTTACCAGCCATGTCTGGACAATGTTATATCATGAGTAATAATTTAAAAAAATCCATATACATAAAACACACACATGCACACACACACAGGGACATTTTAGACCTTCTTCAGAATACTGTATATACTATGGGCATCATGGTGCTGATCCAGAATCCTTACATTATTATTTATTACTAGAGCTACAATAATAAAGCAATGAGGAGGGGGAAGTAATAAATATGAAATAATGTATTTATGATGATTCCATTTGTTTCACTATCCACTCTGTGCAGGGCAAAGCTTATTACATGTTTAAACTGTAGAGATACAATCATTTTACTGCTGTAAAATCCACATTTTGTCTTATTTAAAATATAAATCTGATATAATCTGCTTCTTAATGTATGTTCTTTAAAATACAGCGTGTGTTTTTTAATATATTATAATTATAATAATTATTATGTGGACATGCATATTAGATCGTTTTTTAGTGAAATATAATCCCTCCAGAAAGGCAGGAAAAGCCCGGAAACTTACTTTAAAACTAAATATGTTCCCTAAAACGGTGACAGAGCTACAGACCCATGACAGCCTTACACAGGTAGCCAGCAGCTGTGACCAGCACTACCTGTGCAGTTAATAAAAGGACAGGTAATGTTTGTCGCGCTGTTGCACACACAGCACGCTCGTTTGTTTCAGTTTCAGTTTCTCCTGCAGCTCCGCACCGCTAAAAATGCGCGTGCTCTTTGTGAGCTCGTTCCCGGCTCGTAACCAGCGCGTTCTGCCGTCAAGGGCGATCATTGGTTAAATGTGGTCATGTGACTGATGCAAGCCAGATCCTTTTATTTAGCAAAACTGTGATTAATAGTTAAATATTATTGTTGAGGGGCACAGACAGGACTCCGCACGCACACACACATAAAAAAATAAAAAAATTTTCTTAAAAAGTTGCCTCAACAAAAGGGCACTTTGGGCACCCATCAGGAAAGGGGCGGGTGCTCAAGCCCCTCTAGCCCCCCCCCCCTCTGCACGTGCCTGACGTGGAGACAGACATAAAGAGACGCTGTATACACGATCACACTCCCCAAGCGTACTCTACGAACCGGGTCTAGGTACCCTTGCCCCTGGAGGGGGGAACTGCACCCAGACCCAGGTGGTGTTACCCTTTTCCCTGCGGTGGGGGGAGGCAGACCGCCCCGACTCCGCAGCAGCAGGGAGGCCCCACACTCCAGACCGCAGTCGGACGGCCAACTCCTCCTCCTAGCCCCCCCGCTCCAGCAGGCCGCAGAGAATGGGGGTGAGAGAAGACTCCAAACCTCCCTCCACCCGCTCATTGTAGTGTTGATGCATGTTAAATGTAATCTTAATTAGAAAGCATGCATATCGATACTGGCTGCAGATTTAATATTTTCTGCTTAATTTCTAAATGCAAGACACATTTTACAGATAAAGTAAGTGACTAATTACTTTGTATTTATATCTTTATGTAAAGTTATAAATGGTGTCATGGTTTGAATTTTTGAGGAAGAGGCATACGACTGAAAGTGCATAGTGGGTCAACACAAATGATTTTATTAAAGCACATATATGTGGTGAAGATGGGCTCTGCAAAACATCAGGCTCCATCTCCCGCCTGACAATAGGTGGGTGTAATATTTATACTTATGATGACCGGTAACTCGCGTCACTAAAACAGAACAGTTCCTTTCTCAGTTCCTCCACCGCCTCCCAGATGCATCCTGTTATTACACTTTTCTAGACTTACACAACATTTGCAATCAGTTTACCCAGACAGGCTATGTGTCTGTGTTGTTAACCTCAGTGCATGACCTCACTCAACGTCATCTGTTACCAGGCAAACTTCAGTGCAGCAGGCTGCTGAATGCACACAGGCAACATGTAGTAAATTATACGGTAAACATGTAGGCAACCTTTCAATAGCTGAACTTTGCTCCATTGATCGGCCAGACATCGCGCTGCCCGTAGCTTCAAACCATTAATTAACTTGACCGAGCTTCAACCCTTTAATTATGCAATATGTGTATAACATGATTACAGTTGCACCTGCAATGAAAGATTATTATGTGCTTATGCTAACACCTGAAATACAGACTTTAATATAACCTCACCAGTTTCAATAAATGTGTCAATGAAATGACAATAATGATAAATCATAAATGATGCAACAGTAATAATAAGGATTATGAATAGTAACATAGATTATGAATGTAAAATAATATTTCATCTCGACAATGGCAAGGAGACCTTTCAGTATAATGTGTTCACCTGTGAAAGAGTATCAAGAGTAAAAAGTGAGTATAATAAAAAGTGTTAATAATCAACAAAATGATAAGACTATCTTTGTGGCGTTTTGTGCTCAAAGCTTTATAATAGTATAATTCGTTTTAAACATTAGTTATTATTGTTAGTTTTGTCAGTTCATGTTCCACATGCATTATTTGCCTTTAATTGTTAATTAAAATGTGAACATTTCAGCTGTCCTCCATCACTCTCCCTAAGGAGTCAAGTTAGAGTGACTTTGTATCTTCTGCAAGAGAAACGCACAAGACAAAGTTAAAAAAAAACTGTAGAGGAAAATATGGCAAAGTCTCAAGAATTACAAAAGGAAGCCTATGGCAGACGAGTCCAGAAGAAGTACAGAAACCTTGTGTACAATGGTGGAGCTGAAGTTCTTCTCCTGAACACGAGGAAACGTGGAAGGAAGGGAGGAAGACTTGATCCAGATTTTTCAGGTCCGTACACCATTCAGGACATCTCTGGCAAATGTGTTAGATTCAAAAACACTGAGGGAGCTACTTTAAAAATCAGTACAGTATTGACCATATTAAGCCGTACAGAAGAAGCCACCCTGCAAATGTCAGTGACAATGACAAATGCCCAACTCACAGTCAGCCAGTGAACAGGAGCACAAACCTGAAGATGCCCCCCTGCCATCTACTGCTAACCCTCAGTGCCAGCAAAGGCCAGAGGATATCAGACCCTCTAATATTCATTATGCACCAAAAATGGCTGACAAGAGTTGTGCCTCCCACCAAGAGTTAAATTCAGTGCCAGGACCAGAAACGCTTGAACAAGAACTTCCCTTCCTGAAACAAAGCATATAAAATGAAGGTGGCATAGTGAACATCTCTTTTTGACCAGTTGGTCATTTGTTGCCAGTTCCAACTTGATTCACTTGAAACATGACTTTGTTTGCATGTTTGCTGTTGAAAATGCATTGTGTTGTCTTCTCTTGACCTGTTGGACAGTTTCTGTCTGGTTTACAATGTGGACATGTCTGATCATTTCCTCCCACCTAGGCCTCTGTATATATGCTGTCTTCAACTCATATTGGATGTAATACAACATTCAGGGAGCTTGTGGAAGTTTAGCAATGGATCCGTCTGTCAGTAATTTTCTATTTTGTCCACCCCTTGCACCTTTCCTTTTTCTCTGCTTGAAACTGAATTTTTATTGTGTTGACTTTTTTCCTGTTGTGGCCCCTTGGCCTCCACCCAGGTTTTCCACTCACTAAAATTCTCATGCCTGAGCTAACTAATCATATTTTTCTTTTAGTAAAGAGGCCATGGGCTGATAGGATACTGGGTGCTTGGAGGCAGTTGTTGGACCATACAAGGTATAAGATTCCTCTTTTTGAACACTGCAGGGGTCAAGGTGGCTTTCTGATGAGGTAAGAGAACTTATCATTATTGATTCTTATTTTGAAGTGCTGCTCCTTCTGCAGTCTTTGCAGTAGAGACGCCATCAGTGGTTAAAAATGTGCGGGTAGGTGGGGGAGTTTAGATAGCAAAACTGCAATAAGATTTCTCCCTTACACTTCAATAGGAAAGAGTCTTATCAACCACAACACAGATATTGTGACATCTCTGACATCATAGAACCCAGTTCCAATATATGCAGAAAGAACCTTTATCAGCTATTATATCCCTTCCTTTGTGTACAGCACTCAAGCAGTTACTGTCACCGTCTGGCTGGCAGACCGTGGGGATGAGGAAAGTAGGACCCAAAACGCAGGACTCTGCAATGCCACAGTGCACTTTATTTACAGTGAATAGACAGGTCAGTCCAACAATTAACTCAGATGTAATTTGCCAATGGTGCTCATCCCTTGCTCCCAGTGCGTCCCGTGCTGTAGCCCCCTTAGTTTGTGTGCTCCCTAACTCGCTTCTTCGCTCGACTTTCCTGGAAGAGTATATATCCCACGTCGACTGTCGCCGCGAGTCCAGGTTAAATACCTCTTCCTAGCCGGGAGGGATGATTACCACCAGCTGGTCAGGTAATCAGCTGCAACAGCAAAGAGGGACTCCCGATGACGACAGTCGCCCGGACACGCCTCTCCCAGACAGATTTTTCAAAACAGGTAATTGATGCATACCTGCACCGTCTCATTGAGAGACAAAAGGCAAGTAAGAAATGTCCTTAGCCCACTTATTTTAAAATATAAAAAAAATGTAGTAGTAGCTTACACAGAATGCTGCACACCTGCTCCTCCTTGTTTACTGGGCAGTTTAGAGGCATCAGCAAGGGAAGTTGGACGTTTAGTCCAAAACGTGGACTAGTTTCTGTTTCTGGGGACAGAGTTCAGTTCCTTTAAAAAAGACTGTATTTGAAAACACCCTGAGATGCATGGTACCTAAGTACATCGAAATTATTCTACACTTCCAATCCCACAGATGAAGTTCCCAGCATGTGGCTGTGCCCTGTGAACTTTGGTACACACTGGATTCTTGTGGTATGTGTTATTAATTAGCATAATTTGTTGTGAAGCAGCTTCTTGATGAATGTTATTCTTAAATAGGTTTCCAGTGGCAATTTCTTTTTTAATTTTTAATTTCTAATTTATTTATTTTTTTAAATTGTCAACATTTCTGTGAAGAAAATACTGCTCATAGACCCAATGGGGAAAGAAGGTTTTTATGACAGGAAACTTCTGCGCAACTGGAGGTATGTATGATACTGAGGTATTATTCTTAGATAAAACATTTCTTGTTTCATTATAAATTGCTTTTTCAACTAGGAATTTTCTGAGGATGAGAGGGCATGAAGACACCATGGAGGTTACAGACTGCAACACAACAAGCAACAGGATTCCAGCAGTTGTGGATTTATTATTCAAATGAGTCCATTTAATGTTAACTATAATTAAGATTTTACATTATAATTATGATAAATCTCACCGTTTGCAGAAAACTACCTTGCTTTTTGAGAGGTCAGTGAGGTGTTAACCACTACGGAAGTAGTTGTGCTGGAGCGAATGCAGATAGCTTGCACCCTCGTTGAACATCGAGTCCAGTAACGTCCCTATCACGTTAGAGTGTGTAATTCCAATTTAAATAGTGTTTTTCAAACAGCACAGTACAAATAGTATTTTGTAAACACTTTCTGATAAGACCTTTCTTAAATTCTAATTAAAAAGATTCAGGAGACTAATTTGCCATGAAGTATTTTCGGAAAAAATGTGCTACTATTTTTTTTTATTATTCGAGAAATGATGTTTGAATAACAGCAAATGGCCATGAATGTCACGGTCCGGGGCAGCGGCCGTGTGAAGAGTGGAAAGGAGGACTCAAATGCAGCACTTACTCAGATGTGAAGGCGATTTATTGACAATATCAAACATAAAGTGGAGATGGCAAAACAGAACTAAGGATGAACTAAACTGGGTGAAACTACACAAAGGAGTGGCAAACCTGAACATGAAGGGAGAACAGCAGGGAGAGCACGCAGGGGATTTCACAGGGTATGAACACAGACGACGCGATGAGGAGCAGAGGAAAACACACACTATAAGTACACAAAGAGACACTGGGAAATCACACACAGGTGGGGGAAACAGCTGGACCTGATTAACCTGACGGGACAGGGGAACACTAACACCAGGGACCAACAGAGGGAGCACAAACCCAGAACCCAGTGTCTAAAATCCCAAACACAAACCATCCAAAACAGCCATGAATAATAATGAAAGTAATAACAATAAAGAACATAAACATAAAGTCACTGAGTCATGGTCGCAGGACCATGACAATGAATGTGTTTTAGGGAATGCTGAGGTCTACTGCATTGTTTGCTGTATGTTAGATGCTGATGCAGACCGCAGCATGACTGAAATATTAAAAACAAAAACATAAGTCTTATTACTTGCTAATCATGTTTAAAATGTTATATAATAGTATTTACCAAAAAGAATATGAGCTATTTATTTTTCCTTTCCAGGTGCCGTGTGATTTTTGCCAAAGATGGGCACATTTTGAATGTGCAAAATACAAGGAGAGCAACTGAGAATACAAATGCAAAAAATGTGAGGAAACATGTAACAACTTCTAATAAAAACAGCTATCTTTTCCTCTCCGTTTCTCCTTGTATTCTGTGTTAACATTAGATGACTGTGTGCTGGAAGCACGTTTTGATAGTGTGATTTGGCATCAGAGCCTCCTACCTTTAGATATGTACGATGGAGGCATAAACCACGTAAGGCAGTATATTCTGATTGATAGACATGACTATAAATTTACACAAAGGTACAACGTTTTGTCAGAACACCGGCAAATGCTCTGCTCAGCTGGTATAAAGTTGCCTACCGAGTGTCACAGAGTAAAAAGCTGCACACAATTGCAGAGGGATGAATTCTTCCCTGTGCTATGGATATGGTTTCAACTATGATTGATGACACAGCAGCCAGCAAACTACAGGCCATTCCTCTGGCCAATAGTACCATTGGCAGGCGCATGTATGATATGTCAAAGGACATAGAGGATCCGCTTAATGATAAGGTGCGTGACAGCCGCCTGTCTATGCAGATGGATGAAGCCACTGACAGTAAGAAAGACTGCTTACTGATAACATGTCAGATTAATTGATGGAGATGAGATGAGGGAGGAATTGCTTTTCTGCAAACAAGTTCCTGGCAGAGCCACTGCAGAGAAACTGTTTAAAATCACTGAGGACGGTGTGGGGAGCTTATGGCTGGGAAACGAGGTCTCCTCCAATGTGCAGTGGATGCACTGTATGATACACCGCAAAGCACTGGCATCTAAACAGCTGAGGCCTGAGCTGAGGGACGTAATGACTGATTTCATTTTTGTCACAGTCAAGTACATCATCACACGACCTGAGAAAGCCCAGATTTCTCCGCCACTATGCGACCACATGGCCGCTCTGTATCACAGCAAGTCCCGATGGCTGTCACGTGGTAAGGTGCTGTCCAGGTCTTTGATCTGCGAGTTGAGATCTGCATGTTTTTGAAGGAAGAGAGCAGTGATATTGCCAACAAATTCAACTCTAAGATAGAATTTGAAGATTGTCTTGTAAAACAACAGCACAGTGAGAATTGTTGCTGTCTGGTTTCCTCTAGGCTAGGGCGTAAACAGGATGCAGAACAACATGGACCCAAACGTCATTATCGATAATTGAATCAGACCGAAGGTTTGCCCAGAGCAGCATCCTGTTTGGCATCAGTCCTGATTTTTCTCTCATTTCCAGTTTGCTCTGGGACTTGATGCATCTAAAAGAAGCTGATGACATTTAAAGACCTGATCAGAACAACATCTGCTCGGTGACACATTCTACGATTTTATGTGTAAAAGAAACAAGCCTACAAGAGCTGAAGTATGTATGATATGTATGAATGTATGTATGAAATATGATGAAATGGTGAGTCTGAGTAAAACAGAAAAAAACAGTGAGCTCAACAAAACATGTCTGCAGCAATCTGCTAGAAACCTGAGCATTATTTTCTTTTCCAAAGTCATCCAGTGTTGCTTTGTACAGATTAGATTTGCAAAGATCTGAACAGCACTTCCAGCACAAGGCAGAGTAAATCAATTTGTTGATCAGTTATTAAGTCATGTACTAACAGAAACTTGGAAGAGAGAGACCTAATGTTTAATAATTCACATTTCACTGTTTTACTTTTTGGTGCTGTTGACGATACTGTATTGTGTATATATAAAACTAATATAACTTTGGTTTAGAAACCTGCTATAGAAAACTGTTGCAGGAACGGCAAACAGCTTGTACTGGATCATTTTCATGGCCGATGTGCCAAAATATAAATAAATGTTTACCAAAAATGAAGCTCAAGTGAGTAAAAAGCCTTTCTTTGGGATACACATAGAAAGACCAGCCTTAGTCAGACATTTCACTTGAAGGAGCGAGCATCCAGTGAAAAAAGCAGTAGGAATGAGTCAGACAGCTGACGTCAGGGCAGACCCACCCCAGAGTTTATCTGCTACCAGCTGTGACTCTCGTGAGCTCAGACATGCAGCAATCTCCATCAGCAGGGGCGGCATCGGGCACCGTGGTCGTAGTTTTACGCCGGGACCACAGCATCACCAGAAAGCAACTGCCGGCACTGGGGGTGAGACACCTTTACATCCTGATGGGGTCAGATTGAATCCAGACAGAGATGATTAAACCACTGATCTTTAACCTGTGGATGCTGAAGGCATGTGATTCACAACCACGCTGCTGCTCTGCTGTCGATCTCTCAGCTGACTTTAATGACAGAGGACGTCTGTCCTCAGAGGCTTTTGGATCGCCTCGGAAAATAATCTCTGTTGGAAATTAAAGTTCAGAAAGATAATGTCCAGAAGACAAGCTAAATGTGAATACAGACTCGTTACCTTTTAAAGATAACCAACAAGTTTATCCCATTTATCTGCATGTGAAAATGTTTGGTGTGTTAGTTCAAACTTCCTCTCAGCAGAAAGTTGAATGGTACTCGTGGCCATTGATAAATGGTTTTTGATCAGTAGTTGTTGATCAATAGTCGTGACAATTTCCATATTAATGATCAAGGAACTGACCTCACAGCCCATTGCTCATTCAGTGGCGCTAGTTTCAGTCATTGAGCAAATGTACTGTTTATAATGTTGGAAACCTGCAGTCAGCTGAGACTGAAGAAGTCCCTTCTTGATGAAACGTTTGTCCACTGAAAATGCTGTGTCTAGTCACGTACGTCATCTTTGGCATCACTTGTTCTCACAAAGGCTGAATGAGCCAAAGGCTCTGAATGTTTCCTCTGAGACTTTATGTCTTCCTGCAGGTGATTCAGATCATGGTTGCTCTGACTGTCATGGTCTTTGGGATCCTGAGGGCAACACGGTCCAAAGGTCTGGTGTCTGATTCCTTGGTGTACATCTGGGGACCAGTGTTGGTGAGTATTATTGTAGGGTCTTTGAATTGAACTGAACTGAGTCAGCTAAGACTTCTTACTGCTCTCTCTTTCAGTTCATCATAGCTGGATGTATGAACATATATGATGGGACTTCAGAGAGACGATCAGGAACTCATCTCTGTGATATCACCATACCTGTACTTCAGGTGAGTCTCTGCAAATTTGTAGTCCTGCTGGAACACACTGGAGTGAGGTTCGACCTGATTTTTCTCCAACCGAGGAAACAGAAATTTAACATTTAGTGTAATTTGACTGAAATCCAGTCAGTAAAAACAAAATGAGGCCATAGCTCATTGTGAATTTTTAGAGCCAAACAACTCGATAATATCACAGCTCAGTTAACAAAGTGAGTTCAGTCCCATAAATGCTGTATTTCACTTTCCAGTGACTGATTATTTTGGACTTCAGCTTCTGGAGATACCTGGTCTGTTCTTCCTTGATCTTTCTGAGATGGTCTGATAATCCATCCATTAGAGTTTCTTCAGAACTCTTACACTGTTACAGTGATTGCATGACCTGCTACCCACTCTAAAGTTTCAGTGGAAAGAAACACATTTCCTAACAAGGCTCTAACCTGTGATGGAAAACAAACCAGATAAATGGTACTTGAGTATGTCTGTAGTAGAGATGGCACGATACCACTTTTTTATGTCCGATACCGATATCATAAATTTGGATATCTGCCGATACCGATATGAATCCGATATAGTGTTTTTTAATCAACAAAACTGTTTTTTAAATATCTTGCTGCATTTTGTATAAGTTCATACTCAAGTTTAAAACAACAACTACACTAAAGCTATTCTGTTATATCTGTATGCAAAAAAAAATATTTCATAGTTCAGCAATACTGATCAATCTAATAAACTTAGACCTACACCATCCTCCCTATTCTGGTATTTTAAAGAGTACTTAGCATAAATATTAAGCAACCTAACTAATAGGGTTCCAACTCCCAGCAACAACAAAAATAAATAAATAAAAAATAGGGAACCACCCCTCACGCTCCACCTCATGATGCTTAATCGACGTAATCAACCTTAATTTGATGCAGTGTGAAAAAAAATGCACAGAAATCAATTATTTTTCAAGAAATATTAAATAGATTCAACAGCTTTCTTCAACAAAATTGCAGACTGCACAGATGGTACCTTCCCAAAGGAAAAAGTACTATAGCTTACTAGGGTATATATATTAGACTTAATAGTCACTATATACAGTAATGGACTTCTATTCATTTTACATCAAATTAAAACTTTGGGTGTCAGATAATTATTTATTAAAAGCTAGACATTTTAAATGAGAATAAGAAAGAAAAGTATGTCTTTGTGCCCCCTTTTCCCTGTTCATGCCCTATCGGCCCCCCTGGCTAAACTTTGCTAGATCCGCCCCTGCACAGTTACCAGCGTCAGCTACGTAGAAAAAGATCCTCGAGTAGAAAGAAATATTAAATACAGTCTAACAACAGCTGATCAAGCTTAAACGTGCTGCTGTTGTTCAGCCGCTGGTTTCCTCTTTCTGGTGCAAAGTGGGCCAAAAGCAAACAAGAGACACGGACTCGCGACAGAAAAGCCGATCAGCTGATCGTTAAGCAGTTTCATGATTGAAGTAGCAGCAAGAAGAGGCAGTCGCTCCATATATCGTTTGTTAAGCTTAACGCAGGAATGCTTTACAAACATTCAGAGATGGACTTACACACTTGCTTTACTTCTCTCGGGATAACTTTGTCGGAGATGAAATGCCAGGTTGCTAGCGAAGCTCCACATGCTATCCAGACCACGACAGGTCCCGCATGCCACAGCCGCTCTATCACGTGATGCATACTGCTCCGACGTGCTAACGTTCTGAGGTGAGTTACGGCGTGTTGCAAGTTTTGTGAGGTGCTTTCGTGATATTTAATGGATCGGATTACATTTTTTATTTTTCTCCGATATCCGATCCAGTAATTTAGGTCAGTATCGGACCGATACGTAATATCGGATCGGTCCATCTCTAGTCTGTAGACAAGGAGAGCAAACACATCCAGAGAAATGAGAGAAGAACTTAGAGTGTGATTAAGATTGTCAGATGAATATGACTTTATGGTCAATTCGTAAAGTCAAACTAGCCTGCGATCATGGAGTGAGACCCCTGGTCCCCAATCAGACCAGGAGTGACATGTTTTGAAATCTGCCCAAATTTATTAAACCCCCCAAAATATGACTATCCAGGGTTGAGACCAGGAAGCAGAGTTGCAGTCTTACACGCCTCTCTGCAGCTTCTCTCCTCCTGCTACCCCCCCAAAACCCATCTCCATAGAGACTGTGTCAGCTTCCAAACAGACAAAAAACAAACTAAATACCAGCAACAAACAACTTAAACATAAACAATCACAACGAAAGAACAATAAAGTATCCACATCTGAACCAAAGAGTAAAACAGTGAAATGTGGGTTATTAAATATTAGGTCTCTCTCCTCCAAGTCTCTGTTAGTACATGACTTAATAATTGACCAACAAATTTACTCTGCCTTACAGAAACATGGTTACTAGTGATGTGCGATACCACTGATTTCCTTTCCGATCCGATATCAAGTAAAATTCAGGGTGCTGCAGCAAGAGTCCTGACAGGGACTAGAAAGAGAGCAGATTTCTCCTGTTTTGGCTTCCTGTTAAATCCAGAATTCAAAATCCTGCTCCTCACATACAAGGTCTTAAATAATCAGGCCCCATCTTATCTTAATGACCTTGTAGTACCATATCACCCTATTAGAGCACTTGGCTCTCGCTCTGCAGGCCTACTTGTTGTTCCTAGAGTATTTAAAAGTAGAATGGGAGGCAGAGCCTTCAGTTTTCAGGCCCCTCTTCTGTGGAACCAGCTTCCAGTTTGGATTCAGGAGACAGACACTATCTCTAATTTAAGATTAGGCTTCAAACTCGTTTCTCTAATTCAGAGTCAAGGCTGTGCCCTTGCCAGCTCTCATAGGGTGAGAGATGGAGTATACCACGGGCAGGTCACCAGTCAGATGAAAGTACAATATTAGCAGACTGACAGCATCAAAGTGTGACTGAGAGGAAAACGATTAAAAGTTCTGTTTAGTCAGGTTGGAAAAGAGCTCCATTTCTGTATTTATAAAGTTAATGTGAAGCAGAAAGGAAAGCTGTCCCATCATTAGGACACAGGTCTATAATCAATGTTAAATAAAGTGGTTAAATGTACTTTTTTCAGGATTAAATATTCTCTAACATCTGTTCTAAAACTAGTCTCCACACTGTCCCGTGACTCTGGTGAGCTGCAGTTTCTACAGGTTTAATCTGCCTTTCAGGTGCTGCCAGGTTTTCCAGGTGTGCTGACCCGTTTTGTGCTCTGCAGGTGAGAGGCGCTCTGGGAGCCAATGTTATTGCTGCAGTTACTTCAGCTGCTGCCATCATCATCTACATCCTGGAAGCCTTTTGGCCACATTATGCTTATCATTATTATGGTAGCTCTTACTTGAACACCAGTACCCCCGACTGGTCATTCACTCACAACTATGAAAGGGTAAGACATTTTGTTTTATATTGTACAAAATCTTCTACACGTCTGATTTCAGCCTCTTGATCAAAGCTGCTGAAGGATTTTGGGGGGTGGATCTTGATTGTGGTCACACCTCCTCTGCAGGTACCAGATTCTCAGAAAGCGCTTCAGTGCTCTGTGTTCAGATGAGGGAGTTTTTAAAGACAGGAGAATCAGAGGAGCATTGAACATCGTTCTGATTTAGAAAACTACAGACCTGCTGCCAGTAACATCCATGTAAAAAGCAGCAGCTAACAGGGCATCTGAAGGACAGACGTCACTCAGTGGTTGTGTGGCGCAGAAGCAGCCCTGTTATTCTGTGTAAGAGCTGAAATGTATGTTTGATAAAGGAGGGATAGAATTTGGTTATTAGAAAAAGGGATTTCATGCAGTCACAGTGTACTAACATCTAAATGATCCCTGCATACTGGAATGACTGAACAGGTTGAATCATGCCTTAGGTGCACCAAGGTGAAAGAAAACCATCATCACTTTTACTACAGTCTTCTTTCCCAGCGTTCACTAACATGGCCTCTTATGTAGTATTTATTTTACCCTCCAGTGTTGTGACTAAATTATCCAGATGCCTGTAGAGGACAGTGCCATCTAGATGGCAGCTTGAACAGTTGTGTTTTTTCAGGAGCTCCGAAAGACCGCAAAATTTGCTAAGTAACTTTATTCTCCTTCCACTCGAACTATAACTATGGATGCCCAAAAGGTTATTAAGAATGCAAAGCTGCAATTTGTGTCGTCAAACCCCAATGCTAAGACGTCTTCGCATGCTAAAGTCAGTGACCATGGCTATGCTAGCACTGAAGCTGCCAACGTGGGCCTAAACAAGCGAGAACGGGGAGCAGACTCGGCGCCGCCAACTCCATCAAAACAACCGCCAGAGGAGAAGAGAACAAAATCTTCAGAGAAGGAAGATGATATCTCCAATAAAACTATTTTTGAAGCCATTCTGGGAAGAAGAAATTTGAAGTACAACTGGAAGATATCAAGGAACAAAACAGACAAAGTGCAGCTATGGTTGCCAGCTTGATTAAGGCTGTAGAGTTTAATGCTGCAGAGATAGTCGATCGCAAACTGAAAGTTGTTAAACTGGCAAATGCGAATGAACAGCTGCTTAAAGAAAATGAAGACTTGAAAAGAAGAGTGAGAGAACAAGAGCGCTACTGAATGAGGTGGTGCTTAAAGCTGAAAGGGGTGAAGGAAGACAAAGATGAAAACATTAGAGTGAAGGTTTTGCAAACGCTTCAGAAGATTGCCCCTGACTCGGACTTAGAAGAGGCCGTTGATATTGTCCACCGCTTAGGGAAACGAGTTGATGGCAGAAACAGAAACATCATTATTCTATTCACACAGAGGCGAATTAAAGAAGAATTGTGGAGGCGCACCAAAGACTCTTCAACCTGCAAGCAAGAAGGCATCAGCTTCGCAGAGATGTTGCCGCAGGAGGACATACAAGATCGACAGCGCCTATGGCCTCTGGTGGAGGAAGCAAGACGTGCGGGTAAACGAGCCTACTGTCGTGGTCCACATGCCTTCATTGATGGACGCAAAGTTGAGGAAAGACAGGAGAACTAAAAATGACAAAAACTGAAATAGTGGAAACTTGTTCGCGGTCTGAGGAGCTCAGCATTTAGTACTTTTCTCTTTTTCGTTCTTTTCACGTGGTGAGTGATATTCTGTCTATAGTTCATGTTGAATGTTAACATTTGTTTTGGTTCTTTAAATGTTAGGGGTTTAAGAGAATCTGTTAAAAGAAAAGCCTTATTTTTGTACTACAGAGGTAAAAAATCAAACTGTATTTTTCTACAACAGACTCATTCATCTGATAGTGATGTATCTTTTTGGTCAAACCAATGGGGTAGCAAAATCCTGTTTAGCCATGGCTCAATGAGGTCGGGGGGTGTAGCAATTTTATTCAATAACTTTCCCGGGGATCTTGTAATACAACGGACTGACTTGAATGGTCATTGGTTGGTTGCTGTAATGAGAGTTGAAAGTTTGTTTTTCATTTTAGTCAATGTTTATGGATATAATAATGAAAGTCAGAATAAAATTATGTTAGAAGATATAACTTCAAATATTTTTGAACTTAAAGATCGATACCCTACAGAATACATTTTAATGGGTGGTGATTGGAATATGACTCCTGATGAATGGACTGATAGATGGCCCTCAAGGACAGGTAGACCACAAAAAATAACCTAATTATAGATTTTTTGATAAACAACAATTTGACAGATATTTGGAGAGTAAGAAATCCAGGAATTAAGAGCTTTTCCTGGTTTAAACCAAATGGAGCTTGTAAGTCTAGAATAGACTATTGGCTAGGAAGTGACATCATTCTTAACCACACTGTTGATGTCAAATGCACCTCTTTCAGATCATTGCTTTATTGAACTGTGCTTAGAATCGGAAATTAGACAATCAAATAAAAGAAGTTATTGGAAGTTCAATGCCAAACTTTTACAAAATGAAGACTACTGCAACATAGTCAAAAAAATTATAAAAGATATTATGGCTGATCATCTAATTGTAGGATATATCAATAAATGGGAATTCATTAAATTCAAAATTAGAGAATTTAGTATTCAATTCAGTAAAAACACAAGTCAAAAGCAAAGAGAATATGAATGTAAATTATTCCAAGAAATTACTTATTGCTGTAGTAAAGATGATCTAAATACCAAAGAAAGGAGTAAACTTATGGAGTTGCAGACTAAATTAGATCAGCTCTACCTAAATAAAGCAGGAGGAGCTTTTGTGCGTTCACGGGCCAAGTGGATTGAGGAGGGGGAAAGAAATTCCTCATATTTTTTTAATTTAGAAAAGAGCAGACAGAAAAGAAATTGTTGTTGTGGTGAGAAGTGCTCAATGAAATGTCTCAAAACACAGATCTGTGGTCCCGTCGTGCCTTATTCTCACCACAGTGAATTCAGAGCACAGGTGAATGTGGCATGTGAACCAGCTCCAGAGGTCTTTGGTACAGAGATAACAGGTGTTTCACCAGCTTGCGGTAGAAACAGTTTCGAGTTTTTAGTTAAGGTGAGGAAACTTCAGAAGCCTGTTTTTCTCTCTTTCAGTTCAACAGTCTATTTTGGGGATTTTAAGCCATGCTGTGCTTGGTTGAGCTGAGCCTGTGTGGCATTTGTCTAGGAGTAGGGGACTCTAATGGCAGTTACAATCCCACATTTCAGGTGAGTCCATCTGCAGAGTCCTCCTCAGAATCAGAATCAGAATCAGAATCAGAATACTTTATTGATCCCTGGGGGAAATTATTTTTTGTTACAGTGCTCCATTTTAAACCAACATTAAGACAAGACAGACAATACGCTAACTAAGAATAGTACAATATATACATATATATACATACATACATACATAAGTCACTTATAAATAAATATTTGGAAAGAAACATGTGTAGCTGTAGCAGCAAACAGTGTGTTAAGTGGATGCGTTGTACAGGGAGCCACAGGCAGGAATGATTTCCTGTGTCGTTCAGTGGTGCTTTTCGGTAATCTCAGTCTCTCACTGAACGAGCTCCTGTGACTGACCAACATGTCATGGAGTGGGTGGGAGGTGTTATCCAACATTGTCTTTATCTTGGACAGCATCCGCCTCTCCGACACCACCTTGAGGGAGTCCAGCTCCATCCCCACAACATTGCTGGCCTTACGGATCAGTTTATTAAGTCTGTTGGCATCTGCGACCCTCAGCCTGCTCCCCCAGCATGCAACAGCATAGAGGATCGCACTGGCCACCACAGACTCATAGAAAATCCTCAGCATTTTCTGGCAGATGTTGAAGGACCTCAGTCGCCTCAAAAAATAGAGACGACTCTGGCCCTTCCTGTAAAGTGCTGTGGTGTTTTTAGCCCAGTCCAGTTTATTGTCAATGTGTACTCCAAGGTATTTATAGTCCTCCACAATGTCAACACTGACCCCCTGGATTGAAACAGGGGTCAAGTGTTTCCTGGTCTTCCTGAAGTCCACGATCAGTTCCTTGGTCTTTGCCACGTTGAGCTGCAGATGATTCTGCTCACACCACGTGACAAAGGAGTCGACCACAGCCCGGTACTCTGTCTCATCATCCCTGCTGATGCATCCAACCACCGCAGAGTCATCAGAAAACTTCTGAAGATGGAGGTCTCTGTGCAGTGGCTGAAGTCTGTGGTGTAGAGGGTGAAGAGGAAGGGGGAGAGGACAGTCCCCTGTGGTGCCCCTGTGTGGCTGATCACCTTGTCAGACACACACTGTGAGACACGTACATATTGTGGTCTTCCTGTCAGGTAATCAACAATCCAGGACACCAGAGAAGCATCCACCTGCATCGCTGCTAACTTATCACCCAGGAGGGTCGGCCTGATGGTGTTGAAAGCACTGGAAAAGTCAAAAAACATGACCCTCACAGTGCTCGCCGGCTGGTCCAGATGGGTGTAGACACGATTGAGCAGGTAGATGATGGCGTCCTCTGTTCCGAGACGAGGCTGATAAGCGAACTGAAGGGGATCCAGATGTGGTCTTACTATGGGTCGCAGCTGGTCCAGGATGAGCCTTTCCAGGGTCTTCATGATGTGGGAGGTCAGTGCCACGGGCCTGTAATCCTGGGGGCCACTGGGACGAGGCGTCTTTGGTACAGGGACGAGGCATGATGTCTTCCACATCACCGGGACCCTCTGCAGACTCAGACTCAGCATAAACAGTTTATGAAAGACTCCACACAGCTGGGGGGCACAGGCCTTGAGGACAAGGGGACTCACTCCGTCTGGTCCAGCAGACTTGCCTGAGTGAAGTCTCCTCATTTGCATCTCAACCTGGTATTGAGTGAAGGTGATGGGTGGGGGAGGGGTGTCAGGAATCTCACAGGAGGCAACATGTGAAGAGAGAGGCTGGCACAGTGGTGTGGCTCTGGATTCCAGGCTGACTGCAGGTGAGGTTGTGGGGGTGGGAGCAGACACTGTGGTGTCGAATCTATTGAAAAACAGATTCAACTCGTCGGCTCTATTCTCACCTCCCTCAGCTCCCCTGCTGTTGGTTGGCCTGAATCCAGTGATGGTCTTCATGCCCCTCCACACCTCTCTCATGCTGTTCTGCTGGAGTTTCCACTCCAGCTTCCTCCTGTAATTGTCCTTAGCCTCTCTGATCTTGTCCTTTAGTAACACCTGGATCTTCCTCACCTCCTCTTTGTTGCCCCCTCTGAAAGCCCTCTTCTTCTTGTTGAGGAGGGCTTTGATGTCCTTAGTCACCCACGGCTTGTTATTTGGGTAACAATGAACAGTCTGAGCTGGAACAATGGAGTCGGTGCAGAAAGTTATGTAGTCTGTGATACACTCAGTAAGCCCATTGATGTCCTCGGCGTGAGGCTCACAGAGTGTTTCCCAGTCGGTCACCTCGAAACAGCCCTGTAGTTCCGCTATGGCCTCCTCTGACCACCTCCTAACAGTCCTGGTGGTCACAGGTTCCCTCCTCACAATTGGCACATAGCGGGGGGTGAGGTGAATCAGGTTATGATCTGACCTACCAAGTGGGGGGAGGGTCGGAGGAGCTGTATGCATCCTTGACGTTAGCATACAGTAAGTCTAAAGTTTTCTCTCCCCTGGTGGGACAGTCCACATATTGTTTGAATGTTGGTAGTGTATTGTCCAGTGATACATGGTTGAAGTCACCCGAGATCACAATAAAGGCACTCGGGTGCTGAGTCTGTAACCGAGCTATGGCAGAGTGGATAGTGTCACATGCAGCTGTGGGGTTAGCAGAGGGGGGAACATAAACAGCCACCAAGATGACGTGAGAGAATTCCCTGGGTAAATAATACGGCCTGAGTCCAACAGCACACAGTTCAGTGTCCGGGCAACAACTCCTTTCTTTGATTGTTATGTTGGCAGGGTTACACCACCGGTTGTTAACTAAAACAGCAAGCCCACCTCCTTTCCGCTTACCGCTAGCGATGCTGTCCCTGTCCGCCCGAACAGTGTGGAAGCCTTCCACGGAAGCATTCTCATCGGGAATGACCTGGTGCATCCATGATTCGGTGAAACACATCAGGCTACACTCTCGGTATTCCCTCTGACTCCGTACCAGTGCTGAGAGCTCGTCGATTTTACTTGCCAACGATCGCACATTTCCCATCACGATAGACGGCAGACACGGTTTATACCTCCTCCTCGCTTCGAGCCTCCGCTGTCTCACCGTCACCTTTTTTCTTCTCTTCTGTCCTTGACCTCTGCATCCCCGATGTGTTTTCCTCCAAATTTCAGCTGGTACTTCTGCGGGCACTTCTGCGGGCCTGGCCAGCGAGCCGGCCGGCATCAGGGCGATCAGCTGATCTCTGGAGTAAACAGTCCGTGAGTGTAGGAGATGTGCCGCGGTCCCGTTCCATGATAAAAGTAACAGTTCCACGGCCACCAGAAGAACAGAAACTCTCTCAATCCACATGATTGAGTAAGAGATAGAAAACGGAGGAAAATACAAGTCAGAAAAAAAAAAAGAATACGTAAGAAAAAAGAGCTAAACTAAGAGAAAAGCAGGAGCGACTGTAACAGGCTGCACGCTGGTTGGCGCATGCGCACTTAACCAGTTTGTACACCTGCCTAATAAATAATGAAGTTAATATTTATCTGTGTAGCCAATTTAAAGATGACCCATCCTAAATCCATGTTACCAGTCAGCAAGCATTAATAGCATGCTAGTGTATTCTGATCAAAATCATCTTAATTGAGAGAAAAAGTGAAGGAAGAAGAGTGGTTTTATCCAGGCTGGAAATTAAAATCAAATGTTTTGTCCAAAGGCAGGTGGAATTCTTTATTTTACCCGTTTAGCGTCATTCGCGTTCATTAAGTACTAGCTGAGAGTGTCCCCCTGCTGCAAACCTGACCTATGACTAAACTAATAAAGCTTTATAAGCTTTAAATTATTTTAGTGTCTAATAACTGACATTTTTGTTGTTTAGATGCCATGTACCATCACCAATCAGCATTACGGAACTGCCTCAGTGACGGCACAGGATCCTTCCACGTAGACTCTGCCCACATACCTGAACCCACCCGCAGCAATGGCTCTGCCCTGCCCTCATCCAAGCTCTACACAAGTGACTGATAGTTCCGCTCAAAGGAGTGATGGGTCAACATTGTTAGTCATGTAATCTTCTTACTATTGAATAAAAGTACTCCAGATTTACCTTTATGTTGCCGTGACACTTAAGGTGCTTTGCAGCTCTGAAAGATCCAAAGAATCAATAAACTGAAGCTGAAAAATTTATCCATGTATGGAGAGGTGTATCATCATCATTAATGTTGCTTACAGTTCAGTGCAGAGAGAGATCATTAGAAGGAATTGAACATGATTTATTTAAGTACAGAATTTAATTTGAGGTATTTGGTGGTTAGACGCCGACGGCCCATCACAGCAGAACGGAATCCCAGCGGCAATGACAATAAGTGAGAAAACAGAGGTCCAGCGAGCAGCGAGCAAAGGCAGAATAGAGACTGAGCCTGCAACAAAGTTTGAGGGCCATCAGAGGCCAGGAGGGTGCAGAGACACTGAGATAAGACCAGTGTTGGTCAAGTTACTTGAAAAAAGTAATTAGTTACTGATTACTTCTCCAAAAATTTAATCACAACACTACTGATTATTTATTTTAAAAAGTAATTAGTTACTTAGTTACTTTTCAAAAACATGATACACAAACTGAATAAGTAAGAACGCAATAGACCTTTCAGCCCACTTCTATTTTTACTGCGTAATCCATCATATAACTGTGATGGATAGTTACAGTGGGGCAAAAAAGTATTTAGTCAGCCACCGATTGTGCAAGTTCCCCCACTTAAAATGATGACAGAGGTCAGTAATTTGCACCAGAGGTACACTTCAACTGTGAGAGACAGAATGTGAAAAAAAATCCATGAATCCACATGGTAGGATTTGTAAAGAATTTATTGGTAAATCAGGGTGGAAAATAAGTATTTGGTCACCTCAAACAAGGAAAATCTCTGGCTCTCACAGACCTGTAACGTCTTCTGTAAGAAGCTTTTCTGTCCCCCACTCGTTACCTGTATGAATGGCACCTGTTTGAACTCATCATCTGTATAAAAGACACCCGTCCACAGCCTCAAACAGTCAGACTCCAAACTCCGCCATGGCCAAGACCAAAGAGCTTTCGAAGGACACCAGGAAAAGTATTGTAGACCTGCACCAGACTGGGAAGAGTGAATCTACAATAGGCAAGCAGCTTGGTGTGAAAAAATCAACTGTGGGAGCAATCATCAGAAAATGGAAGACATACAAGACCACTGATAATCTCCCTCGATCTGGGGCTCCACGCAAGATCTCATCCCGTGGGGTCAAAATGATCATGAGAACGGTGAGCAAAGATCCCAGAACCACACGGGGGGACCTGGTGAATGACCTGCAGAGAGCTGGGACCAAAGTAACAAAGGTCACCATCAGTAACACACTACAACGGCAGGGAATCAAATCCCGCAGTGCCAGACGTGTTCCGCTGCTGAAGCCAGTGCATGTCCAGGCCCGTCTGAAGTTTGCCAGAGAGCACATGGATGATACAGCAGAGGATTGGGAGAATGTCATGTGGTCAGATGAAACCAAAGTAGAACTTTTTGGTATAAACTCAACTCGTCGTGTTTGGAGGAAGAAGAATACTGAGTTGCATCCCAAGAACACCATACCTACTGTGAAGCATGGGGGTGGAAACATCATGCTATGGGGCTGTTTTTCTGCCAAGGGGACAGGACGACTGATCCGTGTTAAGGACAGAATGAATGGGGCCATGTATCGTGAGATTTTGAGCCAAAACCTCCTTCCATCAGTGAGAACTTTGAAGATGAAACGAGGCTGGGTCTTCCAACATGACAATGATCCAAAACACACCGCCCGGGCAACAAAGGAGTGGCTCCGTAAGAAGCATTTGAAAGTCCTGGAGTGGCCTAGCCAGTCTCCAGACCTCAACCCCATAGAAAATCTGTGGCGGGAGTTGAAAGTCCGTGTTGCTCGGCGACAGCCCCAAAACATCACTGCTCTCGAGAAGATCTGCATGGAGGAATGGGCCAAAATACCAGCTACTGTGTGTGCAAACCTGGTAAAGACCTATAGTAAACGTTTGACCTCTGTTATTGCCAACAAAGGTTATGTTACAAAGTATTGAGTTGTATTTTTGTTATTGACCAAATACTTATTTTCCACCCTGATTTACCAATAAATTCTTTACAAATCCTACCATGTGGGTTCATGGATTTTTTTTTCACATTCTGTCTCTCACAGTTGAAGTGTACCTCTGGTGCAAATTACTGACCTCTGTCATCATTTTAGGTGGGGGAACTTGCACAATCGGTGGCTGACTAAATACTTTTTTGCCCCACTGTATCTGCTATCAATACCGTCTGAGATTTAATTTCGGTTGAGACTTTGTTGATATTATGATTAATATTCATGATTAATGATGATCAATATCCCTGATATTTACCAAGAGATGAATATTTGGACTCTTGTTCTATCATTTTAATAATTGGAAGGCTGGCTGTCATTCTCGAGAGGTCATCTTTCAGGGCAAGTGTCTTTGACTTCAGACTTGTGAGTGTTGGCCTTAAAGCCCCATAGGTTCACTCATCCCCTTGTAAGATGTCCAGAGCTGCTGTCAGGGGCTTCATCACAGTGCAGTACTCTTTCAAGAATTGGTACTCCCTTTCATTAAGGCACTTAATTCCCAGTTTTACACACAGGGGATTAAGTTCATTCAAGGGAATTGTGATGATTCTGGAAATGGCCTCATACAGGGAATTCCACCTTGTGGATGTGAGCACCCTTAGCTTCCTGCAGCTGACATCCTCCACCTGTTCAGAGGCTAATGTTGATCGACTTGCTTTAGTCCAAAGAGCAGAACATTTTGCAATGCTACTCCTACCTGTCTTGGCCTTGGTGTCGGCACAGGAATTTAGATGTTTATCAACATCAGTTGTTGGAATCAGGTTAATTGTGTACGATGCACATCTGTAGGGAGGCTAAACTGTGCATCACCAGATGTGGTTGAAAGAGCTTCTATTACATCAGTAAAAGTCGGTTCCTCATCATCACCTTCTTCATTTTCAGATTCAGACTCCAGATCACAGGGCTGACATACTCAATGCGTTGGCAAAATTGGATGCATTATCCGTTACAGTGGCAACAACTTTAGCTTTTAGTCCATATGATAAATGGATTTCTTCAATCTCTGCTCTAATTACATCATAGGTATGGCTGCCTATAATTCTCTTGCATGCTAGGGCGGCCTTGTTGCGCTGTAAAGTGGAGACCCATAAAACATTTATTATTTACTGTCCAGATGCCAGCAGTGGTGGAAACAAAGTCTACCTCTTCGAGTGTAGCCTTCAAGTTAGATTTCATTCAGTCGTATTTTCTCTCAGGGTTTCCTACCAATTACTTTCTCTGGGGCAGCTTGACACCACTTTTAGCCGGTATTTTTTCTACAATGCATCGCAATGATTCAGTCTACAGTGCACGATCGTACTCTCTCTCTGTTGAGCCAACCATCCCTTTAATGTTAACTAGTAATGACTTCATGAACTTCTTCACAAATAAAATTTTAATCATTAGAGAAAATCCCACAGATGTAATATTATCTACAGCTACTTTCAGTACCACTGATATTCATTTAGACTCTTTTTCTCCAATTGATCTTTCTGAGTTAACTTCAATAATTACTTCCTCCAAACCATCAACGTGTCTTTTAGACCCCATTCCTACAAAACTGCTCAAAGAAGTCCTGCCATTAATTAATGCTTCAATCTTAAATGTAATCAGTTTTCAACACCATCGACCATAATATCCTATTAGAGCGATTAGAACATGCTGTAGGTATTACAGGTACTGTGCTGCAGTGGTTTGTATCATATCTATCTAATAGACTCCAGTTTGTGCATGTAAATGGAGAGTCCTCTTCACACACTGAGGTTAATTATGGAGTTCCACAGGGTTCAGTGCTAGGACCAATTCTGTTTACATTATACATGCTTCCCTTAGGCCAGGGGTCGGCAACCTTTAACACCCAAAGAGCCACCTGGACGCGGTTTCCACGCAAAAGAAAACTCTGGGAGCTGCAAATACTTTTTGACATCTAAAATGAAGATAACACTGTATATATTGTTTTTTACCTTTATGCTTTGTGTGAATAACTAAGGTGTGTTGCTTAAATCCATGAAGTGCTACAGAGAAAGTTACATTTTATTTATGCAATTAACACGTTTTGAACTCTTAAAGAAATATAACAAAAGGAAAGACACCCAGCTGAACTAAAATGATCCAGCAAACAAAAACTGCTGTGAGCCGCCACCCTTATATCTCCTTTGGGCTTTTGGAGCCTTGACCTGACTTGTAAAAAATAATTGGATAAAAGCTCTATGCTGCTGAAAGATGAAAAGTAGATATTTGTTAAATTCTGCCTAAATATGTATTTTACCTGGTTAATGTGTGTGGGAGGGGGAGGCGGACGCACCTGAGCGGCACCCGCAATCACGCCTCGCCGCCTTTACGTCTGTGCTCTCTCTGCTGTTGTGTTGGTGTGTGTCGGGCTGTGAGCTGCAAAGCTACAGTCGGCTGTGTGCGCACAGCAACCGTGTGTGAAAAGTGGTCAATAAAGAGATGCTGAAAAGCGTGTTCATGGAAACATCGTCGGGTCTGCCGTGATATGTTTACAACGGGACTTCTGCTCCTGAACCTCTGCGCACAGCGTCTGCAGATCGGGGCTGTACGAAGTCACTTTCATCTTTACGCAGGACTGTAAGCTGTCGTCTGTGAGGCGTGAGCGTGTTTGTTTTAACATAGTTGGGGAACAGCTGCTGACATGATGTGGATCCGAAGAGCCATAATTGGCCTGGCTGGGGTTGAAAGTCTCGGTAAATGCACGCCGTTTCGGCGGGTACACCAGCTTCCACGAGTGTGACGCTTATTTTGAGCGATGAAAAAATAGAATATAATTTTATTTTTATATTTCAATATCACAATAATCTTCCAATTTAGAACTACAAGTTAAAAAAGAACATAAATAAATTACACTTCAGCTAAATACTTTAATTTATTTTCCCAAACCACGCGGAGCCGCACTATAAGGACTAAAGAGCCGCAGGTTCTGCTACACTGGCAGGGCTAGGGGCCAGGACTCTCCTCTTCGTGTTTTTGGGGATGTTGCTAACTCCGGGTTGATAACAGGCACCACACCCGCAGTAGATGCGCTCGGTGTGAGGTCTCGCAGCAAGCTATCAAATACGGCGCATTTCTCGGCTTTTAAAAAAACCGCTATGCGTCGCCAGGTGTTTCATCAGATTCGAGGTGTTACCTCCTTTGACAGTATCACAGTATCAGCTTAAAGCACTTGTTGCTGCTGAGTTTGCATGTTTTGCTGTGAAGTACAGCCAGACTTTTGACCGCTTCGCCTTGGACATTTTTAATCTGTAGCTCTGCTCTAAAAGAACCTACGTACCTGGCCCCGCCTACTATCCTCGGAAACGTAAAATGATTGGCTAGAATCCAAAGTGTATGACATCTCAGGAAAAAAAGAAAAAAAAGAAGCAACATTCAGCTTGTTCGTGGCCATCATCAGTTTTTACACGCACTCGCACTCTTAGTCTTTTAACTTTTAAATTAAAAATAGAAATAATGACTGAAATGTTCATGTTTATTTATTGTAGCAAAGACAAAAGAAAAAGGAAATGACAGGAAATATTTACAGGCATTGATCAGCTGGTATTGATTGGTCACAGCTCAGTGCAGCTAAACATTACAACCAGACATCAGTGACCAATGCGCCACTACGGAGTCCTGAAAGGGTCAAACCTTTCAAAAATAAGACAGCTTAGTGTGGTTTGAATCCTGAGAAACAAACCAAGATAGGATAAAAACACTGATGTGTCACTCCTCCAAATTAAACTGAAACACACGTTCCCATACAAAGAGAGACACTGAGGTAAGATGCCTCACTCTGCACCACATCCAAATACTGTAGTGAGATATTAAAACAGGTGTAGCGAGAGGATGTCCCATTAAAGTGTTAGAGAGGGAGACAGACGACTCCCTCTGTTTGATTAGTATCATATAAACATGCATAAAAATATCACGTGAAATAAAAAAGAATCACTTTAGTTAAATTTTACAGACATAAAAACAAAGACAGCGCTGCAGACAGAGCACTAACTCAGTGATTACAGCACAGACAGGAGTGTATGAAGACATCCCACTGAGCGAGATATAAAGTCAGTCAAATTTAGTGAGATTCATCCTGATCATTTGGTATAAAACGCCGTTCAGTTTCCTGTTTATAGACAGGAGTGTGGGACGAGGCCTCGCCGCAGAAGCCGAGTATGAGTGCCGCTCCTCTCACTTCTTGAAGAACTTCTTGTTGAGGAGGAAGATGAGGAGGTTCACATTGACTTTGGCCTTACTGAACATCTTCATCACAGCCACGCCCTCATACTGCAGCTGCAGCAGGTCCTAACACACACACACACACACACACACACACACACACACACACACACACACACACACACGTTAAACTCGTATCACCTGGTTTATGTGGCCCGGTTCGACGTGGTCCGGCCTCGGTCCTACCTGGTATTTGAGCAGGAACTCCTCCATCTCCACGCCGAGGAATCGAGCTTTTACTTTGAAACTTCCTCTCTCAGGCCCGGCAGCAATCTCAAACATGACGTTCTTAAACCTGGAAACAGAGAGATCGTGAGCACGCGTCCTCACCGCGTGTCATACGTGTGCCGGCTGTGTGTTCTGCGCTCACTGCGTGACTGGCAGGTCTTCGATCTCCAGCAGAACGCCCTTCTCGTGCAGCCGGGTGGCACTGTAGCTCAGAGCAGGAAGCTTGTTCCTCCCTTTGCCGTCTGCCGCCTTCTGATTGGTCGATTTGCTGCAAGAACAAGCCAATCAGTGATGGACCTTACTGACAGGCCTATCGCCTCACTGACAGCCTCGTGACGTGCACCTTCAGGACACACGCGGTCTAAGCACCTCTTTCCTGTTTCAGGAGCCGTTGGTGGATATTTAAGATCAGCTGATGGCAGGTCAGCGTGGATGCCGGCTCAGCTCGTGACGCCAACGCTCTTGGTGATGTTTGAACTTTTCATGCAAACATTCAGCTCGTACCTCAGCGAGCTTCTCCTCACTCAGATTTTGAACGCACGGTTTAAAGCTCTCGTATTCTGGCGCCTCTGATAGAGCTTCCTGTACCCGGGGCTCGTGGTCAACCTCGGCTCACCTGTTCCCGAATTACTTTGTTTGTTGTACTTTAGTTTATCCCTTGTGTTGTTGATTGTGTGACAAACGTTTGTTCGTCCCGCCCCACCGCCTCACAGCTCTCGAGGTGAAAACGCCTGGTTCACACCACAGTGGTGTGATGTCACCACAGCCCCGCCCCATTACTGTTCATTGCTGCGGTACTTCTAAACATTTGGCGCCGCCACGTCCGAGAACAGAAAGTTATATCTGATGCTAATGGCCTGAGATGAAAAATGCTAGGTCGTTACCCAAAAACACCTGCTTGTGCATACCTGGCGGTGAGGTTGTCCAGACAGGAAGTGATGTAATGCCTGTAATAGTCCACCTGCTCACTGTGGAAGCTGCTCTTAGCCTGTAGGCTGCTGAGAGTCTGATGGAGCTTCAGGAGCTCCGCCCCTCGGCGCTGGCGGTGGAGACGTTGCTGACGGATGTCCTGGTGGGGAAACGTGCAGTGACATCATAGTCAGGGACGTTTTCAAAAACATGCAGGCAAAAAGAACAAAAAAACCGCAAACAAAACCAGAAACATGCCAGGATGTAGCGAAGGAGGACGCTGGAATAGGAGGAGATGGAGGCAGGTCTCGTTACCTTGGCGATCATCTGCAGGATCTGGTTCTCGCTGTCTGGCGGTTTCAGGGTGCCGAGTCCCTCCAGACGACGAAGACTCCTCAGGATCTTCCTCTTCTTCTCCTCCAGGCTCAGGTTGCCATTGGCGACCAGCGACTGGTTCCGCTTCATCTTCTCAGGAGTCCGAGCATCCTGCTGGGCGCGGCGCTGCATCAGCCAATCGTGACACACTTCCTGTTTGAAGAGATCAGATGACATCATTAGAGATGGGCCGATCCGATATTACGTATCCGTGTCGGTCCGATACGGACCTAAAATGCTGGATCGGATATCAGAGAGAAATAAAAAATGAAATCCGATCCATTAAATATCACAAAAGCACCTCACAAAACTTGCGACATGGCGTAACTTGGCTCATAACCGTAGCACGTCAGAGCAGTGTGCGTCACATGATATAGCGCTGTGGCGTGCGAGACCTTTCGGCGGTCTGGTTGAAAGAGGAAACCAGCGGCTGAACAACAGCAGCACGTTTAAGCTTGATAAGCTGTTGTTAGAATGTATTTAATATTACTTTCTACTCGAGGATCTTTTTCTACGTAGCTGACGGCTGTAACTGTGCAGGGGCGGATCTAGCAAAGTTTAGCCAGGGGGGCCGATAGGGCATGAACAGGGAAAAGGGGGCACAAAGACATACTTTTCTTTCTCATTGTCATGTCTAGCTTTTAATAAATAATTATCTGAATCTTACACCCAACGTTTTAATCTGATGTAAAATATATAGAAGTCCATTACTGTATATACTAACTATAGTAAGTCTAATATACTCTAGTAAGCTATAGTACTTTTTCCCTTTGGGAAGATACCATCTGTGCAGTCTGCAGTTCTGTTGAAGAAAGATGTTGAATCTATTTAATTATTCTTGAAAAATAATTTATTTCTGTGCATTTTTTATTTTATTCTATGTTTTTTTACACGTGCATTAAATTTAGGTTGATTGCGTCGTTTAAGCATCATGAGGTGGAGGGTGGGGGGTGGTTCTAGTGCAGGGCGATATGACCAAAAATATTTATCACGATATACATTTGAAAATCTGCGATAACGATATAACTGACGATATAATTGATGCAAGACAAAATACTTTACAACTCCACAACTTTATTAGTGCAAAAAACAAAAAAAAAACGTCAAAGTATTTTCACTTAAACAAGCAGCTGTTTTTTATCTGCATTAAAGTTATATAAACATTTAACAGTGCAAACTGACAGTTTAACCAAAAGGCATATCCTCAGCATAACCATGTATAACATCCACAAACCTTAAAAAGAGGTCATACACACACAATACGGTAACATTATGTTGAAGCACAGTACGTATCACTCCGCGAGGCTCCGCCTACGACAGCCGTAATGCTCCGACAATCCATCAAGCGGTGCGGCTTCGTAGCTCAGCAAAGTCGTACTGAAACATCTGACAGATTTTCGAGCGCCGTGTACATAAAATCGTTTCGAGGTCATAAACACAACCAGAGTTCATACATGAGGCACACGGGGTTATAAGGGGCTCTGTCGACTTTCAGACAAATCAAAGGATGGATTTTAAGTGCGCCGTATTTTCCAAACAACACGGTAATAACGACGGCCCGCTAGCATGCGCTACCAAAAATAGTGCTTTGTTGTGTATCTGACGGACGAAAGCTAAACCAGTTCCACACCAGTGAAGCTGCAGCGTTTTTACAAACCAGTTCAGGTTCATGGTTTCATTCAACGATCCGCTTTCACTCTTCTCGTTCTGCGTCGCCGCCATGTGCGCATGTAAACAAAGGCACAGCGCATGCACGTTTTACCCATATTCTATCGCCATGTTTCATTTTCTTATCGTTGCCCAACATTACACCGGTATCACCGTGAACGGTATGATATGATAATAAAAAAACGTTTTATTGATTATAAAATACACTATCGGATTCATATCGGTATCGACAGATATCAAAATTTATGATATCGGTCATGAAAAAGTGGTATCGTGCCATCTCTAGACATCAAGACTGCAGCGGGTGCCAGTCACCAACCAACCTATTAGTGCGAGTTTTACCTGGTCGCGTGACGGTGTCGTCCTCAGGATGTCACGCAGAGAGTCACCTGACTGCGTCCTGATGACATCGATGATCAGCTGCTTGGTGCTGGGAAAAACAAAACAAATGTTTTCTGTGAACACCGGGTTCTTCTTTAATGTTCAGGTAAACAAACTGACAGACACTGAGCAGGTGAGGCTAATGGCTTAGAGGCGGGGTTACCTGAGCAGAAGTCCTCTGGGGTCCGGTGTGTTGTTGGCGTCGTCGAAGATGTCAAACTTGTTGGTCAGGGTCAGAGAGACCTCCATCTTGCTACTCTGAGAGTCTGATCCTGGATCAGCCGCGGACTCACCTGAAGGACAGAAAACAGTCAGACTCTGACCGGCTCAGACCGGATGGCAACAGCAGAGCATCGGTTGGCTGTACCGATGAGTTCCTGCAGGCCGGGAACCGGACCGAGATCCTTCAGAATCAGGCCGAGGGGGTCTGAGGGGTCCGGGCACAAAACCTCCTGATGCTCCAGCAGCAGCTGCAGAGAGACATGTGAGAGGTTCACGGGTTTATGTAGACCTGGTCTAAAGATGACGATACAGCTGGAGGCGGAGCTTCCTGACCTTGTGTGTGTTGAGCAGCTCGCTCACAGAGATGTAGATCACGGGTCTGTTCACGATCAGCAGCTCCGAGTACTCATCCATGCTGAATCTGTCCTCCGGTTCAGGAACGTCGCAGACGGACTGCAGGAACCTCCTGAGACACACAACACCGTCAGGAGAACCTCCACCTCCCCGACACCTCAGAACGGAGCAAGGTCACCTGAAACCCACCTGAACCTGCTGTGGGTCTGGCTGATGTACTGGTTCAGGGCTCTGATGTGGTAGCCACCTCCATGGAAGTGTTTGTTGGCAGCGGCATGCTGCAACACGCGGGCAATGGAGCCCAAGATGTGGCGCTGTTCGGGCTGCAGAGCAGAGCCGGCCGAACGGTCCACCACGTCGAAGCCGTCCGGGGCCACGATGGCCGGGTTCATGTAGCGGTAGTAGACCAGGTTACCGACGATCTGCGGGGAGTAGGGCAGACTCGGCGTTATTGGTTCAATTCAGGTCACGGCGTCAGAGCCACGTGGTTCTGACTTCAAGACCCGCCGCCGTACAGAGACTAAGCTTCACGTCAAGCGACCAATCAAATCTCAGCTCCGACCTGCGAGCTGTGATTTCTGTTAGAGATGGACCGATCCGATATTACGTATCGGATATCGGAGAAAAATAAAAAATGTAATCCGATCCATTAAATATCACGAAAGCACCTCACAAAACTTGCAACACGCCGTAACTCACCTCAGAACGTTAGCACGTAGGAGCAGTATGCATCACGTGATAGAGCGGCTGTGGCATGCGGGACCTGTCGGTGGTCTGGATAGCATGTGGAGCTTCGCTAGCAACCTGGCATTTCATCTCCGACAAAGTTATCCCGAGAGAAGTAAAGCAAGTGTGTAAGTCCATCTCTGAATGTTTGTAAAGCATTCCTGCGTTAAGCTTAACAAGCGACTGCCTCTCGCTCTCCGGCTGCTACTTCAATCGTGAAACTGCTTAATGATCAGCTGATCGGCTTTTCTGTCGCGAGTCCGTCTCTCTCGTTTGTTTTTGGTCCACTTTGCGCCAGAAAGAGGAAACCAGCGGCTGAACAACAGCAGAATGTTTAAGCTTGATAAGCTGTTGTTAGAATTTATTTATTATTACTTTCTACTCGAGGATCTTTTTCTACGTAGCTGACGCTGGTAACTGTGCAGGGGCGGATCTAGCAAAGTTTAGCCAGGGGGGCCGATAGGGCATTAACTGGGAAAAGGGGGCACAAAGACATACTTTTCTTTCTTATTCTCATTTAAAATGTCTTGTTTTTAATAATTAATTATCTGACACCCAAAGTTTTAATTTGATGTAAAATGAATAGAAGTCCATTACTGTATATAGTAACTATTAAGTCTAATATACCCTAGTAAGCTATAGTACTTTTTACTTTGGGAAGGTACCATCTGTGCAGTCTGCAATTTTGTTGAAGAAAGCTGTTGAATCTATTTAATATTTCTTGAAAAATAATTTATTTCTGTGCATTTTTTTCACACTGCATCAAATTAAGGTTGATTACGTCGATTAAGCATCATGAGGTGGAGCGTGAGGGGTGGTTCCCTATTTTTTATTTATTTATTTTTGTTGTTGCTGGGAGTTGGAACCCTATTAGTTAGGTTGCTTAATATTTACGCTAAGTACTCTTTAAAATACCAGAATAGGGAGGATGGTGTAGGTCTAAGTTTATTAGATTGATCAGTATTGCTGAACTATGAAATATTTTTTTTGCATACAGGTATAACAGAATAGCTTTAGTGTAGTTGTTGTTTTAAACTTGAGTATGAACTTATACAAAATGCAGTAAGATATTAAAAAACAGTTTTGTTGATTAAAAAACACTATATCGGATTCATATCGGTATCGGCAGATATCCAAATTTATGATATCGGTATCGGACATAAAAAAGTGGTATCGTGCCATCTCTAATTTCTGTAGACCTCCAAATCTGCTGATCACACATCCATCATGAGTCTGAGCTCACCTGAGCACAGCAGGAGCAGAAATTCACGTGAAACACAGCCCACCTTCATCACCTGCAGCACAGGTGTCCAACTCCAGGCCTGGAGTCCTGCAGGCTTTAGATGCATCCTTGATCCAACACAGCTGCTTTAAATGACTAAATGACCTCCTCTACATGTCTTGAATTCTCCAGAGGCCTGGTAATGAACTAATCGTGTGATTCAGGTGTGTTGATCTGTGTTCTCACCTTGTAGAGCTCGTCCTCACCGGCTTCAGGAAACTTTGCCTTCAGGGCGTCTCTGAGGACCTTGGCGGTGTAACGCAGACCATACCTGCAACAACACAGAACCGTTTAGCAAAGAAGAGACTGGTGACGCGAGGTGCAGCAGCAGGCAGACACGTACGGCAGCTTGTGGAGGCTGGCGGTGATGGCTTTGAGGACTCTGTCCGTCAGGTTCTTCAGGTTGATGATGGAGATGTCGATGCGTCTCTGGACTTCAGGCTGAGCCAGAGCGTCTTCGGGAGAAACCTCATAGGGCAGCGAGCTGGTGAGACAGGTGAGACGCACAATAGAAGTGAGACGCGCAACGCAGGAGAGACGCGCAACGCAGGAGAGACGCGCTCTGACCTCTTGTGTCCGGTCTGCGTCTCGGTCTGGTTGATCCAGGTCTTGTAGACGTCCACGGGGTCGGTCCTGATGCTGAGCGTGCGGTCCTGCAGGACGTCCTGTAGAGCTGGACCCAGCACCTCGCGCAGGGCGTTTTGACCACGAGCATGGCGGTAGAAGTTTACCAACATCCTTATGACGGTGGGGTTTCCTGTGATCACGTCCTGGGGCTGCTCCACCTTCAGCCTGACATCACACACACAGGTAAGCAGTGACAACACGTTACTGCTCAGACACAGGTGCAGTGACATCATCGTTACCTGATCTCATAGCGGAGCGCTTCTGTGAAGAGCTGCAGCAGCAGAAAGGCCTCGCGGCGGTCAGAGCCATAGTTAAACAGACTGAACACCACCATCTCCATGAAGGAGGTGGAGCGACTCTGAGGCATCAGGAAGATCAGCTGAGCCAGGTACAGGGGCAGTGTCTGAGACACACACACACACACACACACACAAAATAACTGGCCAGCTGCAGATATAATGTATCGTCTGTTCCACTTGCAGTTGCACAATATCACCACCAGGTGGAGCCCCTGCCTTGTTGGTGAAGCAGAGATGACTGCACGAATCAGGCAGGTACACTAATGTGATGCCATGGACCTGCTCAGGTCAGCTTGAGGTGAGCGAGCGGCGGGCAGGTGTGCCTTTTACCTGCAGCAGGTAGAAGAGGTGCTGGTAGGCCTCCAGTCTCTCCCTCCTGTCTCGGCTCAGAGCCTTCAGGCCTTTACTCCTCTCCACATCCATCATGTCTGACAGCTGCTCCTTGTTCTTCTTCGTTAGTTTCTTACAGTGAGACACCACTTCCTGTTCACAGACGGCGCTTTGTTAACGAGGACAACAAGGAGCCAATCAGTGTGTGTGTGTGTGTGTGTGTGTGTGTGTGTGTGTGTGTGTGTGTGTGTGTGTGTGTGTGTGTGTCGATGAGCTGAGGTGGCGGGGCCGTACCTGCAGCGTAGCACGGTTGCGGACCAGCAGCCCGATCTTCAGGTCCATCAGGTCCAGGTCGGCCTCCAGCTGTCGGTTGAAGCGAATGCTTCTCACCACCTCCTCCCTCAGACGCAGCAGCTCCGCCTCCTCTCTGATGTCACCATCCCCGAGGTCGAGGAGGTGAACGAACTTCCTGACCACAGATAGAGGGGGAGTGGCCGAGTGCACTAAAACAGGTGAGGGGGAAGAGGTCTTATTAATGAGTCATCGATGACACGGCAGCTTGACCAATCAGAGGCATCTGTGAACTCACCAAGCATCCTGTACTGCTCGCGAGCTCGGTTAGCTCTGAAGAAGGCCTGGATCTTTACGACGGCGCCCACCTGTGGACACAAACCGTTACTGTGGAAACAGGAGATTTTGTCTGACTGGCTGACGCAGTTGTACACACCGTCCTACGTACTGCATCAGGACCCCACAGGTGGATCTTGATGAGATGCTGAGAGTATCTGAGTCCACGAGTCATGTGAGAGTGACATCAGCAAAACTCACGTTACTATAAACTAGAATGTAGTAACCATCCTGAATATTGATCACAAGTTGTTCACACCCATCATCTCTAAGAGACTAGAAACAATATTACCTGGGTTAATACATAATGATCGAACAGAAACAGGACAACATCAGAAAGGTTTGGCACATAACGAGGCAGGTCGATAAACAAAAATTAGACCTTAGTGTTAAGTTTAGATGCTGAGAAGGCGTTTCAGTGAGGTGGTCCTTTTTATATAAGGTGCTTGAGAATTTTGGTTTTGATAAATCCGTAATTGATATTATTTCAGGGCTATACAATAATCCAACAGCTAAAATCAAAATCAATGGAGACCTCGCTGAACCATTTATATTGGAAGGCGGGACACGACAGGGCTGCAGTATTTCACCACTGCTTTTTGCTTTGTTTGCTTTGTTTGTTGTCGGAAGGTTGCCGGTTCGAGCCCCGGCTTGGACAGTCTCGGTCGTTGTGTCCTTGGGCAAGACACTTCACCCGTCGCCTACTGGTGGTGGTCAGAGGGCCCGGTGGCGCCAGTGTCCGGCAGCCTCGCCTCTGTCAGTGCGCCCCAGGGTGGCTGTGGCTACAATGTAGCTGCCATCACCAGTGTGTGAATGTGTGCGTGAATGGGTGGATGACTGGATATGTAAAGCGCTTTGGGGTCCTTAGGGACTAGTAAAGCGCTGTATAAATACAGGCCATTTACCATTTACCATTTGTTTGTAGAACCATTAAGTCAGTGGATCAGGCAGAGACAGGATATAACTGGAGAAAGAACAGCAGGAGGGGAACAGAAATCAGCACTATTTGCCGACAACTTACTATTAACGATATCCTATCCCTCACAGGCACTCCCCCAAACCATGGAAATGTTATCAGAGTATAAGGTTAAGTATTAACTTTAAACTATGAACCACCAGTCGAAATTAAGAATCGCTATAAATGGAAGTGAGATGCAGACAGAATTAGGTACCTATGGGTGGTAATACATCGTGACCTCACCAAAATGTTCAATGCCAACTACGCCCCGCTAAACGAACCTATACAATCAGACAAAGATGGAATACCATACACTCCAGGATCGAATCAGATTAAATATTCTTCCCCGACTGCTGTATTTGTTTCAGTCTTTACCGATTACTAATACCACAAACTGTGTGGTGGATACGATGTTCTCAAAACACATCTGGAACGGTTAAATATAAACGCCCCAACTAAAGAAAGAAAACGGAGGTCGTGGGCTTCCCTGTCTACGAGAATATTACTGCACAGCTAAGACCACTGATATAAAGATGTTGAAGGAACAATAGTTAAAGGAAAACCAGTTACAGCTTTAATATCGGACATAAAGTTACAGAATAAAATACAGATGGCAGACGCACCCAAATAATGACATCTGCTCTGAAAGAAGTAATCAGAATCTGCAGTTTGGAAAATGCCTCCAAGGTTTTAAGATTGTGTGCATATGATTCAGATTTTACCCCGAATCAGTACGATAATAGATTCAAGAGGATTTCAAAAGGTATAAAGGTATATGCCAAAGCTTTGAATTCTTAAGGAGAAACATGATTTAGGCTGAGATGACTTCTTTAGATATCTACAGGTCAGAAATGATTTTGATCAAAACTTAAAATCATGGTTCATTTTTATGAACCATGATTTTCTTTACGTTGAAGCCCTGAGTTGAATTCCCATTTCGATATTAAGATGCTGACTTACCTACCCGTGTGTTTCTTTCGTTCTCTTTGTTTTTTTTCTCTTTTCAATTACAAGTTTAAAAAAGCAAAGACTGTAAAAAGTCAAACTACTGTTATGTTCGACTGCTTTGTCAATAAAACAGACAACGTTAACAAAAAACAACTCACGTTACGTCTGAAGAAACTCAGCCGAGCGCAATATCGTCTCCTCGCCAACCACATCCTCGCAAACGCCTGGATCTGTTCACACAAGCGGACGACGTGAATAACGCTCATCAGGTGAGCTGCACCTGCTAATCTAATCTCAGTCACATGATTAGGAACAGCAGCTGTTACCTTGACGACAGCTCTCCAGTTCATGTAGAGGAACTGCAGGCGCCGTCTGTAGACCCTCTGCTCGACGAACCTCCTCCAGTGAGACTGAACAGAGCAGAGCACACCTGTGACACACCTGTAGCTCCCAGACGAGCCTCAGCTCTCCAAGGGGGCTCATGCTCACCTGGATGACAACGACGGCGGCCATCTGATTCATCAGGAAGTGACGTCGTGCCGTCATCCGCCATCTGATCAGGAAGCCTCGACAGAGCGCCTGCAGGCGAACGACGAGGGCCTCGCTGTTCCGCCACAGCACGCCGCGACTGTACTGGGCCGAAACGCTGCTGACCACTTCCTGCAGGGGGGGAAAGTGGCACAGCGAGCTTGTAGCCAATCAAACTTTCCAAGCACAGAAACACTGTTCTGGTTTGACAAGGAAGTGAGCAGGTAAGCCTCAGGTGTGTCTCACCTGTATGTCGTGGCGATCCAAGAAGACGCTGTTGTGCACGAAGCCGGGGGGCCGCTCCCAGCTGCCCTCCAGTCTGCTCAGGTGGAAGAAATGAACGGAGCCGTCCTGCAGGCGGACTCGAACCCACTGACTGCGGTTATCTCCTGAACACACACACACACGTGATTCTCTGTGTGTGTGTGTGTGTGTGTGTGTGTGTGTGTGTGTGTGTGTGTGTGTGTGTGTGTCTCTCTCTCACCTGTGCGGCGTGCCATCAGGGCGCTCAGCTCTCTCTGATATTCTGCAGCACAGTCAGGTAGAACTCCGTGAAGCTCCGCCTCCGGCAGAGACAGCACCCGCAGCGTCTGCTTCGCCCTGTTCTCCTTTACGGCCTGATTCACCGCGGCAACGGACAGACACACTGACGGACACACAACCAATAATCAACACACGGATCAATAATGAACACGCTGACGGGAAGTTCTGTCCTTTAGTCGTTTCTTCTTGTGCAACTCGGAGCGATGTTCACACCTGTCTCCCAGCACACCTTCAGTGATGTCACTGCTGACAGCTAACAGGTAAGATGAAGACGTTTCGCTCTCACAACCTTCCTCCGTCTGACACAAAGCGCCGCAGGTGCGTCGCAATGATCACGAATATCATCAAACACAAACGATGGCGGTCCAGCCTCTGATCGTTTCTAACCCACATGCTTAAAAACTGAACAGGTGTGGTTACTTGTGCAGGTAAATGAATCTGTGACTCACACTTTAGAGCTCTCTGACTCTGCTGATTGGCCATCCTCACGGCCTCCTGGATATCAGCCAACCACAGCTCGGCTCCCGGGTCTCTGCTCACCTGGTTGGACAGGAGGGGGACCTGTGACTGAAAGTTTAAACCTCACCTGGATTCTACCTCCAGAGGGTCATGATAAAGACTAAAGTCACAGTTCTGAGGGGCTGTTGAGGTGATGGCTCGGTTACCTGTGCAGTTACACCTGAGCAGTTACCTGAGCTTTGATCTGCCTGGCTTGGCTCAGCAGGGTCAGGTACTTGCAGGCATTGGCAGGTGAAACCTCGTCCACGCCACAGGAGGGCAGCAACAGGGCGGAGAGAAGCCGCTGAGGGTCTCCGCTCATCACGGCCTTGTTTATTAGGCCGACAGCCAGGAGCTCTGAGGGTCACAGGGGTCAGAGGTCGCAGTGTCAGCTCAACAGAATTCAAAGAAGTTAATGTTTGTTGTTTATAATGACATCATTGTGTGTTTGTAACGATGTCATCGCGTTGTCGTACGCTGTTGTTCGTCCTGCGCCGAGCCGTTCACAGCGGCGATTCCTTCCTGCAGCTGGTTCCAGGTAAGCAGGTCTCGGCCCACCTGTTGTTTCACACCAGCCAGAGTCTCAAAGTACCTGTACGACAGTGACATCATCAACAGGGACGTCATTATCAACAGTGACATCATCAGCAGGTAAATGGGTAAGAGGCGGTACCTGTCGAGCAGGGCGGGCTCTACATCGGAGAGCCCTGCAGACGAACTGACCAATGAGGAGCTGAACTGCTGTAGGTGTCCCGCCTCCAGACCCTGATTGATGAGAACAACGGCTGACAGCATCTCCACGGCAACAAAGAGCTCCTCCTCCTGCAGCTCTCCCTGGAGGAGACAACAGGAAGTGCCAGCTGAATGACAGTGACGCCAGGGGCGGAGCTAGAGGAATTTTCTTAGGGTGGCAAAATCAAGGCTCCCCCCCCCCCCCAAACACACATGCAGGTGGTCAAAGGAGCTTGCAAAGAAAAGCGTCTGGACTTCTCTAAGTTACTTGAAGACGTTTCACCTCTCATCCGAGAAGCTTCTTCAGTTCTGAACTGAAGAAGCTTCATTGACATAATGTCATTATATAAACTGAAGAAGCTTCTTCAGTTCTGAACTGAAGAAGCTTCTTCAGTTCAGAACTGAAGAAGCTTCTCGGATGAGAGGTGAAACGTCTTCAAGTAACTTAAAGAAGTCCAGACGCTTTTCTTTGCAAGCTCCTTTGACCACGATGACTGAGAACCTTCACAGACACACATGCAGGTGGTTACATATGGTTAAAATGATGCAAATGCAGTAAGTATACACGTTTTTCATAGAAATATAGTCCATAACTTAATTATTTTCTGTAGCCCCCATAATTAAACACTTTAGTGACATAAAACATGTGATGTTATGTACTGTATAGCCTGGATAATAAATAAAGATGTAACGCTGTAAGTATACGATCCAGAAAGCTACACCACATGGGGCGGTTCATTTACCAACACAAGTCTAACTTAAGTTTCACTGTTTATTGTTAGAAAAAAAAGGTAAAATCGTTACAGCTTAAATTACACAAAATGTCAGAAATCTGCACTGTCATGCACAAAAATCTAAACCTAATTTTTCATGATTTGTTGGATTAACCCTCTGAGGCCCAAAATATAACCGGTCATTTTTGACTTCTTTTGATTTCACGTTTGTATTTCACCTTCAAATTGTGCCATTTTATTTTTTCCCCTCTTTGTTTGGTATCATTCTTTTCAGCTTGACCTCACGTGTCTGAATTTAGTTGTTTTTTCATTGACATACTGTGTTAACACAACTGATCTGAAATCACACAAACTTCAAATCCTAGTAGTATCTTTTTTACTGTAAACAAAAAAACAGACATGTTGAGTAAATTATTCTTATAACTTGAAATGTAAATATAAATTGTACATTTTGTAAACATATGCCACTATTTATCTAAAAAATGCAGCCAATACACCTGCCGTTTTTTTTATTTTTATTTTGTACAACCATTTAAAAATATTACTAAAACTAAAATCAGGTGTCGCAATAAGATGCCCCACAAATTATGTGTGACAGTGAAAAGAAATTGTTTGTCCACCACAAGACAGGAGAACAGCACAGGGATAAACCTGCAGGCCTGACAACAGGAGGTGTATCACTCCGCTGGTTTTCTACTTGGTGACAGTGCTGGGCCATATCATACCGTTCACGGTGATACCGGTGTAATGTTGGGCAACGATAAGAAAATGAGCACTATTTTTGGTAGCGCATGCTAGCGGGCCGTCGTTATTACCGCGTTGTTTGGAAAAATACGGCGCACTTAAAATCAACCCTTTGATTTGTCTGAAAGTCGACAGAGCCCCTTATAATCCCGTGTGCCTTATGTATGAACTCTGGTTGTGTTTACTGACCTCGAAACGATTTTATGTGCACGGCGCTCGAAAATCTGTCAGATGTTTCAGTACGACTTTGCTGAGCTACGAAGCCGCACCGCTTGATGGATTGTCGGAGCGTTACGGCTGTCGTAGGCGGAGTGATACGTACTGTGCTTCAACATACTTTTAGTTAATACGGTAATATTAAGTAAAATTTATTTATATAGCACATTTCACAGATAAAAATCACAAAGTGCTTTACAATAAGATCAGACATACAAGTTAAAATTAATTAAAAGCCCGTTTGTATAAAAATGTCTTCAGCTGCTTTTTAAAGGTCTAGACAGCGTAAAGACAACGGCAGGGTACTGTGTGTGTATGACCTCTTTTTAAGTGTTGTGGATATTATACATGGTGATGCTGAGGACATGTCGGCCAGTTTCCACTGGAAATGCCTTTTAGTTAAACTGTCAGCGAGGAGTTTGCATTTGCACTGTTAAATGTTTATATAACTTTAATGCACATAAACAGCTGCTTGTTTAAGTGAAGATAGATTGATGGTTTTTTTGCACTAATAAAGTTGTGGAGTTGTAAAGTATTTTGTCTTGCATCAATTATATCGTCAGTCATATCGTTATCGCAGATTTTCAAATGTATATCGTGATAAATATTTTTGGTCATATCGCCCTGCACTAGTTGGTGACAGTGTTTACATTGCAATGTGCCTTTGTGACATTAATTGGTCGACATGGTACATTTTTCCACCAATAGGAAAGAGGCTCCCCCCCCCTTTCTTTACCATTTTCGTGTTGTCCTTAGAAAACATTTTTTGTTTTTAAACACAAAAAACGTGACGACAGTATTTAGAAATATATATGGCTCATATATATTTTTTTTTCATAACTCTGGATTTACTGGCCTGTAATTAAAATTAAAAACTTTGAAGTCCAAACTTCAACACGGGCTGAAAGACTCAGCGTGGCTGCAGCTTATTGCGGTGTCATCTTAAATCAGTCGTTTGATTTGGAGGTGCAGCGTGTGCGTGGACCCCAGAGGGTTAATAACTCTCACCTTCCTTCCATTTCCACAGTGTAACATCCACCCACCTGTGTGAAATCTGAAATTCCCATGGTGTTGTTTAAAATGTGCTCTGGCACAATCATAAGCATCGCTTGCTACTGAATACAAGGAAAAAGCCGGTCCTGCTATGGGCTGAACCATTTGTTACTGGTGCAGGGGGGGACACTATGCAATATATTCAGTTTTAGCATTTATATTCACTGTTGACTGTAACTATGCTCAAACTGTTAATGCTGTCTTATTTTAATAAACAACACTGTCACATGCAAAACTAGGGTGGCACTTGCCACCCGATGCCACCCTTCTAGATCCACCCCTGAGTGACGCTGTCACTCATCTCCAGGTAAACCCAGTGTTGCACCTGTGCCGTCTGCCTCTGCAGCAGCTGCAGCTCTCGGTGATAAAATGTCGCCGCAAACGGAAACACTTCAGGCAGCTGGAGGTCAGAGGTCATCAGGCAGCTGACTGTGCGTCTGGGGTCATTTCCACGCAATGCCGCATTAACGCTCTGGAGGGCCGCCACCACTGAAACACACAAACACACACACATACTGAGGCGAGGTCAGAGGTCAAAAGGTGAGCCTGGTTCGGGCGTGGGAAGAAAATGGCGTACTGTTTCGCGTGCTCTGAGCTTCCTGGTTGGCAGCGGTGACGCCTTCCTGCAGCTCTTCATGCTCCAGAGGATCCACAGAGCCCTGATTCTGGGGTCAGAGGTCACAGAGAGGTCAGAGGTCACTGAGGTCAGAAAGAGGTCAGGGGCCGCACTTGTTAGTTTACCTGGGCCTTCTGCTGGCGGTCTGCGGTAAGCTGATCCAGGTACCAGGGCCCATTGTCAGTACGGAGGCCCCTGAGGGCCAAACACGGCAGCTGGAGTGCCGACAGCAAAGCAAGCTCGTTGGCGACATCCAGAGCCTCGTCGACCTGCTCCACCGCTGCCCGCACTGACGCCCACAGTGACATAATCGTTAGGTCATCAATACCAGCATTAATGCCATCAGAACAGGGGGAGGGGCTTATTTCTCACCATTGACGGCACTGATGTGGTCCTGGATCTCCCTCTGAGTCAGATACTCCTCGTACATGTCTTTGTCCTCTGCCACAGCCTGCTGACACACACGCACGAACACACACGTCAACAGTCTGCTCACCTGACTGGACGGACACAAATCTCTTTAACCAATCAATGTCTTACCCCGCCGGCGGCCCGTTCAGCCTTCCTCCTCCTCGCTCGTTGCAGAATCTCCTGGTAGACGCTCATCAACGCCTCCTGCAGGTCAGTGAGGAGAGCAGCGGGGTTCCTCAGAGCCACCGCCGTCACACCCACATCCCCTTGGTCCACGGCCTCATTAATGGCTACCACCGCCGCGTGGACTGTTGGCAGAATGCAGGGTCAGTACCCCCAGCAGCCAATCAGTCTGTTCCTATCCTGTAGCTCCAGCCGCTATCAGCCAATCAGAGTCTGGTCCTACCTGCAGCCTCGTCCACTGACAGCTCATTGGCCAGGATTCCTCCGATCTTGTTGAAGGCGGGCATCTGGATCCCGTATTTGTCGAGCTCCAGCTTCATGTTGTTGATCTCTTCCTCTGAACAAAGTTACAGGTCAGCAAAATTGACCGTGATTGGTCCAACACCCAGTACTGTAGCACCCACCCCCCGGGTGTCAAAGCCCCTTCCAAACCTTCCCAGCACCAACTTCTGTGAAAGTACACTAAAGCCAAACTAATCCCAAATTATTAGTTACCTATGTGGCGTTTACCTGTGAACTTGACCTTTCCATACAGGTCGTGAATCTGTGGGGCCAAACCGAGTCTGTACAGGTACAGGCTGCAGAGAGACGTGAGCACAGGTGAGCACAAGTGAGAGGCGGCACAGAGGATAGGTGATCAGACGAGCAACGAGGCGTACCTGAGCGCGTGGATGCAGTACACCGCTCTCGGCATGTTCTTCTTGTCGTACACGTCGGTCGTTTCAGGATGGAAGATCTGGAAACAACAACAGGTGATCAGCCCAGCTTCAAACCAATCGGCTAATCGATACTATGATCCGTCGATGTGTTCACTGACCGCCGGCAGCCCAAGTGCCGTCATGGCGTTTCTCCAGTGGTTGATGTTGTCAGTGTGGCGGAACTGAAGACCGACAGCCTGCAGGGATCAATACAGAGCTGATCATCGAGTTGATCAATAACCCCGCCCCCCAAAGAGCGGTAGACCGGATCAGACTGGTTCTAGCTGGTGTGTGTCGTGACCTGGTATCGCAGCTGCTCCGGGTCGTAGATCTTCTTCTGAGGAACAGTGCTCGGAGCGAAGCGATGACCCAGTTTGGCGAGAATAACGCCGTTCCTCAGCGCCTCCTCCAGCTCTGTGGGAGCAGGAAGCTCCTCCCCCAGACATGCCTCCATCCACCTGAAGAAGAAACTGGTTCTGTTAACAAAAGTGAGCAAACACTTAAGGTGCTCCTGGTCCAGGTCACTGACCTCTTGGCCTCCTCCAGCCTGCACAGGTACTGATAGGCCACATTCTGGATCCTCTGTTCGTCCATCTGCTCGGCGGTCAGACGCTCATCTGCAACACGCCAGGAAACATGACATCACACCCGTGTCACTCCTTTAACCGCAGATCAATATTGTGCTCTCAGTTTGTTTAGATGACGCTGAGCCCGTTTCTAACACTACATCAGATCAAACTGTTGATTACAAAAGGTCGACTGTGTTCGTCTGAAGTGGGAGAAGCGTTTCACCCTCATCAGCTGACCAACGACAGGCCATGGGGTCAGTTCCGGGACCAATATTAAAGATATCACCTGATGATGATGGTGGTGAAACGTTTCTCCCTCTGAAAACGCTTCAGATGAACAGAAGCAACTTTTCCTTACCTGGATGATCGATCATCTTTATCAATGAATGTGATCAGCACCAAGTTACAGACAAAAACACTGAGTCACATCATTAAAACCAGCTGCACTCCTGATGCTTCCCTCACACCTGAAAAAAATTCCAGCTCAAAAATAGTCTTCTCACAGGAAGTGTGGAATATTCAGCTTCCTGCCATCATCAGTTTACAGTCCCGTAGGTGATGAAGGTCTGCCGTGTTTCGAGGTCTGGAGCTCTTTGGGGTGAGCTCGGGCTGATGATGATGGAGGACGTGACGCACGTTTGATCCACAATCTTTGAATCGGTCTGAAGCAGCTGAAGCTTCCTCACACGTTACAAACGCGTCTTCATCCAGATGCAGGCTGATGTTCCCGGGAACCATCTTCATCACTTTAAGAAGTTTTATTGAAACTGATGACAGCAGGCTGCTGAGGACCTTTGACCTGGAATCTTCTTCAGGTAAGTCTGACATGGTCAGGTGGGAGGTAAACCAGTGAGCTCAGAAAGCAGTAATAATATTTGACGTAAACTCCGAGTCTTACAAAGGCTGCTTGACTCTGATCCCAATCACAGAGGAGCCACAAGGGACCGTCCTCTCATATTATAAAGTTACAAACATAAGAAATTGCTCTAATATTCACAAACGCTCGGTTATAAATATCCAGAACATTACAGAGGTGAAAGATATACGATTGAAACTTTATTGCACATTGCTTCACTGGTTCGGCGCGTTGCTCTTATTGTCTTGAAGTGACTGTAAACACGTCATTTCATTAAAGTCTTGCAAACTTTGGTTTGTTTTTTCACGCAGAAAAACTGCAGCACGTGAGGCTACGGGTCTTTTTTTCCCCAAACCTATGACATCATCACGCCGTAAACTAACCAGACCGAGAATGCCTCCTCCACAGGTTGTTTCACACCAGCGGTGTCCACCTGTGCAGGTGAACCAGAACACCGCATGCGGGAAAACGCCCTTAGATCTTAGACTGAGACCCGGATCATAAGGAGTCCACCTGGACAAGTGTCCATCGATCACCTGACCTGTGACAGGTGACTCACCTGTGGTGGTTTTAATGTTGTAGCTGATCGGTACAGCTGCAAGCAGCAGCACTGAGGTCAGCTCCTTTGAATTAACCCCACAGACGCAGAAAATCACGGAGTGTGACACCGAGTTAATTACATATGAATCTGATTGACGCTGCGGTCATTCCGGACTCTCTGACCGACACTCACAGTGGCCGTTCGCGGCTAAATCCGCCATGTTGTCCCCCCTCTCGGTCTCCCGGGTCTGTGTCGGGTCGTTGCGGGTGTCTCGGTGTCCCGGTCCGGGTCCTCTCGGTGCCCGAATGTGTCCCAAAGTCTCGGTTAAAAACACAGAAACCGCAGCGGAGCTCCAACCGTCCTCCGACTGTTTCCTGCCTGGAGTTTCAAAGCTCCCGCCGCTCTCTAATTGGTCGAGCCGTCAGCCTTGCCTCCTATTGGCTAGAACCTCATTGCGGTGGATTGTGGTCTATGGAGTTCACTGTCGTAATAGCTGAATCGAAAACGGTCTTCCCGCAAATATTTACATCTTATAACTCACCTGGCGTGACGTCATAATGCAAAGAGTTTACTTGCGAAGTCTTCTTCTGTTGCTGCCGGTTTTACCGACCACTTCCGCGTTACCATAGCAACGAGTCAACCTGCAGGTCAGAGCGGTTTAGCAGAGGGGCTAGCTGCTTCAAATGTTCGGTTTCAGGGGACAGGTGAGCAGTGAGGAGGAGGAGCTTCATCATCCCCTGCAAGCTGTGAGTGTTTGTTATCGGCAGCAATTCAGTGATGTACTCTGCTGTAGCTGATTCAGCCCTTTAATAACCTCAGTATAAGCTCTTACTGATTGATCAGACCTTTCCTCATGGATCAATAATAACGTAGATAATCACTGTTACTGATTTGTCTCACTGACCTGCGCCTGATCCTGAGGATGGATCTGACTGATTGGTCCACACACCTGAACCTGCAGGTTCTCCGGTAGTCAGCTGATTCATTGATGAAGGCAGCAGGTTAGCACATCTGCATGTCTTTATCCAGGTGACTCTTCCTCCTTCAGGTCCAGCATGACGTCCCGTGCAGCCCCTTCAGGTAAAGAAGCTGTGAAGGTGAAGAGGAGGAGTGGGAGTGTGGGGCGGAAGCAGACAGCAGACATTGAGGAATTGACATCTTCTGGGAACAAAGCGCTGCAGGAGGGACGCCCACAGGAGGCGCTGAGGTACTTCAGAGATGCCCTGAAGGCTGCAGAGCAGGTGAGGCGGTTACAAGAACAGATGTGGTGTCAGCAGTGTTAGTGGCACTCCTGGCACTACATTTCATATCATGCTCTCAGCTCCAGGACTCGCGGGTCCTGCGGGCCTGTTCCTTTAACCTCGGGGCTGCCTATGTGGAGGTAGGACGACCTCGGAAAGGTCTGGACTTCCTGCGGCATGCTCAGCCTGGTCCCAAGGCCGACCGCCTCCCTGACCTCCAGTTCAACCTTGCCCTGGCCCATGATGCACTGGGGCAGAGCCGGGAGGCCGCCACCTACTTCCTGCAAGCTGCCCAGCTGTATAGGTCACAAGGAGACGGCTGCAGCGAGGGGGATGCCTGCGTGGAGATGAGCCGCTGTTACAGCAGGACACGGGTCAGGACCAAAACCTGAATTTGACACAGAATAGGTGAGCCAGGTGACTCAGGTGTGTCTGTCTGTGTGTCACAGGACTGGGCGCTGGCGGCTCAGGGTTACTTGCGAGCTGCAGAGAGTTACAGAGTGGCCAACATGTTGGACTATGCAGCCACCGCCCTGTCAGAAGCAGGAAGTCACATGACCCAATCAGATCAGTGCAACCAGGAGGACATCATCGGTGTGCTGTCAGAGTGTCTGAGTTTGATGGGGAGCATTACGGACCCGAGGACTCTGGGTAATCACCTGAAAGAAGGTTGCTTGATTCAGAATGGAATAGAATAGAATAGGCCTTTAGTGTCACTGTGCAATCGAGCTGTGGTGCTCCAAGGCAACTATGCAGGAATAAATAACACACAGGAGACACAAGAGAAAGCCGTTAGAGAAAAAACCTGCAAAATGCTTGGAGGTGGTGCAGAGACTTGGTCTAAGTAGAGTCTGTGTGTGACTGACCTGAGTGACGAGGGTTCAGGTTGGTGGGTGGCCAAGGTGGGGTGTGGGGGGAGGGTGTTTGTTAACCGTCCGAATGGTCCAGGGCAGGGGTCGGCAACCTGCGGCTCTTTAGTCCTTATAGTGCGGCTCCGCGTGGTTTGGGAAAATAAATTAGAAGTATTTAGCTGAAGTGTAATTTATTTATGTTCTTTTTTAACTTGTAGTTCTAAATTGGAAGATTATTGTGATATTGAAATATAAAAATAAAATTATATTCTATTTTTTCATCGCTCAAAATAAGCGTCACACTCGTGGAAGCTGGTGTACCCGCCGAAACGGCGTGCATTTACCGAGACTTTCAACCCCAGCCAGGCCAATTATGGCTCTTCGGATCCACATCATGTCAGCAGCTGTTCCCCAACTATGTTAAAACAAACACGCTCACGCCTCACAGACGACAGCTTACAGTCCTGCGTAAAGATGAAAGTGACTTCGTACAGCCCCGATCTGCAGACGCTGTGCGCAGAGGTTCAGGAGCAGAAGTCCCGTTGTAAACATATCACGGCAGACCCGACGATGTTTCCATGAACAGGCTTTTCAGCATCTCTTTATTGACCACTTTTCACACACGGTTGCTGTGCGCACACAGCCGACTGTAGCTTTGCAGCTCACAGCCCGACACACACCAACACAACAGCAGAGAGAGCACAGACGTAAAGGCGGCGAGGCGTGATTGCGGGTGCCGCTCAGGTGCGTCCAGATGGCTCATTGGGTGTTAAAGGTTGCTGACCCCTGGTCCAGGGGAAGAGGTGAGTCTGGAGGTGTGGGACCTGATGGACCTGTGGTACCCACTAGAGAGCCGCGGGTCAAACGGGTTTGTGGGCGGGATGTGAGGCATCACATGGCCCTGGTTTACCTGAGACAGGAGGATCTGGCGATGGCCTCCAAGGCGGTGATAATAGCCATCTGTGCAGCCTTCCTGTTCTCAGTCGTGGGCCCTGCGTACCAAACACCCAGGCTGGAGGAGAGCACGCACTAGTTACTGTAACTGCTTCTCTGTCACTCAGGTGAGCTGTACCTGTCGGTGGGCGTGTCTTACTGCCGGCTCAGGTCTTTCCAGGAGGCAGTGCAGTGTTTCCAGAAGGCTCTGAGCCCCGCAGCTAAGTGGCCCCCCCTGCTGCCCAAGGTCTTGCACAACCTGGGAGCGGCGCTGAACTCCATGGGCCAGTTCAGGTCCGCCGTGGACTACCACAGGCTGGCCGCTGGACTGTACGGTGAGGCGCACACCTGCGGCTCACCTGTTTAAGCAGTTCACCTTTGACCCTCACAAACACTTGCCACATCTTTAATCAGGAGTCTGACAGGAAAATCAGTTTAGCTATAACAATGCTCTGTGTTTGTGTACAGGCTCTCAGGGTTGCCGTGGCGACCAGGCTCGCTGTTTCAGTAACCTTGCGTTTGCCTTCAGTCGGATCGGTGAGGAAGAGGAAGCAGCAGAGAGCTTAATCCTCGCCCTACAGGGATTCAGAGACACAGGTAACATCAGTACTGTCTATGTACATCGGACAGGTGAGACCCCTGTGCTCACCTGTGTGTGTGTGTGTGTGTGTGTGTGTGTGTGTGTGTGTGTGTGTGTGTGTGTGTGTGTGTGTGTGTGTGTGTGTGTGTGTGTGTGTGTAGGGGACTACTTGGCACAGGCTCAGGTGTGCGAGGTGCTGGCTGAGTGTTACCTGGTGCAGAGGAAGCAACACAAAGCGGTTCAGCTCTACAAACAGGCTCTGAGTGCGCTCTCTCACTGCCAGGTAGGTACGGTGGTAATGTGAGGTCAGCACGAGTGTGTACTCACCTGTTGGAGGTTGTTTGATCAGTGAGAGCGATCAGAGCATGAAAGAGTCGCCACAGAGCAGCATTGTCGTGTCTCTGTTCAAACTGTCGATGCAAACTTTATTCATACAGCATTTCATCACACACATCAACTCTACACACTTCACACAAAACAAAACTACACAAAAAAACACAGACACACACACTCGGAGCAGTTCAAATATCTGAGCTGAGCAGGTCACAGCTGTATGACAGTATCGGGAACCAGAGGATGGACTTAAAGGTCATTCTGTGCTGACCTGCAAGCTGATGCAGTGACTTCAGATTTCTGCATACCCATGAGGACTCTGCGTTCTGTATGAGGTGCAGTCGTTGTGCTGCAAAGAAAGCCTTACAACAATCTGTCCTACTGAAAGCTTGGACCTCGGGTCAGAGTCAGTTTGACAGAAGTCCATTAAGATCTCTGTCAGATGATACACGGGAGCATCAAACCTCGTCTTCTTCGCTTTCAGGACAGCGGCGGCATCCAGGACCAACTGGTGGAGCGACTGACTGCCACGCTGCAGCAGAGTCTGACCGTCGGTCCTCAGGTCTTACCACAACACCCATTCACTAAACCCATCACTGGTTATAAAGCCCAATAACCTCAGTTTGATCTGAATTAAGAAGCAGAAAGTTAGCGGCCATCCAGGTCTTTATGTCTTTAAGACATTCCTGCAATTTAACTCATTGGTGTGTGTTATCTGGCTTCATGGACAGATAGAGCTGGCTGTCATCAGCATAGCAGTGTGTCTGTGAAGGTTCTCAGTCATCCAGGTCATCGTAGTCTAAGGAGCTTGGAAAGAAAAGCGTCTGGACTTCTTTAAGTTGCTTGAAGACGTTTCACCTCTCATCCGAGAAGCTTCTTCAGTTCTAAGGTCAAATGGCGGAGAGTCCCAGATATAAACCCGGTGGGAGTTTCCCCCCACAGAGGGACAAAAGGACCCCTGATGATCCTCTAATCACATGACCCAAGGTGTGAAACTGGGTGTGGGTCACAATCAGCCAGGGTTTCAGGTGAGCTCATTGTGAAACCTGGCCCCACCTTATCATGCGAATTCCTGAGGTCAGATGGCCCAGGATGTGAGTGGGCGTTAAGGCGTCTGGGAAGGATCTCAAAACTGGATTATAGATGGCAGAGAGTTGGTGTCGTAAACCACCGCCTCTGTTCAAAGATGGTCGCTCACAGTGGATATAAATGGCTTCTTTCACTCCTCTTTCAAACCATCTGTCCTCTCTGTCCAAAATGTGAACGTTGGCATCCTCGAAAGAGTGACCTTTGACCTTTAGATGCAGATGGACAGCTGAGTCTTGTCCTGTGGAGGTGGCTCTTCTTGCGCTTATGAAGTGGCTGTTTGGTCTCTCGAAAGGGACAAAATCATTGACCGTCTTACATATCACAGCTTTACCCAGGGGATGCCATACCCTGCATCTACGGACTTCCTAAAATCCACAAGGAAGCTGTCCCACTCAGACCCATAGTCAGTAGCATAAACTCAGCCACTTATAACATTGCTAAACACCTTGCTACCATCCTTGCTCCTCTCGTGGGGAACACCCCACACCACATCAAGAACTCCACCGACTTCACCGACAAGGTCCAGAAACTTACCCTGGATCCAGATGAAACCATGGTGTCCTTTGATGTAGTCTTTCTCTTCACCTGCATACCCACCACGGAGGCCGTGGAGACTGTCAGAAAACAACTACAAGAAGACAGCTCCTTGGAGGACAGGACCAACTTCACACCCGATCAGATCTGCACACTGTTAGACCTCTGCCTCACCACTACATATTTCAAGTACAACGAGGGTTTCTACAGACAAAAACATGGCTGTGCCATGGGCTCCCCCGTGTCACTTATTGTAGCCAACCTTTACATGGAGGAAGTGGAAAGGAAGGCTCTTGGCTCTTTCAAAGGAAGAGTACCCAGCCACTGGTACAGATATGTGGACGACACCTGGGTCAAAATCAAGACACAAGAAGTGGAATCCTTCACTGCGCACATTAACGCTGTGGATAAAAACATCAAGTTCACCAGGGAAGACACAAAGGACGACTGTTTGCCTTTCCTGGACTGCGCTGTGCACATTGAACAGAACGGCAACCTCAACATCGAAGTTTACCGGAAGCCCACACACACGGACCAGTACCTCCTCTTTGACTCCCATCACCCTCTGGAACACAAACTTGGAGTAATCAGGACCCTACACCACCGGGCAGAACATGTTCCCTCTAAGCCTGAAGGGGAAAAGAAGGAACACACACATGTAAAGGAAGCACTCAAAACGTGCGGCTATCCTAAATGGGCGTTCTTAAAGTCAGCAAAGAGGCACAGAAAAGAAGACCAGACACCAGCGAGGGAGGATAAGAAGGACAGACGCAACAACATTGTCATCCCCTATGTAGCCGGTGTATCAGAGAAACTCAGGAGAGTTTTCTCCAAGCACAACATCCCAGTGCATTTCAGACCCAGCAACACGCTCAGACAAAAACTGGTTCACCCGAAAGACAAAACGCCAAAACACAAACTTAACAATGTGGTGTTTGCTGTACAGTGCAGCGAGGAATGCCCAGACCTCTACATTGGAGAGACCAAACAGCCACTTCACAAGCGCATGGCACAACACAGAAGAGCCACCTCCACAGGACAAGACTCAGCAGTCCATCTGCATCTTAAGGATAAAGGACACTCTTTGAGGATGCCAATGTTCTGCCATCTATAATCCAGTTTTGAGTTCCTTCCCAGACGCCTTAACGCCCACTCACATCCTGGGCCATCTGACCTCAGGAAATCACATGATAAGGTGGGGCCAGGTTTCACAATGAGCTCACCCGAAACCCTGGCTGATTGGGACCCACACCCAGTTTCACACCTTGTCTCATGTGATTAGAGGATCATCAGGGGTCCTTTTGTCCCTCTGTGGGGGGAAACTCCCACCGGGTTTAAATCTGGGACTCTCCACCATTTGACCTTAGAACTGAAGAAGCTTCTCGGATGAGAGGTGAAACGTCTTCAAGCAACTTAAAGAAGTCCAGACGCTTTTCTTTGCAAGCTACTTACATCTGCACAGCAGTGTAAATGTATGCTATGTCTTCTAATGATGCTGCCTAAGGGAAGCATGTATAATGTAAACAGAATTGGTCCTAGCACTGAACCCTGTGGAACTCCATAATTAACCTCAGTGTGTGAAGAGGACTCTCCATTTACATGCACAAACTGGAGTCTATTAGATAGATATGATACAAACCACTGCAGCACAGTACCTGTAATACCTACAGCATGTTCTAATCGCTCTAATAGGATATTATGGTCGACAGTATCGAACGCTGCACTGAGGTCTAGCAGGACAAGCACAGAGATGAGTCCACTGTCAGAGGCCATAAGAAGATCATTTGTAACCTTCACTAAAGCTGTTTCTGTGCTGTGATGAGCTCTGAAACCTGACTGAAACTCTTCAAACAAGCCTCTGCAGATGATCTGTTAGCTGTTTGACAACTACTCTTTCAAGGATGTTTGATATAAAGGAAGGTTGGAGATTGGCCTATAATTAGCTAAGACTGCTGGGTCTAGAGATGCTTTTTGAGTAAAGGTTTAACTACAGCCAGCTTGAAGGCCTGTGGTACATAGCCGATCATTAGAGATAGGTTGATCATATTTAAGATCGAAGCATTAATTAATGGCAGGACTTCTTTGAGCAGTTTTGTAGGAATGGACATGGTGATGGTTTGGAGGATGAGAGTTCTGTCGTTAGTTCAAAGAAATCAATAAGAGAGGCAGGATTCAATAAATATAAGAATGTCACATGACATAGTACCACCTACCCACACCTGTGAATGAGCACAGGTGATATCAAACAATATCAAACCATCAGACAGGTGAATATTGTCCTGACAGCAGTATAATATGTCCTCCTGTTTAAATGACTCAGAAGCCCCACCCACCGGCACCACACAGCCTCTGGCCACATCGACACAGCCTACCTATTGGACCTCATGTCAGGTAAGTCCCATTGTTACACGCTACACAAAAGGTCAGACAGGTCACTGATCAGCTTTGTCCTCACAGGAAGAGTGACATCACAAAGAGCCCGGGCACAGCAGCAAATCAGCAACCAGATGCTCCAGAGACTGATGCCCCAGGTGAGTCTCACCTGTTCCAGCTAGAAACAGGCTTGTGTAGGACTTCATAGTTTGTGTGATTCACGTTGGGTGTGTGTGTGAACAGGATCTCAGCAGGAGGCCTCTGAAACACCTGAATACATGAGCATAGCACCTGGACAGAGGTAAGACCAACACAGCCCAAATCTGGACCTCAGGTGGGCTCCTGTTTCCTCTGAACAAACCTCAATGTTTGTATTTCTGTTTCCAGCTCAGACCAGTTAAACAAGCGGCAGCGCAGTGAGTCTCCACCACCTCATACACATCACAGCACACCTGAGGAACACCTGTGGGACATGTGGACACTATCACCCCATTAGAGCACTTGGCTCTCGCTCTGCAGGCCTACTTGTTGTTCCTAGAGTATTTAAAAGTAGAATGGGAGGCAGAGCCTTCAGTTTTCAGGCCCCTCTTCTGTGGAACCAGCTTCCAGTTTGGATTCAGGAGACAGACACTATCTCTACTTTCAAGATCAGGCTTCAAACTTTCCTTTTTGCTAAAGCATATAGTTAGGGCTGGACCAGGTGACCCTGAATCCTCCCTTAGTGATGCTGCAATAGACGTAGGCTGCCGGGGATTCCCATGATGCACTGGGTGTTTCTTCTTCACTCACTATGTGTTTATTGACCACTCTGCACTGAATCATTTAGTTCTCTTCCACGGCGTGTCTTTGTGTCGTCTTCCTCCTCTCACCCCCACCTTCCCTGAGCCTGGTTCAGCCGGAGGTTTCTTCCTGTTAAAAGGGAGTTTTTCCTTCCCACTGTTGCCAAAGTGCTGCTCATAGGGGGTCATATGATTGCTGGGTGTTACTCTGTGTTATTGTAGGCTACACCTTACAATACAAAGCATCTTGAGGTGACCGCTGTGATTTGAATTGAAATTGAGGTTGATGAAGAGCTGGGGTGCACCTGTTGCCTTGAGTCAGATTTATAAAGGTGTGCACAAACATGTTGTCTGATGTCTGTCTGCACCTGAACACCACAGGAAGAGGGAGGCAGGCTGTCACTGCCGGAGTCACTTCAGAGCTGAAGCTGTGTGAGGACAAAGAGAAGCTATTTAAAGCTTCACAGTCACCGTGAATAATAAGGAGCCTGATGAATTATTCACTTTGTACCCATGAATATATTTATATGTGAAAGCATGTGCACAGCTGCAGTGAGGTCTACGTGAGGTTATTATTCCACCTGCAGCGATCTAAATTTGGAGCTGCGCTTCCCGTTCGGGGACCTCCGGGCGTCTCCGTGAGCAAACAGCAGCAGAGTCTGAAAGCCTCCTGCTGATTGGATCAGAGAGAGCAGGCAGACCGATGCAGGCGGGAGTTCTGTGTGAGTGAGCTGCTGAGGATGGCGCCGGCTTCCTCACAGTGCTGTCGGTCAAACAGGGCTGGCTTTAAAAAATTTATTTTAATTTGAATAATGCAATATTGATTCATTAAATCCTGAACCGGCCTGGCTCTGCTGAAGGTTTCTTCCTGTTATAAGGGGTTTTTTCCTTCCCCCTGTCACCAAAGTGCTTGCTCACAGGGGCTGTTGCGGTTTCTCTGTATTATTGTAGGTGTTTGGGGCAACTACTGATATGAATGAAGCTGAATTGAACTGAAACCTAATTGGGCGATCACCTCGTCAAACAGGTGTGCTTTGCTTTAAATGCGACAGGAAGTGGAACTGATAACGTACCTGTGTGTTTCCAGGTGAGTTGTGGTTGGACAGAGGGAACCCTCGCACTGACAGGTGACACATCCATTAATCAAACTTTATTAATCAATTTTTTAAAAGTCAATAAATAAACCTTTTTTTTCCAGCAATGCTTCACTGGCTCAGGACAGTGAGGCCCCGCCCAGCAGCCCAGGTGACATCAGAGAGCAGTCCTCCCTTGTGTCCAGTTGGAGGTCTCAGTTTTGTTTGCTGATGTAAGCTCTCCTGATTGGACAGTCGGTAATCGGAGAGGACCTGTCAGCGTCACTGAAGTCCTTAGAGCTTCAGTCAGCTAATGCTGCAGCGTTGCCGTGGCTCAGACCGAGAATCAGAGCTGAGCCATCACATTGTGCTGCTCACTCTGACCCGAGACTCTGACAACAGAAAACCTAAAAAGAAATAAAAACACACAACCAGCCGTCTGTCTCCAGACAGAATTCTTTGGACTGTTTTTCTGTGTAAAACATTTATTATTTAATTGTAATTAAATTATTAGTGATGAAACTATTGAAACAGTGATTTTTGACTCAGCAGGAAGCACACACACACACACACACAGTGCTGTAGCTCCTCCCCCTCCTCCTCCTCACTGCAGCCTGTCTGAGTCTCAGTGGTTCTCTTCATTGCTGCAGCTGAGGATCAGGATCAGAGGCGGTTCTCTGGGTTCTTCTGGGTTCTGCTGTGCTGGAGTGCAGGAAGAACATGAGGAGGAGAGGAGGAGAACAGAGGAGTCCGACCTGAGGCGGAGAAACGATCCATAGCTGCTGAGCAGGTAGAAACAAACCCTTTCACAATAAAAGCCTCAGTGAAGGTGCTTTGATGTGATTGTGAACTGAGCTTGGTCTGTTGCTTAGCTCTCTGATCAAACTCAACCTGATCACATCATCCTGAGGGGTGGGGCTAACCTGTTGAAGGATCATCTGACAGCAATGAGCCCAGAACAGCTGTTTGATGATGTCATCTTGTTATTTCCTGTTTTATTTCTAACACTGCAGAGAGGAGACACCCTTCTTTTTCTTTGAGCAGGTCAGCTTGAGCTGCAGATAAAAGGTGGATGTGTGGCGAGAGTTAGAAGCTGGGACTAATTTGCATATTCAAAACAGAGGTGAAGTAAGAGGGGCTGGGTTTGATGGCGTAGAAGAAGAACTTTAACAGGAAGTTTGTGCTCTAGTTCACCATTGTCGCCCCTGGCGTGGCACACGGCGGTGCAGGTTGTTGGTGATTGTTCACCTCCATCGTCTGGACTGAGTGAGCAGCTCGAGCTGTACAGGACTGTCACCATAGTGTGTGTGCATAGGCGTCATCTCACCTCACTGTACTCTTTACAATACTAAGGACCTTCAGGCGACTGGTCAGTGCTGAAGGTCAGGTGCTCTGAATCACATGTTTATGGAGACTTGGTTTAGTTAACAGGTTGTATTCACTCACACATACACGTGCGCGCGCACACACACACACACACACACACTCTCGTTCATTGTTCAACACACTGATATTTCCCACCCAGCCCTCTGATTGGTGAAGGCTCTGCCTCTCTAGCATCAGACACAAACACGCTGGCCAAGGAGCTCAGCCAGTCAGACGTAGGAGGCGGAGTCTGAACCTCTGCAGTGACAGAGGTGAAGGTTGCCAAGGTAATATAATGAACACCCACAAACACACACACACACACTGATCCTGGAGCCAAAATTAGCTGCAGACCTCTGAGCTGTAACCTGACCTGTGTGTGTGTGTGTGTTTTCCTATCTCAGGGGGACCAAAATCCAGGTCCCCACAAGTTAAAGGCATTTTTCACACTCAAAATGTGGTTTTAGTGTCAGGGTTACAATTGGGTTATGGTTGTGCGCCCCAGGGTGGCTGTGTAGCTTGCCGTCACCAGTGTGTGAATGGGTGGATGACTGAATGTGTAAAGCACCATACAGGCCATTTACCATTTTTATGGTTAGGTTTACGGTTAGGATAAGCAGCTAGGGAAAGCATTGTGTCAATGGAATATCCCCACTAGGATAGCAACATCTGATGTGTGTGTGTGACGGTGACAGTAGTGACGGGCAGCAGACGTCACACCGTGAACAACGAGGGGAAATGGGACACTCGTGGTGCTGAAACACATGTGAAGGACCAGATGTGTTTCTCTTAGAGACAGTTTTCATATGGTCATATTTACCATTAGACTGCATCCACTCAGAGAGCACATTCGCCTCCATCTACCTGTGAGCATCATCTGCTGACAGCAGCCCAGACAGATTTCAGCTGCTTCTCCATCAGAAGCCTGAAGGTTCATTCCACCAATCAGTTGAAAACATTCCCTATTGTCTGGGATTTATCATCTGCATTATTGATCGCTGATTGGTTCTTTTTAATGCACCAACACTTAAAGGCCTTGGGCTTCCTGCTGGAGCTATTTTTATCTTTAACAGGTGAACCTGAGTCAACTGACTCCCCAGTTACCATGGTAACCCCATCCCCTTCTCCTCAGCCTTTAGGGAGATTCTTATCTGTGACAGATAGGAAGTCTATTACACAATAAGAGCTGTTGGACTACAGGTTGGTAGACAAAGAGAGAAACAGACAGGTGATCTGCAATATCCAATCAAAGGTCAGCAAGTGAATCATCTTCTGTGACTTAGGAACAGATTAAACCTAAATAAAACACCTGTACACCAAGTCTCTGTGTCTCTGCAAACTGAGGTTCAGTGACCCCCAGAAGCCTCGCATCACAATGCAGAGAAGGTCCACTGGTTATAAGATACAGAAGAAGAAGAACATCCCAAACGATAACATGAAGGAGAACATACTAGTGTGACCCCAGGAAAACATTTTAACTGTCAGACAACCCTGAGGGCACAGGTACACAAATGTACCTGCTATGAATGCTCAGCGTCCAATGAATACGCTGCTTAATGACTAAAAGAAAATGGTTATAAGAAGGTTTTTGCTAAGCTAACAGTTTCAGATTGCTTTTATAGCTTGTGCTAAGGTAAGCTAACAGTTTGTACCTGCTGCTAGTGTTTGTGCTAAGTTAACCCTACCTCCTAAAACTTACTAACTGAAAGCAGTTAGTAATTTTTAAGAATGTGATTGTGATTCTAAAACTTCATTTTCATTTTTCTTCTTCTGTACAGGATGGCAGGTAACTGGTCCATCCTGAGGTTGTCTTTACCCCCCACCAGTTCTACAGCCACTACCCTTCACAACACCTCCCAGTACCCTCCTCTACCAGACTGGGAGGCTCCCAGCTTCACCCGGGCTGCTCAGTTCCGAGTTGGAGCCACCTTTGTCCTCTTCTTGTTTGCTGCCTGCAGTAATCTTGCCCTATTGGTCAGTGTGTGGCGAGGGCAGCGTTTGGCATCTCACCTGCGCCCATTAATGCTGAGCCTGGCATCAGCCGACCTGATGATGACATTTGTGGTGATGCCTCTGGATGCAGTGTGGAACATGACAGTGCAGTGGTATGGTGGTGATGCGCTCTGCAAGCTGCTCTGCTTCCTGAAGCTGTTCGCCATGCACGCCTCTGCCTTCATCCTTGTTGTCATCAGCCTAGATCGCCAGCATGCGATTCTGCACCCACTGGATGCTCTGAGTGCGCACAGCAGGAACCGACGCATGTTGCTACTGGCTTGGACCCTCAGCATTCTGCTTGCATCACCACAGGTAACTGTGAGCAGAAGTAACTGTGGGCAGAGGTAACTGTCAGCAGAGGTAACTGTGAGCAGAGGTAACTGAGAGCAGAGGTAACTGAGAGCAGAGGTAACTGAGAGCAGAAGTAACTGTGAGCAGAGGTAACTGTGAGCAGAGGTAACTGTGAGCAGAGGTAACTGAGAGCAGAAGTAACTGAGAGCAGAAGTAACTGTGAGCAGAGGTAACTGTCAGCAGAGGTAACTGTCAGCAGAGGTAACTGAGAGCAGAGGTAACTGAGAGCAGAGGTAACTGAGAGCAGAAGTAACTGTGAGCAGAGGTAACTGTGAGCAGAGGTAACTGTGAGCAGAGGTAACTGAGAGCAGAAGTAACTGAGAGCAGAAGTAACTGAGAGCAGAAGTAACTGTGAGCAGAGGTAACTGTGAGCAGAGGTAACTGTGAGCAGAGGTAACTGTGAGCAGAAGTAACTGTGAGCAGAGGTAACTGTGAGCAGAAGTAACTGTGAGCAGAAGTAACTGTGAGCAGAGGTAACTTTGATCAGAGGTAACTGAGAGCAGAAGTAACTGAGAGCAGAGGTAACTGAGAGCAGAAGTAACTGTGAGCAGAGGTAACTGAGAGCAGAGGTAACTGAGAGCAGAGGTAACTGTGAGCAGAAGTAACTGTGGGCAGAGGTAACTGTGAGCAGAGGTAACTGTGAGCAGAAGTAACTGAGAGCAGAGGTAACTGTGAGCAGAGGTAACTGAGAGCAGAAGTAACTGTGAGCAGAAGTAACTGAGAGCAGAAGTAACTGTGAGCAGAGGTAACTGAGAGCAGAGGTAACTGAGAGCAGAGGTAACTGTGAGCAGAAGTAACTGTGGGCAGAGGTAACTGTGAGCAGAGGTAACTGTGAGCAGAAGTAACTGAGAGCAGAGGTAACTGAGAGCAGAGGTAACTCTGAGCAGAGGTAACTGAGAGCAGAGGTAACTGTCAGCAGAAGTAACTGAGAGCAGAGGTAACTGTGAGCAGAGGTAACTGAGAGCAGAGGTAACTGTGAGCAGAGGTAACTGAGAGCAGAGGTAACTGTCAGCAGAAGTAACTGTGAGCAAAGGTAACTGAGAGCAGAAGTAACTGAGAGCAGAGGTAACTGAGAGCAGAGGTAACTGAGAGCAGAGGTAACTGTCAGCAGAAGTAACTGTGAGCAGAGGTAACTGAGAGCAGAGGTAACTGAGAGCAGAAGTAACTGAGAGCAGAGGTAACTGAGAGCAGAAGTAACTGAGAGCAGAGGTAACTGAGAGCAGAGGTAACTGTGAGCAGAGGTAACTGAGAGCAGAGGTAACTGAGAGCAGAGGTAACTGAGAGCAGAAGTAACTGTGAGCAGAGGTAACTGTGAGCAGAGGTAACTGAGAGCAGAGGTAACTGTGAGCAGAGGTAACTGAGAGCAGAAGTAACTGTGAGCAGAGGTAACTGTGAGCAGAGGTAACTGAGAGCAGAGGTAACTGAGAGCAGAGGTAACTGTGAGAGCAGAAGTAACTGTGAGCAGAGGTAACTGTGAGCAGAGGTAACTGTGAGCAGAGGTAACTGTGGGCAGAGGTAACTGAGAGCAGAGGTAACTGTGGGCAGAAGTAACTGTGAGCAGAAGTAACTGTGGGCAGAGGTAACTGTGAGCAGAGGTAACTGTGGGCAAAGGTAACTGAGAGCAGAGGTAACTGTGAGCAGAGGTAACTGTGAGCAGAGGTAACTGTGGGCAGAGGTAACTGTGGGCAAAGGTAACTGAGAGCAGAGGTAACTGTGAGCAGAGGTAACTGTGAGCAGAGGTAACTGTGAGCAGAGGTAACTGTGGGCAAAGGTAACTGAGAGCAGAGGTAACTGTGAGCAGAGGTAACTGTGAGCAGAGGTAACTGTGAGCAGAGGTAACTGTGGGCAAAGGTAACTGAGAGCAGAGGTAACTGTGAGCAGAGGTAACTGTGAGCAGAGGTAACTGTGGGCAGAGGTAACTGTGAGCAGAGGTAACTGTGGGCAGAGGTAACTGTGAGCAGAGGTAACTGTGAGCAGAGGTAACTGAGAGCAGAGGTAACTGTGAGCAGAGGTAACTGTGGGCAGAAGTAACTGTGAGCAGAAGTAACTGTGGGCAGAGGTAACTGTGAGCAGAGGTAACTGTGGGCAAAGGTAACTGAGAGCAGAGGTAACTGTGAGCAGAGGTAACTGTGGGCAGAGGTAACTGTGAGCAGAGGTAACTGTGAGCAGAGGTAACTGAGAGCAGAGGTAACTGTGGGCAGAGGTAACTGTGAGCAGAGGTAACTGTGGGCAGAGGTAACTGTGGGCAGAGGTAACTGTGGGCAGAGGTAACTGTGAGCAGAGGTAACTGTGAGCAGAGGTAACTGAGAGCAGCAATAACTGAGAGCAGAGGTAACTGAGAGCAGAGGTAACTTTGATCAGAGGTAACTGTGAGCAGAGGTAACTGAAAGCAGAAGTAACTGTGAGCAGAGGTAACGGAGAGCAGAGGTAACTGAGAGCAGAGGTAACTGTGAGCAGAGGTAACTGTGGGCAGAGGTAACTGAGAGCAGAGGTAACTGTGGGCAGAGGTAACTGTAAGCAGAAGTAACTGTGAGCAGAGGTAACTGTGAGCAGAAGTAACTGTCAGCAGAAGTAACTGTGAGCAGAGGTAACTGTGAGCAGAGGTAACTGAGAGCAGCAATAACTGTGAGCAGAGGTAACTGAGAGCAGAGGTAACTGAGAGCAGAAGTAACTGAGAGCAGAGGTAACTGAGAGCAGAAGTAACTGAGAGCAGAAGTAACTGAGAGCAGAGGTAACTGAGAGCAGAGGTAACTGAGAGCAGAAGTAACTGAGAACAGAGGTAACTGAGAGCAGAGGTAACTGAGAGCAGAGGTAACTGTGAGCAGAAGTAACTGAGAGCAGAGGTAACTTTGATCAGAGGTAACTTTGATCAGAGGTAACTTTGATCAGAGGTAACTGAGAGCAGAGGTAACTGTGAGCAGAGGTAACTTTGATCAGAGGTAACTTTGATCAGAGGTAACTGAGAGCAGAAGTAACTGTGAGCAGAGGTAACTTTGATCAGAGGTAACTGAGAGCAGAGGTAACTGTGAGCAGAGGTAACTTTGATCAGAGGTAACTTTGATCAGAGGTAACTGAGAGCAGAAGTAACTGTGAGCAGAGGTAACTTTGATCAGAGGTAACTGAGAGCAGAGGTAACTGAGAGCAGAGGTAACTGAGAGCAGAGGTAACTGTGAGCAGAGGTAACTTTGATCAGAGGTAACTGAGAGCAGAGGTAACTTTGATCAGAGGTAACTGAGAGCAGAGGTAACTGAGAGCAGAGGTAACTGAGAGCAGAGGTAACGGTAACTCACGGTTGGAGTTTTGTCTCTGACGTATACGAGAAAAATAAAACACCTGGAGATGACTCGCTTTGTTATGAAAGACATGAGTTTTTTCCACAGCTGAAAAGTGAATGCAGCAGTCTGTCATGTAACATAACATTAAGTTGTGTGTTGCTGCTACCTGTGCACCTGCTGCTCGCTCTGCACCCACATGTATGAGGCGACAAGAAACTTGATTTTATTAAAGCAGGTTAAATGATCACGTTTTCTTGTTAGAGATCCTCCTGTCTGAGCAGTCAGCAGCTTCTCCACCTGTCAGCAGGTGCCGGCTGCTCTCACATGCAGCTGATCCAGGTGAAAGTTCCTGCAGTAAATTCTGACTGCGTGTTAATCCTGGCAGGAATGCTCTGGATTATCCATGCACAACCTCCTGCTGATAGCTCAGGCTAACTGCTCCCCTTTGTTTCTATAAGGCATGCTACCGATCCTGAGACGTCAGTTGCTAGTTCAAAGTAAGAGCAGCTTCAGAGCAAAACTGAAACTCAGACCAGGACGTCACATCTGGATTTTTTATCTAATGAGCTGTTGTTTATTGTTAGAAATACTAATGTGAGGCCTCCAAAGTGTGACTCTGTCCGTCCATTAGCTATTTATCTTCAGGACCATCAGGGTGGACTCGGTGGACTTCACTCAGTGTGCGTCTCACGGTAGCTTCAGTCGCCGCTGGCAGGAAACTGTTTACAACATGTTTCACTTTACCACGCTGTATGTCGTCCCCCTGCTGGTGATGAGCTGCTGCTACAGCCGCATCCTGCTGCACATCCACCAGCAGCACCTGAGAGACAAAGGTAACACATCTGTGAACAACACCTGTAACTTATCTGAACCACACCTGTTCTCAGCCATCACAGCTGATTTGTTGTATGATCAGCAATGTAGACACTCCCTCTTTCAGCAGGTGAGTCACCCCTGCGTCGCAGTGGCACCGACATCATCCCAAAGGCTCGGATGAAGACTCTGAAGATGACGGTGGTCATCGTGCTGTCCTTTGTCGTGTGCTGGACGCCATACTACCTGCTGGGGATTTGGTACTGGTTCCAGCCCGACATGCTGCGCATCACACCGGAGTACGTCCACCACGCCCTCTTTGTGTTTGGGAACCTGAACACCTGCTGCGACCCCATCATCTACGGCTTCTACACGCCGTCCTTTAGGGCCGACCTCGCCGCCTGCTGCCGCTGGGTGAGGAGTGATGCGGACACTTCGTCCCAATACATAGACCGAATGTCCACCAGAGAGGGTCCTCACAGCAGGGAGCACGAGCCGCAGCCCTCCACCAACAACCAGACTGCAGCAGATCAGCCAATGAAAGCACGTGACTTTAGCATGTGACTTATGCTTTGTGTCAGGTGATTTTTATTTGCAGGCGCCTGAGCAGAGTTGTTGCCACAGAATCAGAATAACGCGGTCATTTTGTCTGCATGTTGACTTTATCAGTTTAGATCACATGGTTTGTCACGCCCTCCACAGATGATGCTCAGAGAGAAGGCGCTGACCTCTGACCCTTGTGTCAGGCCTTTAAGAGAAGTGACTGCAGTCAAACAGCAGCAGCATGCTGATGCCTCTTGATTACAAATTAAAGTGCATCTTTTTTTCTCATTAATCTCAATCAATCATTAATCTCATCTGAATCCACAGAGCAGCTTCTAGTGTCTGGATGACCTCGTCAGGGACACCTCCAAAATGGACGTGCTCCCTCTGTGAACCACAGGGTGGAGCTCTAAGACAACAGGATGTGTCTGCATCCAGAGGCTGTATAGGCGTGGCATACAACAACATCAAATCTCACTCATTCAGAGCTCAGCCTTCTCAGTCTGTTAGTATGGTGACCTCACAGCAGTCATGTTATTGGTTAGATGATGTCTGACAGCACAAACGTGGTCCAGAGATCCAGTTCAGCCAAGCGGACAGCGAGCAGCTACAGCTGCCTGTTTCACCATCCACTTGTTAGTCAAGGAGGTCACGCCCCTAATGATGCAAGCTTTAAGCCTTAATCCAGTTCAAACAGGTGACCTGTGGGGGCATGGAAGTCTCTGGGGACTGACTCACTGGTACATCTGCTGGATGTTAGAGGAACTGCAGCTTTGGAGGTTCAAATGTGACCATACCCATGATGTGACTCATGCATGTTTGTTTGTGTTTCAGGTTTTTAGCAATGTTATCATCCTTGGCAGTGTTGGGGTAGTTACTCAAGAAAAGTAATGGATCACACATTAGCTTTTACTTTTCTTAAAAGTAATGTAGTAACTTATTTAATTCCTCGCCGGAGAAGTATGTTGTCAGACTACTGGTTACATTACTTTCTGATTTCTCTACAAAATGACCTCAAACCCATTGTTACCAGTTACCTACAGGCTACAGTCCCACACACCAACGCAAAGCCCTCCTAATGACCGCACACATATGGACTTTGGTTTTTAGTTTATCACTTATTAACTCAAATTAAAGATGAGCTCATAAGTTCAGGCTCTGGATGCTGGGCTAACGTCTGCTTTAACAACACTCTGGGTTCTTGGCTAGCTTAGCGTTAGCATGCCACCCGTTCACATGTTAGCAAAGTGTCTGTAACGTGGACTGTATTCAGTGGTCGACAGGAGGCAGCCGACACACTCAGCAGGACAGTCAAAAGCTTGCGACCATAGTGGCAGTGGGAATTCCACAGTGTTTGTCCTTTAATAAACGCCAACCTTACAAGCCCGGCTGAACGGCTGCGGTCTCATCATACATGAAGTGAGCAGAGTTCATACAACCAACATACAGTTCATACAACATACTTTGAGTTAGTGAGGTAACAATATGAGGTCCATGTGTGAGCACGCCGCTCTACAGAGGGCAGTGGTGAATACTTGTGACATCACTAAACATCAACTTACGCTGTCTCAAGGAGACACCGCACTATTACGACTGTTACAAGTCAAAGTTGTGTTAGTAGAAAAGTCTGGTTGTTTGTGTCCTGGCTGCACTTTCCACTCTACCGTCTTCCTGTCCTTTTGTGTAGTAAAATAAAAGCAATGCCCACATCTCCACTCCTCGAACGCTATCGCTGTGCTGCTCCACCATTGTCCTCCTCCTGCACATGAACTGAATCAGCTGACTGTACCATACAAGAATGTTTTCTTTCTGTCCAGCTGGCACTATCTCAAGAACTTGTTCAATGAAAGTAATGACATAATTGCAACTGTAATGCGATTACATTACTGCATTACTGAAATGTAATGTGATTACAGTAACTTGTTACTTTGTAATCCCTAACACCCAAAACTGGCCGTGGAGTTCCTCAGGGTTCTGTGCTGGGACCAGTGATCTTAATGTACGCTTCCCTTATTTAATACTATTTGAAAACACTGCATCCATTTTTACAGCTATGCAGATGATACCCAGGTGATATCCGGGTGTTAAGGTGAGGTACAAAAGTACTTCACCTCACACCTGCACCAGCTGCTCGGCCATCAATCTCTTGCTGCACAGTTTTAGTGCTGATGCAGTCACAAATCTGTTTAACGTGTCTTTATCGGCAGTTCACATGACTGTACATTAAACTCACCTTGTCAAACCTCAGGTGTCGCTGCATGAGCAGCTCGTCCGCTAAATAAATGATCAACAAAGACATGTTTTCTACTTCAGCTTTATTTGGTTTTTATGTGTCTGAACAGCAGAAATTAGGACAGAGAAACAGTCTGTGGAGAGAATCTGCAGCACAAACAGGAGGCTCTGAATACGTGAGCTCAGAGCTCGGTTTAAAAAGCAGTTTAAAGCTTTGGGTGCTTTTATTTTTGTGACACATTATTCAAACATCTTTATAGAAAAAACAGAATCATTAAAGCATCATTTCTCTCATTGGTTCTAGGCTTCAGTCACTACGATCGCTACATCTCAGGTTTAGTTTCTACAGTGTGTCGACAGCAGGAGGTGGACTCAGCTCGGACAAACAATAAAACAGGTTTTTATGCACAGCATGGCTTTGAAATCACATATGGCTTATGGGTAAATATGGCTGTTTAATCAGAGGCTCTACCTTCAGCTTGGAACAGCTTTTATAACTCTACAAATATCTTCATATCAGCTACAAACATAAAGAATCAGAAAAAAGTCAAACTGGAAGAATCATAATATTATTAGAATAAAAATACAAATTTTAATGTCTTTATTTTGGCAGCTTTCCTCTTTGCTGCCAAACGGCAGCGACGGAAAGATAAGAATGAACAGAAAGCGGAAAGTTCTAGAAAAAGAACAAACTCAACAAAACACCTGAAAACTTTACTTTTAGAAACAATCGTCTCATTTCGGAGCAGAGATGAAGACAGCGGGGAGCTCTGCGACCTCTGACCTTTGACCCTGAAGACAGCAAGGAGGGTGTTTTGTTGAACTGGGGGAGGAGGTCAAAGGTCCAAAATCAAAGACACTCTGACACAAAGATGGCTCACGACAGTTTTCACCTACGCTAGGGATGTCGAACTCCAGGCCCCGAGGGCCCTGGAGGTTTTAGACGTGTCCTTGATCCAACACAGCTGATTTAAATGCCTAAATGACCTCCTCAACATGTCGTGATGTTCTCCATAGGCCTGGTAATGAACTCATCATGTAGTTGAGGTGCGTTGACTGTGAGATCCAAAACCTGGAGGACACTGGCCCTTGGAGTTCCCCACCCTGACCTACACTTTGGCACAGTTTACACTCTGGTCTGTTAAGTCTGGGCTTTAAGGAGGAGCGCTGGCTCCAGGAAAAAGGTTGAGATTCTTTTCTGCATCAGTGCGACTTAAAACATCCTAAAAGGTTTTAAACAGAAAGCAGTTCAATAGCATTCAAATATGACCCTTTATTTATGGGTGAAAACGATATTTGAAACAGGTGTTTTCAGGTATAGATCTCCGCATGTTTTAGGAAGTGAGTCCTGAACAGATGAGAAGAGCGAGGACTTCAGAAAATGATCACCACTGCCTGTAACGCAGGTGATGAAGGTTCTTTAGAGGACGGAGGAGAGCAGCGTGAGTAGAAAGAAAGCACTGAGAACCACAACTGTCTCAGCCGAGGACCACAAAGCACTTTCACATAAACTGTTATAGTGACGCTGCAATTAATGAGGGTGGAGGTGAGGCCAGAGAAGAACAGAGTTCCTGTTCTCCATGGTTTCTGCCATTTGTAGAGATAACTGTTGATTACACGGTTTTAAATGGCGAGTGATGGTGGTGCACCAATCAGCATGCACTTTGTCACTCAGAGAGTAAAAGTCCTGAATTAGCAGCTAAACAGGTTCCAAGAACTTTGGCAGTTTGTACTTCCTGCAGTGTGGAGTGACCACAGCTACGAAAATGTTCCCGCAGTCCAAAAGCATCTATGGTGGCGTCATGGTTTGGGACTGCTTCAGTGCATACAGACCAGAACAGCTCACCATCACTGATGGAATGATGGATTTGGACTGAGAAGCAGGACATCTGCCTGTGGATTGAATCGTGCAGCAGAGACAACAACCCTCAGCTCACAAGGAGAACATTGAAGAAACGTTCAGGTGAGGAGATGTGAAGCTCAGAGTCCTCGGGGCTGATGGCCAAGCACAGCGTTCATGTGCTCGAGGTGATACCGGATCATTTTCATCAGCAAATCCAATCTTTTCATTCTGTTTTTCTACTCTTTTAACTTGTTTTAGATAGCACCAATGCCAAAACATCAAAAACCAAAAAGAGTTCAATGTTCCCTGCAGAGAGAAAATATCATTTATGAGTTAAATTTGAAGAATGTATGTTTGGAAGAAGGACACGTTTCTAAAACATGGACGATTTTTCTCTGTTGGTCTGGAAAATGTTTGCACGGATCAGACACGGGACCTGGTCCCGGTCACAGAGGGCTACACTAAAGTCCTCAGGATCAGGAGGTCAGGGGGTCGGAGGTCACTCGTAGAGACATTAATCCGCACAGAGTGAGCATGCTCTGTGGCGTAAATACAAACATAATATCTGGATATTTCTGAGCTTTTGGTCAGCGCGGCTTTATCCTTCATTTATTTGGTTTTCCTGACAGCTCATCCTACCACGACATAAGAAAATATACTTTCACTCCTTTTTCCAAAGTCTTTGTGTGAGACATAAAATGTGATGGCGAGGAATTATTTTGGTTTTGTTTGTTCTTCGACTCAGACAGGAACTGGAGTGAAAACAAACAGGAAATGCAGGTAAACTAGTTTTTCTTTTCTTTGGAAGGCATTCAGCTCATTTTAAATAATATTTGGCTGAACTCTACAGAAAGCTGCTCTTCATCTATATTCATTTGATGCATTAAAATACATCAGAGGTCAGTTTAGACATGGCTCATGGGGCTGTACACACCTGTGGGCAGGTAACGGGAAGTGGAAGCCCTTGAAAACATAAAAAAAATTCATTGAAATCGGGACAGACAAGGCCAGAGATGTCCCACACTTTCCTGTCTCACCTTTCCCAGGTGAAGCAGTCAGATCTTCTCAGGTACAGAGCTGCTCTTCCGTCCCTCATCAGCAGAAGCAAAGATGTCTACAGACAGCGAGGGATGGATCCAGAGCAACGAAGCCAAGGTCTCGTGGGCAAAAAGGTTAAAACAGGGAAAAGGTCCCAGAGGAGGCTTTTGGTTTGAGGTAGGTTAGCTTGACCTGCAGCGGGAGGCTAACAGCAATTTAGAGGTTTGGCATGAAGCCCGAGGTAGCTCTCTTTGGGGGGAAACAGTTTGGTGGAGGAGTTGGAGAGGGGAGGGGAGGAGAGGCAAGCCGACCGTGGGCCTCGTCCACATCCTGACCGGAGGCGAACGCGACGAGACAGACAAACACTGAAAGGCTAAAGCGGAGCAGAGGAGCGTTAGCGTCCTCTAAGGTTACCTGCTGACCAGAGAAACAATAATTCCCTTTGGCTCTGGGCCTCTGAGGACCGGCAAACGGCAGGTAGAACACCTTCTCAGGTGCATCTCAGAGGCCCGTCTCTGGTCAAGCCGGCAAAAGGCCTCATCGTCTCTGGAAACTCGGCACCGTCGGTGACTAAAACAAAATGAGCCCAAACTAAAGAAAAAAGCTTTTGGTTTCAACAGGAAGTAAGCATCAGCATCTGAACGCACAGGGGGAGGAGCCAGAGTCATGTGACCAACAATTTGTGTGTTTACAGGTGAAGAATTGCGCTTTGGTTTTGATCTGGAGACAACCTCATTTGGGATTGGTGTCACAGCAGTCAAGTTCAACGGGTTCAGTCTCCCTGTGGGATCAGACGCCACCTGGAGCTTCCTCAGACAAATCATCATCATCATTATAATCTATGCGTTAATCTCTTATCCTAAATGTGGTAAGGAGGAGAGAAGGCGCCACAGGCCGGCGTCCGGGGGTGGGGGGGAAATGTGTGGTGTTTTATCCGGTGCCTGTGCCCAGGTGAACAGGTAGAGCAGGTTCAACCATGACCATCAATGGAGGAAGGGTGGAATCGCATCTCTGTAGGCGGAACAAGGGAGAAGGGGGTCATTGACAGGAAGGTGTTTCCTCAGGCAGGTATTTGACCCCGAACTCTGGATCAGGACCATCCCTTAATAATCATCCAGGCGTGTGTGTGTGTGTTTACCTGGCTGAGCTCGAAGCTCTCAGGTGTGTGGCCTTTAGGACCACTGACGCCATTCAGAGTGGGTGGAGTCTCCCAGCTCTCCCCCTTCCTGCAGAAAAAACTGAGCACAGAATACAGTGAGAATGATGAAGACGATGATGGCGGTGGTGGTTGTGAGGACGGTGAGGACGATGATGGTGAAGGCCTTACTTGCGTCTGTATGCCAGCAGGACGAGCAGCAGGCAGCAGAGGATGCAGGCTAGGCCACTGTGAAGGCCGACCAGCAGAGCGGACGTCGAGCTGTCAGCCTGATCGCAGTTACAGCTTGAACCAGCTGAGGGCGACAAACATCACATGTTACACTGCTTCCATTGGTGACGGTGTGCAAGAGGTCAGAGGTCAGGCTCCTACCTGCTGCAGCTCTCTCTCCCTCTGCCAGAGATACAAGGCGGCGGTTGGACGGACTGTCTCCGTTCCCGTTAAACGCCACCAGCTGGATTTCGTAAATGGCCGCCGGCTCTACAGGAAGTAAACAAACAGATTATCACAACGCTGTATCCACTTCCTGTCGGGCTGCCTGTACACACCAGCCTCATACTCACCCAGGTGGGAGATGGTGTGGGTGTTGATGTGTGCTGGGAAGGTTTCCTGCCCCTGCACTTCTGGGTTGGAAACACTGCGGTACTCCAGTCTAAAGCCCTCCAGCTTCCCCGGCTTGCTCGGAAGCTCCCAGTACACCTGCATGGCGGTTTGGTTCAGGACCTTAGTGAAGAAACTGGGAGGACTGGGAACTGTGGGGCAGACAGTGCCTGCGGTCATTCACAGAGACAGCATCTCCAAAACGTTTAAACATGGTTTTATTGTGATCAGAGCAGGTCTACCCCACCCCAGGCCCGCACCTCTGAGGTCAAACCCTGTTCATGACATCAACACATCAAACAGTGTTTCTGCATTCATCCTCTGAAACATAAAGATGGTGCTTAAAGCCTCAGGCTGGGTGGGTGTGCCCTCTGCTGGCAGATGTGTGGAGCTGCACCATCCTTCTATCAAACGTCTGATCAGATTACTGTTCACTAATATGAAGCCAATCCTTCTCTTTGTGTGTGGTAGGAAGCGCTGCCCTTACACCGATGCATCTTTACCAGAAACTTTTACCATCCTACAAATCTACAGCTTCATCAGCTCCATTCAGGACCAAGCTGCAGACCTTCATAGCAGGCTTCAGCTAATGTTTTCACGTCATTGTGAGTAGATCTGAAACACCTCGTGAACTCAGACCCAGGAGATTACTTTTAGGTGGAGGTCCTTTTCCGAGGCTGGAATGCTGTGGCACCATCTTCAGATGGCGAGGTTTTATAGATATTAGATATAGTGTGAGTGTTTTCAGTGTTAGCAGTCAGAGGTGACCTACCACCGCCCAGCGTGCTGGCCATGATGCTGTCAGACTGCTGGCTGCCTCCCAGCGCCGAGTACGCCTTCAGGTAGATGGAGTAGGTGGTGGCAGCTTCCAGGTTGCTGAATTCGTGTTTGAAGGTGGTTTTACTGACGGCCTCCTGCAGCTCAGCACTGTCCGGCTCTGAGGAGGTCACAGATCAAAGGTCAAACAGGTGAAAGCAACCACAGTCGGTGATGGTGCTGCAGACTGATTGATTGGGATTATCGGTTACACGCACCAATCAGTCTCCAGGCAATCAGGAACCAGTAATTATGCCCCCACAGAGAAAGTTCATATCACGTCATTACCCTTAAATCTCATTTCTAGTCTCCTCACACGGACGATCTCAGACTTAAAAATACCAACCCCACCCTTCTCTCACCGCCCAGTTTCCTGATGTGCAGGACATATCCGATGATCTGCTGGCTCACATGTTCTGCCGGCTGGTCCCAGGTCAGCTGCAGGCTGCTGGAGCTCAGCGCCGCCGCCTGGAGGCCGCTGGGGGCCTCGGGCAGCTCTGAGCCCTGGCTGATGGCGAGGCGAGCGCTGGCCTGATTGGTGCCAGCGCTGTTTTCGGCAATGCACTGGTAGATGGCTTCATCCTCGGGGGTGATGCGGGTGATGGCGAGCGTCCTGCAGGTGGTGGCAGAGAAGAGGTGGGACGTTAAACCGTGCAGTAACCTCACAGAGAGAAAGACCTTCTGAGCGTAAACAGAAGGATCTCACGTGTTCCCGTTGGTGAGCTTGACGTTGCCGCTGGGTATCAGCAGTTTGCCATTCTTCAGCCAGATGAGGTGGGGGTCGGGGACGCCGGACGCCGTGCAGCTGAAGACGGCGCTGGCCCCTGCTGGTCTGGAGACAGACTGTGGCCACTGAACAAACTCTGGAGGAGCTGCGGTCCAGAAGACAGAGCGTTACAATTTCAACACAGGGCAAACCTGAGCTGGTGGTTTACCCTCTGAAAACTTATTCTCTGTGAGGCCTGTGGGGGGATGTGCCGCAGCACCATCACGAGTGGAGACGACCAGGAAAACTGTCAGAATCAGACAGACTGTCATGATCCTGGGTCTTTTGACCCAGCGTTTTAAGTTTGAGTTTATTTTGTTCATTAGGTTATCTAAGTTCATTTGTTTATTAGATTCCCCTTGTGTTTCCAACCCCTGTTAAGTCTCCCTTGTCCTTCATGTGCTTCACGTCTGTGTTTCTTATGTTGTCATGTTTGCGTTTCATTATGTTTCCCATTTTATTTTGAAAGAGGTCCTGTGTCCCTGCATTTTGTTTTACTCTTCCCCTGTGGCGTTGTTATGTTCATGTTGATCTACTGTGCCTTTCTGTTCCATGTTTCAGATCCCTATGTTCTGTCTCCTCAGTCTGTTAAGTTCACGTCTTGAGTTCCGTCAGTGTGTTTCCTGTTTTACTTTCACAGTCTGTCCTATGTTAATGTTTCTAGTTTTGCTTCCCTTGCCTCGTCCTGCTTAATTACTCCCAGCTGTGCTCTCCTCCTGTGGCTCATTCCCCCTCGTTATCCCTCAGTGTATTTAAGCCCCATGTTTCTCTTTGTCAGGGTTGCGTCCTCCCTCATAGCTGTGTGATTTTTCCCTGTGGCTCCTTGTGCTTTAGTTTTCCTAGTTTAGTTTTGTGTTGTTTTTCGTGTCCCACTCTACGCCAGAGATAAAGCTGTGCTTTTTGAGTTTACTTTTCGTCTCTGCGAGTTTGCGTTTGGGTCCTACTCTTGCCTGCACACAGCCGTATTGTGACACAGACGTGCTCATTTTATCTAAAGAACCTCAGAAATACCACAAGTGAGGAACGCTATCAAACATCGTAGCAGCGCCGTAACGGGGAGAAAAGCCACGAGCCCAAGGTCAAAACGCTAACACGTATTTAATTTATATTTAATGTAACTGTAACAGAGGTTTATACATGTCTTCAAAGGTGATGCTGAGTCTTTGGAGCCACCTGGTGGATGAATAACTCGCTACATAAAGCTAATCACTAAAAACGCATCATGTTATCATCACACGCCGTGTCCTCAGAATGAAAACTTGAGCTTGTGTCTCTGTTATCTTTGAACAGCACTTTGACCTTTGACCCCACCACCACACACACACATACACACACACAGACACAGCTGTCTGTCTCCACCCACTTCATCTCCATGGCTACAGGGAAACCGTACACACACATCTCTGTCACCCCACAAGAGCCCCGCCCCCTCCCACTCTGAATGGAAAGAGGGGGAGGTCAGGGGTCAGAGGTCACAGGGGAGGGGAGAGGTATGAATAGGAGTCATTTATAAAAGTGTGTGTGTGTTGCTCTTGAACTTGGGGTTCTGTATCTTAGGAGGTCAACGGTCATTATCCCTCCACAAATAAAATGTATTTATGTGTCCACCCCCATATCTGACACACACACACACACACACACACACACACACACACACACACACTTTTTATCATTTTTAGCAGGACTGTATTTTGTGTATTTGTACTTTCCTATTTTCTGTTCTGTTTCTGTGTTGTTGTTGTGTGGGCTGTACGCCAGCCTGAACGATGCACGGCAACAATAAAAGACTTTATCTTTAAAAACTCTTCTGATTAAACTGCTGAGAATATTTTTGTTCATTTTGCGTCTCCTCGCTTTTATTTTCGTGTCTCTGATTGACATGTTTGTCACGCGTGCTTTTTGTTTGCAGTTAGTTTCACAGTGGCACACGTGTAAAACGATGAAGTCGTCTTTGTAAAAACAACTCAGATGTGATAAAATGATAACTCACACCAGCTACAGACAAGAAAACGACGCACCCTGAAACTAACAATAGAAATAAGCTGAATTAAACACAACAATAATGATAATAATAATAATAGAAGAAATGATTTGATGTTAATGCGTCTGTCTCTGATGGGAGTCACGTGGACGTGTCGGTGAAAAGAAGGTTGTTACGGTGGCTTCTTCTTCCTACTGTTTAGGTCTCTGTGGGCGCTGCCGCTGATGATGTGTGAGCCATCTCCTCTGGATGCTGTTGTGTAACAACATGTTCGTCACATACTGTGTGAGTGGAAAGCACTTTGGGTGTTAGTTTTGTTTTTTGTTTTTTGATTTTCGGATTATGTGATGGTTTCAATTACTTCTATCGTTGTAAGTATTCTTCCCTTATGACTTGGATGTAAATTAAAATACTATTTCAGTATCTAAGGCAGATAACCTAAGTATGAAGAATGCTTACATGATGTACATATTGTGAATGCCTGCTTTTGAAACCTTAATAAAAATATGAATAAAAAAAAAAAAAGGAAAGCACTTTGGGTGGTTTTACTTGTGCGTTAAGTCAAACTGACTTCAGATGGGTGCATGAGGGATGAACCCTTTCATGCAGGACAAGGAAAGCTGGATCATCACACAGAGCAGGAGCCGCGGTCGGGTTTAGACCGAGGCTGTCTGTTGTGGCCCTGCCCGTTTGTGCACTCGTGTTTTTGTGGTGAGGACAGTCTGCAAGTCTGAGTGTCAGAGTGACAGACGGAGTTTCAGTGGGAATAAAGTCCTCATTGTGAAGTGGGGCTCTTCTCATGCTAATCCAGATTCTCATGAAGCTCTCAGTCACACACACGTTCACAATGGGCCTGTGTGACCTCTGACCCCTCCTCCTACATGACCTCTGACTGAGCTGCAGCTGAGCGAGCAGGACAGGAGTCCCTGAACGTCTCACACGTCTGCGTGGAGCTGCAGAGGAAACTCTGATCGGAACCACATGGAGTCCTCGGGGCTGTGCGCTGGTCTTTCCACCGTGTGTGGGAAAACACTGTGCCTGCTGCGTAGATGACACATGGCTGCACGCACCCAGAAACTGCAGGAAAAGCTGCAGCCAGTGCGTTTTTCTCCCACAAACTCACATATAAGATCATCAACACCTCACGGTTTCAGAAACAAATGCGTCTGACGCGCTCACGTGAACAGGAAGTGAACTCTGAGGTGCTGCTGTCACCTCTCTGATTTACAGAGAGGGTCAGAAGTCACATGTTGGGGGTGAAGAGTCCGACAGCAGCAGGCTGAACTGAACTCGACACACAACCAGTCAAGTTCAAGAGCTGACAGATGAACACACACGCACACTGCATGTGTGTTTGCACACTCGACATGATGAGGTGGAGCTGAACAGATGGAGCGGTTGCTCTGCAGCTGCTCGCCGCTGTGTTCGCAGGAAGTCTGCCTTAGGCTTGTTCTGAGGATCTTATTGGTCAGTAATCGTGTTCTTTCCTGTTCCACCTGAGTGCTCGAAGCACTGCCTCATTCACACATAACACCAGCACTTTTTTCTGCACCTGTACTTCCTGTCTGACGTCCTCACTCTGGTGGATGCATCTGAGGGCATCTTTCCCAGGAATATTTGGGACTGAGTCACCGATCTTCCTATTAGTGGATGATTGGCTCTACATCCTACGCGCCCAACTTTCAAGGAGAAGTGTCAGTCATGAAGGAGCAGCAGGTTTGTTTCAGTCTGCACACCAATCATTGATGAGGGGCCAGCAAATCAGACTCGCTGCCCGCCATCTGAGTCACTTCAGTACCAAAAGCTGCTCCTTCAGGAGAACCAGAACCAGAACTCGCTTTGAAAGGAGGACAGAGAATGACTCATTTTCAACCAGCAGCAGTTCCTTCATCGCTGTGCCTGACCGACTTTCTCTGATAATCACAACCATTCCGAATGGATTTGTCTGAAACTTAGTGTGAATAGAAATAAAGGTTTATTCAAACAAAACAGACGCCGTACATCCAGAAATGTCCCTCAGTCTGAAGATCAAAGATCTGACCTGCAGGACTTCTAAGGTGAAAAGTTTGAATGTTTAAGGTGAGGACAGCTCGGTCACATTTGGCCAGCTGATGTGTTGTTGCTGTGTGCAAGCGTACCTACCTTGTACAATGAGGCGTCCAAGCGCCGTCCTCCTGGACCTGCTGCCCGGTCTGTTAGCCGAACAAACGTAAACACCTGAGTGCTGCAGAGTGGCATCAGAGATCATCAGGTTTCCTGTTCCCAGAACCTGGATCCCCTCCACGCCAATGGACCGGCCGTCTGACCGCACACAGACACCATCATTAACACAGCTGATCTTAACAGGTAATCAATACTAATGATTGGATCAATGAGTGCAGGAGGAGGCGTTACCGAGGCGACTCCAGGACACGATGGGCCGGGGGTTTCCTGTGGCAACACACTCCAGGATGGCGGTCTGGTGGACATTGATGGTGAGGTTCTGAGGGCCGGACAGGATTACGGGCTCCTTGTAGATCCTGGATCCTGCAGCTGTGTCCAGAAGACCAGAAACCCTCAAAAACACCCCAAGACTCTGTTTACCCTCACTCTAGACTCTTTCTACCCTCAGTCCGGACTCTTTCTACCCTCAGTCTGGACTCTTTCTACCCTCAGTCCGGACTCTTCTACCCTCATTCAGGACTCTTCTACCCTCAGTCTGGACTCTTTCTACCCTCAGTCTGGACTCTTCTACCCTCAGTCTGGACTGTTTCTACCCTCGTTCAGGACTCTTTCTACCCTCAGTCCGGACTGTTTCTACCCTCAGTCCAGACTCTTCTACCCTCAGTCCGGACTCTTTCTACCCTCATTCAGGACTCTTTCTACCCTCAGTCCGGACTGTTTCTACCCTCAGTCCGGACTCTTCTACCCTCAGTCCGGACTCTTTCTACCCTCAGTCCGGACTGTTTCTACCCTCAGTCTGGACTCTTCTACCCTCATTCAGGACTCTTTCTACCCTCATTCAGGACTCTTTCTACCCTCAGTCCGGACTGTTTCTACCCTCAGTCCGGACTCTTCTACCCTCAGTCCGGACTCTTTCTACCCTCAGTCCGGACTGTTTCTACCCTCATTCAGGACTCTTCTACCCTCAGTCCGGACTCTTTCTACCCTCAGTCCGGACTCTTCTACCCTCATTCAGGACTCTTTCTACCCTCAGTCCGGACTCTTCTACCCTCATTCAGGACTCTTCTACCCTCAGTCTGGACTCTTTCTACCCTCAGTCCGGACTCTTCTACCCTCATTCAGGACTCTTCTACCCTCAGTCTGGACTCTTTCTACCCTCATTCAGGACTCTTCTACCCTCAGTCTGGACTCTTTCTACCCTCAGTCCGGACTCTTCTACCCTCATTCAGGACTCTTCTACCCTCAGTCCGGACTGTTTCTACCCTCATTCAGGACTCTTCTACCCTCATTCAGGACTCTTCTACCCTCAGTCTGGACTCTTCTACCCTCAGTCTGGACTCTTTCTACCCTCAGTCCGGACTCTTCTACCCTCATTCAGGACTCTTCTACCCTCAGTCTGGACTCTTTCTACCCTCAGTCCAGACTCTTCTACCCTCATTCAGGACTCTTCTACCCTCAGTCTGGACTCTTTCTACCCTCAGTCCGGACTGTTTCTACCCTCATTCAGGACTCTTCTACCCTCATTCAGGACTCTTCTACCCTCAGTCTGGACTCTTTCTACCCTCAGTCTGGACTCTTTCTACCCTCATTCAGGACTCTTCTACCCTCATTCAGGACTCTTCTACCCTCAGTCTGGACTCTTCTACCCTCAGTCTGGACTCTTTCTACCCTCAGTCCGGACTCTTCTACCCTCATTCAGGACTCTTCTACCCTCAGTCTGGACTCTTTCTACCCTCAGTCCGGACTCTTCTACCCTCATTCAGGACTCTTCTACCCTCAGTCTGGACTCTTTCTACCCTCAGTCCGGACTGTTTCTACCCTCATTCAGGACTCTTCTACCCTCATTCAGGACTCTTCTACCCTCAGTCTGGACTCTTTCTACCCTCAGTCTGGACTCTTTCTACCCTCATTCAGGACTCTTTCTACCCTCAGTCCGGACTGTTTCTACCCTCAGTCCGGACTCTTCTACCCTCAGTCCGGACTCTTTCTACCCTCATTCAGGACTCTTTCTACCCTCAGTCCGGACTGTTTCTACCCTCAGTCCGGACTCTTCTACCCTCAGTCCGGACTCTTTCTACCCTCAGTCCGGACTGTTTCTACCCTCATTCAGGACTCTTCTACCCTCAGTCCGGACTCTTCTACCCTCAGTCCGGACTCTTTCTACCCTCAGTCCGGACTGTTTCTACCCTCATTCAGGACTCTTCTACCCTCAGTCCGGACTCTTTCTACCCTCAGTCCGGACTGTTTCTACCCTCATTCAGGACTCTTTCTACCCTCAGTCTGGACTCTTTCTACCCTCAGTCCGGACTCTTCTACCCACATTCAGGACTCTTCTAACCTCAGTCCGGACTCTTCTACCCTCAGTCCGGACTGTTTCTACCCTCAGTCTGGACTCTTTCTACCCTCAGTCCGGACTCTTCTACCCTCATTCAGGACTCTTCTACCCTCATTCAGGACTCTTCTACCCTCAGTCTGGACTCTTCTACCCTCAGTCTGGACTCTTTCTACCCTCAGTCCGGACTCTTCTACCCTCAGTCCGGACTGTTTCTACCCTCAGTCTGGACTCTTTCTACCCTCAGTCCGGACTCTTCTACCCTCATTCAGGACTCTTCTACCCTCAGTCCGGACTCTTTTACCCTCATTCAGGACTCTTCTACCCTCAGTCCGGACTCTTTCTACCCTCATTCAGGACTCTTTCTACCCTCAGTCTGGACTCTTTCTACTCTCATTCAGGACTCTTTCTACCCTCAGTCCGGACTGTTTCTACCCTCAGTCCGGACTCTTTCTACCCTCATTCAGGACTCTTTCTACCCTCATTCAGGACTCTTTCTACCCTCATTCAGGACTCTTTCTACCCTCAGTCCGGACTGTTTCTACCCTCAGTCCGGACTCTTTCTACCCTCATTCAGGACTCTTTCTACCCTCAGTCTGGACTCTTTCACCCTCACTCTGGACTCTTTCTACCCTCACTCTAGACTCTTTCTACCGTCAGTCCGGACTCTTCTACCCTCAGTCTGGACTCTTTTTACCCCCAAATCGGGCATTCAGTCTTTAATTATGTGAGTTTTGCCTTACAGAACCTTGCCCTCAGTTTTGTCTTACCAGTGACAGTCAGCTGAGCTTCGTGGCTGTAGCGAGTGTTGGCGATGTTTGAGGCGATGCAGCGAAACAAACCGCTGTCAGTCCGCTGAACGCCGGTGATCTGCAGCACGCCATTAGGAAGCAAGGTGTACCTGTACACAAAGCATATACAAACAGGCTTGAATCCTTATACGTTAAAATTTAATCTCATCACACTTCACTAAAGACATACCTGTGGTTATCGGTGCTCAGTGAGCATCTGTCTTTCTGCCAGGTGATGTTGGCCTCTGGGATACCATTCACCTGACAGGTGAGTCTGGCCACACCCCCTACATCCACATGCATGGACTCTGGGTGAGAGAGGAACTTAGGGAGGGCTGGTGGGAGGTGGAGAAGAGACCGTTAGTACAGGTGGGTCACGTGTGTGTTACTGTGAGGTTTGTTTGATGTTTTTTGTGTGTTTGGGTGGACGGCAACTCACATGCGAGCTGGACGCGGGCCTTGCGGCTGACCAGCATGCCATAGCGGTTCTGCACTGCACACTCGTACTCTCCGGCATCCGTCTCGTTGCTCTCTCGTCTCTTGGAGAAATTTCTGATGAGCAGCGTGCCGTTGGTGAGCACTGTTGCTCTGGTACCAGTCGCTATGGGAACCCCGTTGAGTCTCCAGGTGATAGCGATAGGCCCCTCCCCCTCCACCTGACAGTCCAGCATCAGGGGACGGCCCCTGACCGCAATAACATCACCAGGCTCCTTCAAGAAGGCCAACTCCAACGCTCCGAGCACACCTAAGGGGAAGCAGGAGGGTCAGGGGCGGAGTCTCAGTGCACGTTTCTGATGGTGAAGCAGGTTTAAAAACACAAACACTCACTGACAGGAGGCAGATGTGGAGATGAGGGTTATGATGATAATAAGGGCGAGGAGGTGGCAATGAGGTGGCGATGATGATGACTGGAAACACCTGCCCAAAGCAGTATCCAGGTGACTCCGGCAGGCAGAACTCAGGGCTCGCGTTGACCCTCAGGCTATGATGAACACATGAATGTGACGATGGCAATGATGACAAAGATGGCAATGATGTATATGTACTGAAAGAATCAGAGCCAGTGTTTGTTATAAATAAACTGGGAACGTTAGAAGACTGCATGCACCCAATTATAATCAATCAGGTCTGTCACACAGACTGAGGTCTTTAAATTACGTGTTACTACACCTCTCATCATCTGAAGGCCTGGACTGAACAAGAAGCAGAAAGCAGCGGGGCTCAGGTCTGCAGTGTGTTGTTTCCATCACGTGGTGAACGAACTGCTACAGCGCTTTCCTGCTCCACCTCAGAGCAATTTATACCACACATTATTTCTACAGAATTCTTTCTGTGATGGATGTGTCAGAGAGCAAAGTGGACCTAACATCTTGTCCAGGGATATTTGGCATGCTGGAGCAACAAACTAAACCGCCACCTGCTCTACAGCCACAGCCACCCCTCAAACACAGCACAGATCAGCCTCTCTGCGGGTCCCCTCTGCGGACCAATGCAGGTCTTGTGTCTGTTTATTATGCTGTTCAGTGAATGCATCGTTCCTCCTCCTCCCTCCTCTGGCCCTTTTCAACTTGAACTTGGTTGAGGTGACTTTCCCAGGCTCCCCCCCTCCTCCCCATCGCCTCTTTGAGAGGATGCTGTGGGAGGAAAGACTGAGTCTGGCAGCAGGACCAAATCCTTTAGTGTGAACGACGACAATAGAGAAACAAAAGTTAACCAAGACACAACACCCCACCCCCAAAGGATCCCACAAACAACCAAACACACCAAACCCTGCAGCTGCCGGACCCCAGGACGCCTCCAGGCCTGCAGCTCCTCATAAACATCCATCACTTCAGCCTCTTTATACAGCTTCACGCTTGTTTCCACAGACTCTGAGCACAAATCACTCTAAAGGCCAATTTCATCTCCTTGAAGAGGAGAACAGGAAAACATGTCAAAATCTTCCTTCAGCACCAACACCGGGCTGGCACAGGGCCGGCAATGGGCCCACATCACTCCTCTTTATAAAAGCAACGATGAATCCTGATGACGTCACGTCAGGAAAAGTCAAAACTGGTTTAAACAGGAAATCATCAGCACGAGATCGGACCCGACACCATGTAGGTGTACAAACCAGGTGTGGACCGTTCACACCTTTTGGTGTCCCGTGACAACACATCTGGACCACAGCAGGGCGTGCTTTATGCCAGGGGTGTCCAACTCCAGGCCTCAAGGGCCGGTGTCCTGCAGGTTCTAGACCTCACCCTAGGTCAGCACACCTGAATCAAATGATTAGTTCATTACCATGCCTCTGAAGAACTTTAAGGCATGTTGAGGAGGTCATTTAGCCATTTAAATCAGTGGACACTTCTAAAACCTGCAGGACAGCGGCCTTCGAGGACTGCAGTTGGACACCCCTGCTTTATTCAGACTGTGACTCGATAAAGAAGCCGATGCAGTTCTGGCCACGGATCAACCCAGAGGCGTCTTTATTCTGGAGGACGTCAGTGGACACAGACAAATAACCTGGATCGTGGGCAGTATTGTGTCTCGTGTTCAGCAGGTGTGTGATAGCGAGTCATGCTCACAGATCACGACTCAGAAAAACATCAGCTGATGTTTCAAACCATCAAGCTGCTCAAGTGAAGCATCTGATGATGATGATGATGATGATGATAAGGAGGAGGAGGAGGAGGAGTTGTGATGGAGGTGGAGGACAGCTGTCTGATCAGCTGATGATGTCACATGTCTCCTCCTACAGGATTTAATCCTTCGCCTCCCATCTGGGTCCCCGCCATGGGGGTGGGGTTTTTAAGACACTGGAGCAGACAGTCTGCCCCCCACCCCTACCCCCCGTTTAACCCTAACCTGCCCCCTAAATCCCCTGAACTGAACTGAACCCCCCGAGGCCTCTGCAGGTCATGAGAGCTGCCCCCCCCTCCCTTCCATTCTGCGGTGTGATGTCACACGCCGCTCTGACCGTGAACTTCACGGTTTCATGGTGCTGACAATGGATTCCCCACAGACACGGGAGGTCTGAGCCCTGAGAACCAGACTGTTACCCTGCCCACCCCCTTCCAGGTCACATGTCTGCATCTGCCGCCGACCCCACCCCCCACCCCATCCCACTACTGCTAATCACGCCAATTAACAGTCTGAGTTTTGTTTACCAGCTCGATTTTTACCAGAGTGCTCAGGTGTGCCAATCAGACCCCCACAGACCTGCACAGACCCCCCACAGACCCCCACAGACCCCTACAGACCCCCACAGACCTGCACAGACCTGCACAGACCAGCACAGACCCCCAGAGACCCCCACAGACCTGCACAGACCCCCACAGACCTGCACAGACCAGCACAGACCCCCACAGACCTGCACAGACCCCCACAGACGTGTACAGACACCCACAGACCCCTACAGACCCCCACAGACCTGCACAGACCTGCACAGACCAGCACAGACCCCCACAGACCTGCACAGACCCCCACAGACCTGTACAGACACCCACAGACCCCTACAGACCCGCAGAGACCCCCACAGACCTGCACAGACCCCCACAGACCCCTACAGACCCCCACAGACCTGCACAGACCTGCACAGACCAGCACAGACCCCCACAGATTTGCACAGACCTGCACAGACCCCTACAGACCCCCACAGACCAGCACAGACCTGCACAGACCTCCACAGACCTGCACAGACCAGCACAGACCAGCACAGACCCTAACAGACCAGCACAGACCCCACAGACCTGCACAGACCTGCACAGACCTCCACAGACCTGCACAGACCGCCACAGACCTGCACAGACCAGCACAGACCAGCACAGACCCTAACAGACCAGCACAGACCCCACAGACCTGCACAGACCTGCACAGACCTGCACAGACCCCCAGAGACCAGCACAGACCCCACAGACCAGCACAGACCCCACAGACCTGCACAGACCTCCCATCAGCTCTTGGGCACTCTGGGTCATCAGCTGACTGACAGTCTGGAGAGTTTCTCGCTCTCGACACATCATCAAGTTCAACAACAAAACACACTGAGCGCGCTCAGTCTACTGCATAGAAATGAGTCTGATGAATATGAACGTGACCTTCTGTCCTCATCACACACACACACACTGTGGTTTCATAGAGATGGGAACTTTAAACCAAACTGGAGTTCAGAGCCTCACAGACACACTGGGACCAGTTAAAACCAGTTTATTATGTTTTACTGTCCAGAAAGGAGCCAAGAAAACACCTGAGAGACTGTAAACAAACAAAGAGAGGAAAACAATGATGGAAGAAATGAAGGCATAATCAAAGATATAAAGAAGAAAGGAAGGAATAATAGGTGACCTTTCAAAGTTAAAGGAAGAAACAAAAGGAGGCATTAAAGGAAACAGGAAAAGGAAAGGAAGGATCACAGAGAATTACAAGGAATGAAGAAAATCAAGCTTTTATTGCTGTTTTTCATTTTACTGTCACGTGACTTCATGTCTTCTCATTCTGAGCTATGACATTTTTTCAGATCTTTCATTTGTGGTTTTCTGAATGAGCTCTGCCTCATCACACGCTATTCTGTAATCTAACTGGTTTAGTCAGTGTGAGTGTGAGTCTGACCTGAGCAGCAGAGTCCCTCCAGCAGCAGCAGCAGCGTCCAGCTCCACGTCTTCTTCATGCTTTAGGTTAAATCCAGAACATCAGATGCACGCAGGTCTCAGCACTGCTCTTCTTCCTTTGCACCTTCTTCTTCTGAATCTGAAACCTGTGCAGCTCACATGCGCTGCTGAACTCTGCAAGTCTGACTTCAAATTGAGCCTGCACTCAGGGGCTGAGGGGGAGGAGCCTACAACGGGGGGCGGGCAGGGAGGAGAGAGGAGGTGGGAGGAGGGGAGTATGGGAGAGGATGGAAATCAGGAAACCAGACCAAGGAAATGAAGGAAGGGGTTCTGCTGGCTTTATTTTAGTAGAAGTCTGAATTGACTCGGGTGTGCAGGTGTGCTGCAGGCAGGTCCTCACCTGTACCTGCTGCTGAGGTGCAGACGGTACGTGTTTGAAGACAGCAGCTGATAAGGCGGCACTGACAGCGGTTTTTTGGTTCAGTCTAAACGCCCACTTCCTTCAGCTCAAACATCCTGCTGTGGTCTCACTCTGTCCAAACGAGCACTTTAACAGGACAGAGTACAGGTGGAGGTGGAGGGGGCAGTCAGCAAGTGTAAGAATTCAAAGAACTGAAATTTAAACAGAAAGTGGAACACAGGGTCAAAGGTCAGATACTCATGTAATAACAGGAGAAAGTGGGGCAAAGAAACAGAAAGGAGGAAGTAATCACAGGGTTAGACACGCAGCCAATAACAGAGCAGATCCAGGGCAGCGTGGCAGGTGTCTCAGTGAAGACGGACAAGCTGAGAGCTTCCAGCTTTGATCCCACAGGTGAGCTGATCAATCTACAGGTGAGTGTTACACTGTTATTGTGTAACACTCACCTGTGATTTTAACTCGTCTATCCGAGTTAAAATCCTGGTTTACCTCTAATTTTCTAAAGCTCAATGAGGATAAAACTGAGATCCTCCTTATTGGCACCAAATCAACCTTTTGAAGGCGAACCATTTCTCACTTACCATCGATAACTCCACAGTTTTCCCTTCTCCTCAGGTTAAGAGCCTTGGTGTCATCCTAGACAGTACACTTTCTTATAAATCACACATCAATAACCTCACCCGTTCTGCCTACTTCCATCTACGTAACATTAACAGATTGCTTCCTTCTCTTTCCACCCAGTCTACGTCCATTCTTGTACATAGTCTTGTTACCTCCCGTATTGACTACTGCAACTCTCTTCTGCATGGTCTCCCCCAAAAATCCCTCCATCAGCTTCAACTGGTTCACAACTCTGCTGCTCGCATTATCACCAGAACCCCTCCTACCAGCACATCACCTGTTCTTCAGGAACTTCACTGGCTCACAGTGAAAATCCAGATAATATTCAAACTTCTTCTACTCACCTTCAAGGCCATTCATAACCTCGCTCCTTCTTACCTTTCTGACCTGTTAACCACCACCTGTTCTGCCCGTTCACTTCGTTCTTCTTCTTCTATCCAGCTTACTGTACCTTCCTTCCGCCTCACCACCGTGGGAAGCAGAGCTTTCAGCTGCTCTGCTCCCAGGCTGTGGAACTCTCTGCCCCCTGAAATAAGAAATATTGGTTCTCTCCCCCAGTTTAAATCCCAACTCAAAACTCATCTGTTCAAATCTGCATATTCACTGTGAATCCACTGTTTGTTCATTTTATCTTGTGCTTTATTTTATTGTTCTTATTCTGCCATTGTTTTACTAAGTGTTTTATCCTATTGTAAAGTGTCCTTGGGTGACTTGAAAGGCGCTCATAAATAAAATTTATTATTATTATTATTATTATTATTATTATTATTGTGGCACCATCACGCCCGTGCTGCTGATTCTCGGACCTTCACCCAGCTCAGTGGACGGTGCTAATACAAAAAGAAGAAGTTAAACCAGGCGTCTCACACTCAAATGAGCGGGCTGGCACTGGAGGGCCACCTTAATGTTCAAGGAGTACAAAGTGTTTGTTTTTAACCCTGTAAGACCCAGGCCATCAAAAAATAACCAGAAAATTCTCATGTTTTGGAACTGAGATGTTTATAAACCCTTATAACAAAATCCACATTTTTTCTGCAGCATCATGTTGTGTATGATATATTTTTATTATATATTTTTTTTATCGCATCTGATACATTGGGCATTTATGGCTACTTTTTGTTAACAACAATGTTAATTTTAGACAAAAACAGTTTTGTCCATAACATTTTGAAATTATGGCACATGTTGATCATGATACAAAGGGTATTATAGGTTTAATTTCAAATATTATATAATAATAAAAACTGCAAATGTGAGTGCAAATCTTTTTTCCTCAGTCTTAATTAACTGAAGCTTTTGAGTGAACTAACAGTCAGACACATTAGTCCTCTGTTTCTGGACACACACATGACAGCACTTCTATCATTTAACACGATATTAATGCAGACACTTGTGTACACATTAGAGCTGTTGCACTCCACAACAAGTAAATCCTCCTAACAAAAAGGAACTTCCAGGACCAAACAGCATTATATGTTTTACGTGAATCTATGGTCCGGAACTGGAGGTGACACGGGCCGGAAGAGGCCCCTGTGCAGGGAGTTTGACACGCCTGAGCTAAACCGTCGGAAACACTTCTGACCTGTAGGTGGCGATGGCGGACCGAAGCAGCAGCACGCCGCAGAAAAAGAAGAAGCTGTGATGGCGCGGAGCAGCACGTAAACAGATGTGAACAGATGTTTTAGCGCATAGAAACAGGACAGCTGCTCCGACAGAGACCCGAGGAAGAGATGAGAGAGAGCGGAGTCAGAAGGCGCGACGGGACGGACTGAGGCTGCAGAGAGAGGCGCACTGACGGTTAGGGAGCTCCGCTAACACCGCTGCTAACAGCTAACACATGCTAACAGCGGTTAACAGCTACAACCCGCTGCTGGAGGTCCGCCTCACCAGGTGTCCAGGTGGGAACTGTCCCCACACCGTGATTGGCCTCTGTCTCCATACACACAGAAAGACATGACATGCACATAATGTGCACATAATGTGCATGTCATGTCTTATCTTTTTCATTCAAACAGCTTTGGCTTTTTAATCCGGTTACTCGGGTTTACTTGAATCTCTCGTGTGTGTCTGTAGAGGAAGAACATTATATATATATAGTATATACATTGGGTGAATGTGCAGTAGTAGCAGCAAGCAGGTGAATTCTGTACATTAATATGAATAGATATCTGACTATTTTACAGGATAGACAATATAAACATATTTAAAATTAAAGGAATTGAAATGTACATTGTGCCTTGGTTTAGTGTCTGGAAGAGTCCTGACTCAGTCAATTATAGATGATGTGAGAGGGCGGGTGTGTGTGTTTAGGGCACGGATGGCTTGGGGATAGAAGCTCCTCTTGAGTCTCTCTGTCCTTGCCCGGAAGATGCGGAACCTTCTACCAGATTGCAGAAGTTGGAACAGTTTGTTGCCAGGATGGGACGGGTCCTTCAGTATCTGCTCTAGTCCGGCATCTCCTGGTGTAGGTGTCCTGAAGCGGGGGGAGAGCAATCCTGCAGCAGCGTTCTGCTGTACGGATCACTCTCTGGAGGGCTTGCAAGCTGTCACATGTGAACTGAAGAAAAAGTCACGCAAATCATCAGTCATGTATCATCTCACCCCGATACACGTGACATAGGGCTGCTCAATTAATCGAATTTTAATCTAAATTACGATCTGGGCTTTCAACGATCATTAAAAATGACTGAGCCAATTATTAGCCCCTCCCTCATGCTTTACTCTGGCGCTGCTCCGTGTGGCAAATCGAGCGCACCTCTCTGCGTTTCGAACACGTGTCACAACAATTAAGAGGACACGAGGGAAGCTCGGAAAGCTAAGCAGAAGTTATTTGGAGAGGAGAGTGACTGCCGTTGGTTGAAAAGAGAAAAACCTTCAGTGGTGTGGAAACATTATGGGTTCGAGTTCTTCATCATGGTCTCATTGATGAAGCAGAGGACCGTCCTGTCACATGTCTGTTTTGATAATTACGTTTGTTTGCAGACATCACCCCCCCACACACACACACACTCACGCACACTGTTAGCCCCGCCTCCACTTCAGCCTCGCATGTTTTGGAGACGGGTGGAGTTCTAATTGTGTTCCGTTGGTTCTGATCCAGGTTCTGCTCTAACTGCTGAGTGGATCTGTGTGACCCATCCGAGTAGCGATGGCGGCACGTGGGCGGGGGCAGAGGATGCTAAGTTTCACTATGGAAACAGTCAAAGGAGATGCTCCACCTCCATCGGTGCAGCAGCCCACACCTGTGTTTCCTGTAAGAGACTCACCTGCACCACTCGGGGGGGGGGATAAGCATCAGACTAGGTGTGACCTAATGATGTCACTCAGTTCCCGCCAATAACTCATGCTGATAATAAAACGCCGTGTTATTGGCTCAGACTTTGGTCGTAAATATTTTGCACTTGTAACTCAGACGTTGTAGTTGTGTAAATATGTTTTACAAAAACACGATTTATTTATTTTTAAGGTCTGTTTGCAGATACAAAGACCCGCAGCCACGACAAACACACAAATCCTCATCTATGCACAAACATAACATTTTCGGATATTTTGGTTACAGGGTTACAAACACCACAATCTGAGCCGCATGTTATCTCAGCACTCAGCTTCTTGTCCTCTCAGATTATTGATTATTGATTATTGATGTGTTCAGGAGTTTGACAGAGGTCTGTCTTCCATCACTGATCAATAATCTGATCAATGCACACAGACAGGCTGTAATTTAAGTCTAAAATTAAGTCATTAAAGTGGTGAAAGCAATGCATGCTGGAACATCGCGTTAATGCCTTGCTTTTGTCAAGGTGATGGAGCGGAAGCCCCTCCCCCTGACAGGCGGGGAGGAGGCGGAGTATCTGTTGGCCCTGAAGCAGGATTTCAGAGGCGCCATGAGGAGTCTGCCCTGCTTCATCCAGCCGCTGGTGACTCACAGAGGTCAGAGGTCACACGTCACACTTCGCTCGTCTTCCCGCTGATGATTTGCAGCTTTATTGTGAAAGTCTCACCTGTGCTTCATGTTTCCTGTCCAGATGTGGAGCGTTACTCTGATAAGTACAACAGAAGCGAGCAGATGGACAAGCTGCTGGACTGGGCTCCAGGTGAGGCTCCGCCCACAGCAAGTGATTAATCAAAAATCAGCAGCATTCACTGTTTTTTCAGGATTTATCCAATCAGAAACCAGGTGAATTTCTGCACATGCTCAGTAGAAGAATTTGGGATAAAAATTTTCAGGTATAAAATAAATATAAATACAGGATGCAGTAGCAGTACACAGTCATACTATACAGTAATACTTCACAGTAGCAGTACACAGTAGCAGTACACAGTGCTGTTAACCACTCCCTGTTTTCCAGACTGGAAGAGATTCCCCAGAGAGCTCCGAGTCCACGTCAGGCAACCTGCCAGAGACAGTCAGTACACTCTGATTACACTCTGTACTCTGATTACACTCCGTGTATACAGGTGATGGTCTGGTGTTTAGCGGTGCGCTGTGTGTCTGTTCAGGTGTATCGGCTGCCGTTCAGTCTCCTCCTCCTCCTCAGATGAAGAAGAAGGGTGTGAAGGATAAAGAGGAGGTGCTGCTCAAACTGGAGGTGAGTCTGGATTTAGTCTCGCTGTGAGTCACGTTCCACATTTCTGAGTTTGGTTGTTTCCGTCAGCTGCGTGGAGCGTTTGATGTTTAAAAAAAAATTGTAACGTTAATTCAGTTTGAAGGTGTTCCTAATAAAGTGTCACAGAGTTGGGTTTTATTGATCCAAGTTTACTTTCGGCTTCCTGCTGGTTCCACCTTAAACTAACGAGTCCACCTTAACTGTGCCAGAGCCTGGAGAAGAAGGAGGAGCAGGAGACGTCAGAGGACGAGGAGGGAGAGACGAAGAAGAAGCAGGAGGAGGAGGAGGCAGAGGGAGAGGAGGAGTACGACGAAGAGGAGTTCGAGGAGGTGAGACCAGATCGATCAGTTTATTCAAACGCTCCTCTAACGAGGGTGTAACCAAATAATCCCAGATAATCTCTAAAGGTAATTAATCTCATCATCAGTGATGTCACTGGGACGTTCACACCTGCAGGATGTCTTCTGCTCTAAACTGGAATTAACTGGTTTAAAATGCAGCCAGTCAGAAACCAATCTGGGTTTAATCTGTTAATACAGTGGGACAAAAAAGTATTTAGTCAGCCACCGATTGTGCAAGTTCCCCCACCTAAAATGATGACAGAGGTCAGTAATTTGCACCAGAGGTACACTTCAACTGTGAGAGACAGAATGTGAAAAAAAATCCATGAATCCACATGGTAGGATTTGTAAAGAATTTATTGGTAAATCAGGGTGGAAAATAAGTATTTGGTCAATAACAAAAATACAACTCAATACTTTGTAACATAACCTTTGTTGGCAATAACAGAGGTCAAACGTTTACTATAGGTCTTTACCAGGTTTGCACACACAGTAGCTGGTATTTTGGCCCATTCCTCCATGCAGATCTTCTCGAGAGCAGTGATGTTTTGGGGCTGTCGCCGAGCAACACGGACTTTCAACTCCCGCCACAGATTTTCTATGGGGTTGAGGTCTGGAGACTGGCTAGGCCACTCCAGGACTTTCAAATGCTTCTTACGGAGCCACTCCTTTGTTGCCCGGGTGGTGTGTTTTGGATCATTGTCATGTTGGAAGACCCAGCCTCGTTTCATCTTCAAAGTTCTCACTGATGGAAGGAGGTTTTGGCTCAAAATCTCACGATACATGGCCCCATTCATTCTGTCCTTAACACGGATCAGTCGTCCTGTCCCCTTGGCAGAAAAACAGCCCCATAGCATGATGTTTCCACCCCCATGCTTCACAGTAGGTATGGTGTTCTTGGGATGCAACTCAGTATTCTTCTTCCTCCAAACACGACGAGTTGAGTTTATACCAAAAAGTTCTACTTTGGTTTCATCTGACCACATGACATTCTCCCAATCCTCTGCTGTATCATCCATGTGCTCTCTGGCAAACTTCAGACGGGCCTGGACATGCACTGGCTTCAGCAGGAACACGTCTGGCACTGCGGGATTTGATTCCCTGCCGTTGTAGTGTGTTACTGATGGTGACCTTTGTTACTTTGGTCCCAGCTCTCTGCAGGTCATTCACCAGGTCCCCCCGTGTGGTTCTGGGATCTTTGCTCACCGTTCTCATGATCATTTTGACCCCACGGGATGAGATCTTGCGTGGAGCCCCAGATGGAGGGAGATTATCAGTGGTCTTGTATGTCTTCCATTTTCTGATGATTGCTCCCACAGTTGATTTTTTCACACCAAGCTGCTTGCCTATTGTAGATTCACTCTTCCCAGTCTGGTGCAGGTCTACAATACTTTTCCTGGTGTCCTTCGAAAGCTCTTTGGTCTTGGCCATGGCGGAGTTTGGAGTCTGACTGTTTGAGGCTGTGGACAGGTGTCTTTTATACAGATGATGAGTTCAAACAGGTGCCATTCATACAGGTAACGAGTGGGGGACAGAAAAGCTTCTTACAGAAGACGTTACAGGTCTGTGAGAGCCAGAGATTTTCCATGTTTGAGGTGACCAAATACTTATTTTCCACCCTGATTTACCAATAAATTCTTTACAAATCCTACCATGTGGATTCATGGATTTTTTTTTCACATTCTGTCTCTCACAGTTGAAGTGTACCTCTGGTGCAAATTACTGACCTCTGTCATCATTTTAAGTGGGGGAACTTGCACAATCGGTGGCTGACTAAATACTTTTTTGCCCCACTGTAACATGGGATTGATCTCGTGGATTTTCTGAGGCTCTAATTGATGTTTTCTTGGCGCTGCAGGAGACGGATTACATCATGTCATACTTTGATAACGGCGAGGATTTTGGCGGCGACAGCGATGACAACATGGACGAGGCTATTTACTAAAGCACCAGCACACATGACTTCCAGTCACATGTTCCTGCGGTCTGACAGAAGTCGAGTCAGACCGACGACGATGATGATGATGATGATGATGATGATGATGATGATGAGACTTTTTCTGAATGTTTTTAAACTTTTGTACAAAATGTAATCAGTTTTATTTTCTGCTGCTGGACCAATAAAAACAGCACGTCTCACACACGCTCTGTAAGCATTTCAGGGAACGTTCCTCCTGGAACCAGCTGATCGTGACAGGAAGCAGCAGCTGGTCTGAGGAGGACCATCGTTACACTCGTGCCTGTGGTAAAACAAAAACTAGTAACACACAGCAACAACAACAGCATCTGGTAACATCTAGCACCCAGGCCTCACAGTCAGAGGACATGCACAGCTGTGGAGGAGCGTCATATCAAAATAGACGGAGGGACATCGTCATTAGGAAAGGAGAGACTGAGGTCAGATGAATGGCTGCTTTCACCATGAGTCACTCGCTGTGTCCGAATTCAGGGGAAGGATGCTCAAAATGCCATATTTGGAGGCAATGACGTCACAGCAACGCGACGAAGGCTGTCCGAATTCAAAGAGCGACAAATGCGTCCTACTTTTACCCAAATGTTAAGGATGGGTCCGATGTATCCTTCGTGTCCTACTATATCCCAGGATTCATTGCGGGTCATACAGGAGATTTGTTCCTGATAACGATGGTGGTCGAAGAGGAAAACACTTTCAAATGTAAGTATATAAAATCTGGTTGTACAAAAGTTAAATTGTTGTAGCGGCCGTGTTGTTAAGCTTTGGGCATCTGCAGAGACATGTTCCTTTTATTTAAATAACCGTAAACCAGCTTGTATTGCGGGTCCCGCGGTTTTTCATGTAATGCCACTTACATACAGCTAATTTAGCCCTGCGACAGACTGGCGACCTGTCCAGGGTGTACCCCGCCTTTCGCCCTATGACAGCTGGGATAGGCTCCAGCGCCCCCCGCGACCCTGAAAAGGATAAGCGGAAGCGAATGGATGGATGGATGGATGGATACAGCTAATTTAGATTTTTTGAATTGGTGACATGTTGTGGGGAACAAAGACCAAACGGCTTAATTTATTAAAACGAGGAGAAAACGATCACCTCTTCACTGGGGTGAAGAATTGGGCCGCTACGGCGTGGAGGTACAAGAATAAATCAATGTACACATCATATTCATATGAGTGCGGTCCTATTAACCCTCATGCTGCACAGCAGCGGTCCCCAACCTTTGTTGCGCCACAGACACGGAGCCTTTAAGGTGCCGCGGATGAATGCAACCACATAAAATGACCAAGACAAAAACTGGTATTTTGTAAATATAATAACAAACGTGAATGTACTGAGTAATTGTGTAACTTTATTAGCAGCGTCCTCCTGAAAATGTGCCAACATTGAGAGTAACGTCCTCCTCTCTGCCGCTTAATGCTCTCTGGTCGCTATGGTAACGTGTAAATATTTCTTTCAAAATAAGACGCACAACTACAACAAGGGAAAGACCCAGGGAAACCGAGTTAACGATACAAACCCTGAAAACCATAAATTTCACAGCGGAGCCTCAACTCCCGTGGCCCGGTACCACACCACTCATGGACCGCTGCTGACCTGTGATGTCCACACGGCGTTCCTCTGGTGTCTGAAAGTCACCCCCTTGCAGGCCAGAAGACATGAGATAACTTTAAAGAATACACAGTACGTCTGTGTGTTATCAAGAAGATGATTCTTAAGAACACAAGTTAATAAATGTGCAACTACTAAGAGTTGTTGTGGTGTTTTTATTTGCCTGCTGTCATCTTTGATTTCCTCTGCCTTTAGGATTGCGAGTATCCAGGCTCAGGAGAGGGGTCAGTGGGAAGCCCACTGCTGTGCTTGGCCCTGGTTTGCCCTCATGGATGAGGTGATAGGACAGATGCCTTCCACTAAGCCTCCTGTCCTAATGTCCTCTCTCCCCGAGGACACCCCAGGGCCAAGCACAGCAGTGGGTGACCAAAACGACAGCGATGACGAAGCCACCTACGACAGGGAGGAAGAGGAGAAGATGATGAGCTGCTAGACCTCATCAGAGAGGACATGAGGCAGCAAAGAGAGGAGAGGAGAGCAGGGAGAGGATGGACCGACTGTTTCACTTCTAGAAAGATCAGTTCCCAAATGAGTTACGTACTGAGAAATGTGTTTATTTGAATATATTTCTTATGTGTTGCATTGGTTTGAAGGTTTTATGGTATTAATAAATTGATTCAAACAAACAGTAATTGTCACTGAACTCAATTTGATTTATGAACATAACTTTGAACAATATTACTTGGATATTTATAGCAATAAATAAATAACAAAAACAATTAAACAAGAATATTTCAAATACACAGTAAAGATGAAAAAACAATATTTACAGTTGTTCAGACAGGATTAAGCTGAGTGACCTGGTCCTGGACCGTTTCTTTTACAACTGTAATAGATTACAGGAAGTCTCTGGCAGTGTTACTGAAGATCAGACGTGGATGGTGCTGCAACTGAGACCTGCGGTTTGTCTTTTCTGGTTGGTGAGTGGAGAATCACACAGGGTGGTCTGCAAAGAGAGCTTTAGGATCCTCCCACTGTCCACTGCATCGTCCATCCACAGGGTTTGCAGGGCTCACTCGTGGCTGCCACACCACTCAGATGTTTTCAGAAATATGCAAGCAGGAGATGGTGGGTGCTGTATTATTAGTATAATACTTGTAACTCTGTAGCAGACAACAGTTTGATAAAGTGCTGTGTAAAAACAAACAAAAGATTAGATTCTATCAGTTTCAAAGATATTTAGTTTATATATGTTATATGACACAGTACATGTGTAAGAATGACCGATGTTGTGCCAAAAAATGATCGTCTGCCAAAAACTGATTTCCGGTTTTTGCCCTAAACTGATTGCTCGTATTTAACCTGCTATGAATAACTTGTTGTTTTATAATATGTGAAACATGTCAAATGTTTCCCTCATTAATGATATCAGGTCACTTTGAGCAACCAGCAACATTCCTGGAACAGGTAGAAGCTGCAACCAGTTTTTGGCAGTGACTTTTATCCTTTATTTATCCAGTTCACAAACAATCTTGTTGACATTAGAAATTTATTTTTTAAGAGTAATCTGGCCAAGAGGACAGCAGACAGCAAAACAAATATATCAATTGTATCTACATTAGAACCAGAGTTATAAAGATACTTGAACAACAGGTAATTATTGTATATATAAAACTCCTTTGTAAACCATGTTCACCGAAGTCTATTTACCAACATACATAAAGATATTACACATATTACACTTGGAAACATTGGAAATCATTTTTGACAGGCGAACACTTCTTGGCACAACGCCGGTAATAATTCAATTATCGTGTAATTAGCTGAGTAATTCCTAAATGCGTGTAGATTAAAGGACATTATTTTACCTGGACATGATTGTCTCTGATGAGCCTAAGGTACAAAACGTGCGGGCGACGACGATAAGGTTTTTCTAGCTCCTCGAGAATTAAAATTGTCCAAACAACTGAGCGACATTTCTGGGTCCATTTTAAAGTTTTCGCGCTGTGGCGCTAGCGACGGGAAAAACACGTAAGTAAGGGCGGAGTTGAAGGCTAGGAGGCTGTCCACAGCCCATCTGTTATGTTGGATACTCATTGTTTGTTCAATAAAGTTTCTATGGAGAAAAAAAGGGGGCTGCCCACAGCCGCTCACTTCCTGACTACCCGTCCGTCTAAGGACACTACCTTGTGACGTAGGTAGTTAGTGTCCTTATGAGCGTCCTTCCCCTGAATTCGGACACAGCAACTGCTAGCAGGTAAAGGTGGTTCGATCCCAGGCTGCCTCCTGGCTGCATAGCGAATATCCTTGGGCAAAATGCTAACCCATGTTTGCCTACTGGTGGTGGTCAGAGGGCCCGGTGGCGCCAGTGTCCGGCAGCCTCGCCTCTGTCAGTGCGCCCCAGGGTGGCTGTGGCTACAATGTAGCTGCCATCACCAGTGTGTGGATGGGTGGATGACTGAATGTAGTGTGAAGCGCTTTGGGGTCCTTAGGGACTGAGTAAAGCACTATACAAATACAGGCCATTTACCATTTACCAAAGTGCAACGTTTAGTGATCGGCACATGCTGCGGTGCAGCTGAGGACTAACCCAGCTCCGCCTGTACCAGCCTGATGTCTCTCTCACCATTACGGCCCACACTTTGGGAGTCACTGCACGGATTACGGTGCAGGTGAATGATGTGTCCCTGGACTCTGTCGTGCTTTGGAATAACGTCAGGTGTATGAACCAGGTGTACACCTCCCACAGGCTTCAGACCAGGTGTTTCAGCCTGGCTCAGATTCAGCAGATGAAGTTTACCGTAAAACACCATATTTGGAGGACAGGGTCACCGTCAAGGCTGGACTGGGACAAAAAATCGGCCCGGGCATTTTGACTAGAGACCGGCCCACCAGGACAAAGATTGAAAATGTGACGTCATTCAGGGGTAAAACCGCAAAGGATTCTGGGAACTTGTGGCAAGAGGTACTAGCGCACGCAGGCTTTCAATTGAACTCAGTTACACAGCGATAAAAAGAAACCCAAAAAATGTCAAGAAGCTGTTGTATTATTAACTGCAATAGCCGGTCGCATGACAGCCACGGGAAGCCGACGGGTAAAGAGATCGTTTTTTTTAATCGGATTACGTCGTTGAAGAGAAATTTTTTAAGCCATGTTTCCGAAGTAAGAGCCGACGGATGGTCTGGATATACCAAATATAACGTCCCAGAACACTCCAGCTCACAGGTTAGTCTGCTCCAAATCAAATCAAATCACTTTTATTGTCACATCACATGTGCAGGTACATTGGTACAGCACATGTGAGTGAAATTCTTGTGTGCGAGCTTCACAAGCAACAGCTTCCAAGCATTTCCACACAGGTCAGTTAATGCGTCATTTTCATAACATAATTAGTGATATGAATGTGACAGGTGAGACCTGGAGACTTGGGACCGCCCCTGGTGGGCGGAGCTGGTCTTCGCTCCTTTCATAAGCGCAGGTGTGGGCAATTGGGTATTCCTTTGCAAACCTGAAGCTGCGAGTGCTTGGTCCGAGTTGGGCAAGTTGGTGTTTCTTAACTATGAAAGTCTGATACGCGTCCTCCCCTAAACTTCTGTTAGAACGGTAGGTTACACAAAAATGTACCACTTGAGCTCTGGCTGTTGGCAGAGGTTTACAGTTATTTGCACCCTTGTAGGTGGGAAACATTGCTCCCGTGAGAACGGTATAGTGGACTTCATCGCCACTGACCCACATTTATTAGGGTGTGACACGAACTTGTGGACAGGTAACAAAACCAATTCAGTGGAGGAATTTTCCTGTGTTTTATTGTCCAGCTAGTGATCTCCTGCCTTTTATTCACAGAGTACCGAGCTGCTGCTTTGCCAGGTGGATTTCTGGCTGCGGGCAAAGGACCCGACACATCAGTGTGTTTTAATTTGTTTTAAACTGGTGTAAGCCGACAGACTGACTGCTGCGGCTGTCGATGGTTTTGGGTTTTTGTTTTACTTTTTCTGTATCAGTAGGCACCACAGATATTGATTCGCAGGCGGTGAAGGCGCTGCAGGGAAAACAAATCCTTTTTTTGTCTCCCCGCTCTTGCATGCACAGCGGGGGGCCCGAGTGAAGACGGCACCGAAGATTTGCCTTTTTTTCTATAGTGTTTTACCCATTTGGGGTCATGTGTGAGTTGCTGTCCATTTTTAACCTGTGTGCTATGTCGATTTGTTTTTAAACTGTTCTCCGCAGCGCTTGTCCTGCCTCACGGGCAATCGTACAGTCTTATCGTTTTTTAATAAGGTAACGTTTTTAATTGTTTTTAGGTGCTGCTGTTACACTGTTTCTTTTATTTTGTATTAAAAATTAAACTCTTTTAAACTGACTGTGCGCCTACGGCTCTGTCCTATTTTAAATAGGTACCTACCACGGGTCACATAGGTTACAAGCAAGTCTGGCGCTGAACAGAAATTGTCGCGCTATGCTCCTTTATTTATTGTGTTTATTGTGCATAAATAGTGAATTGTCCTGACACAATATTGCGTTTCGCTTCTGTTATTATGGTACACTGACAAAAACATATACTTTTATTCACAGGATAAAACAGTTGTTTTGTATCACTAATTGCCCAGTACGATTACAGCATACAATATTATTGTCACTGCTACATTTCTGTGATGCTACCAGAAATTATTTCCACTACTAATTAATTACCGTTGAGCTCAAAGGTTATATTAATAAACTGTTAACGAATGTGTATCTATGACGACGATTTGTGAGACTGGTAAACTTACCTTTGTTCATACGATGGTCTTTCATTCTACACGGTGCGTTTCAAGGTCCTGCACCCATCCGTCGGTAAACTGTACCTGGGCTTGTTGCAGTGACCTGAAGTTACTAAACTTCACGAGTGTATGCACTCACTCCAAGAACCGTATAATTATAAATCTGAGCGTGGTGAAAGTTGGGCAGCACGCTGACGTCTTTTGTCCCTCTGTGTGCTCGTAAGGGTCTGACCCTTTCACTCCTTTGATTTTTTCCTCGTATCTTTTCTTTGTCTTTTCGTCGAGTCTGTCTTTGTACGGACCGGCATTGTTCTCTTTTTGTTTTGTACATTCCTTTTTTGTGCGGCAAAGAAAAAACAAGAAGGTATTGGAACCGGAGAATGAACGTTTTGCGGTGCTGCAAATGCTTGCATTTGATGCGGTACTTGGATTGTTTTGCCACGAGTTCCCGACATGCAATGCGCGAAAATCACATGATTGCTAAACAAGGGGGAGGGTGCATCCGGCCTCCTCGGCTGTAATTGGTCCAGCCCAGAGTCGATCATGACCAATTGGCCAATCCAACACCTTTCATTATATATACCCTTCCTTAAAAAAAAAAAAAAAAATCCACCGGCCCATAAAAACAAAAAATCGCCAGCGGCCCACCGGGCAAATGCCCGGTATGCCCGATGGCCAGTCCAGCTATGGTCACCGTTAAGATACAAACCTCTGCAGCTGTGGCCAACCACCTGCTTTCTTTCTGTGAACTGATGACCTTTGCCCTCTGAGCATTCCTCCTGGCTCTGATTTTTAAATTTGATGTTTTCTTGTCTTTGCGACTCCAGACATGCCGATCCATGTTTTCTTCGCATCTCCTCAGACACAAACTGGACCTCTTTGTTCTTATTTTAACTGAAGACTGAAATTATGTGTAAATGATTTCTTTTCCTTTGCATGTGTCACGGTGTGTGCTGCAGCAGGCAGGGACCCAAACGCAGGACTCGTACACGGGATGAAAACTTAAAGCGGACACAGAGGAAAACACAGCAGGACAACGAGAGGACGGGGACAGGAGGGAACACAGCTGGGACCATCAGGGGGCGCCACGCCAGTGCCACAAATGTTGGGGAAAAAAAAAAGAAGTTGGTACTATTATTTCTAAATACAAAAAATAATCCCACGTTAATTAAAATGCAAAGTAAATCTTATTTAATAGAAATATTATTTGTTACAACATTACGCCCCCCTCCCCGCACGGTGCGCCCCCTCCCTTCCCGTATCATGGTTCCTTTTGGACACAAGATGTCAAAACGGCCAAAACTGTCAGGTGGCCAGGGAAGAAAAAAGAGAGAAGAAGAGGAGGAGAAACGAGAAAAAGACAGAGGTAGGTAACGTTAGCCTACATGAAATTATTTGAATGTGATAGTAACCTAAATTTTTAGCATTAAGCTAATGTTACATGATTCGCTAATTGCTAATCAATAAATAGCTAGTTAACTGTTTTAACGTCAGTTAATATTGTGGAGGGGGCTAAATTGTTATGGAAAATAATAATGTAACGTTAGGTAATTACAGTACTCCCACCTTTCCCACCATTCCTCATTTGTATTCATCTTTTAAGCAGGTGTTTTTTGTTTACATTGTTATTGCCTTCTGGTTAGCTAACGTTTACCCTGCAGGTAATAGTCACTTTTCCACCCCTGTATATATTATAGTTGTAAGCCTAGTTGTTAAAGCGCACATCATTAATGTTAATTAAGCAATATCACATGAGAGGGAATGCTGTTTTTTAATATGAGCACTGCTGTGATTCGGTCAAAGATAATCATAACATAACATTCTCATATGATATTATACTGTTACTTTGCATTCTGCTATTCAGCATTTCACTGTAATGATGACAATAAATTGAATCTAATCTAATTTGCATATCAGTTAACATCATACATATATCTCTTTGGCTTTTCATTTATATTATATCATTTCATTTTATTCCTGGAATCATATGTTTTTATTATTAGACTTTAATACTCAGTGGTGTCACATACTCCTCTCTTCAGATGCACTGTTGAAGTTTCTAAATCCCACCCCTGGGCCATCTACCACATCTACCGCTGCTGCCTCCACTTCAGCAGCACAACCCACCAGTGATGCAGCATCAGCAGCACAACCCAGCCATGATGCAGCAGCATCAAGCGGTGTTATTGTATTTCATATATTCATTTTTTATTTTTTTGTATTCATTTATTTATTCATATATTTTTTTATCTTGTTAATTATTCTGATTGTGAATTTGCTTTCTTTAAGTAAAAAAAAAAAGGTCAAAGACAAAGCTATTCGGTTTCTTGTGAGTACATACGCTACACTGCCGATGTAGGGGGGCGCCACCTAAAATCTTGCCTAGGGCGCCAGATTGGTTAGGGCCGGGCCTGGCTGGGACACATCAGACCTAACGAGACAGGGGGAAGCAAAACTAGATACACTGCACACAGGACAGGAACTATCAAAATAAAACAGGAAACACACAGACTCAGGACACACAGCTTACACAATGAGTGGGGAGACATGAAACGTGGGACATGGGAAATCACAGAGTATACACTGCTGAGGTAAATACTAAGGGAGGAACAATCACTAAAGAAAGCCAAAACCATGAACAACAATAAGAACATAGTGTTACGTTACGTAGTTACAACGTTTGAAACACAAAAACTCGTGACAGCATCCATCAATAGATAAATATGACACAAATAAAATCATGACTTTATTATAAATAACAGAAGGACATTTCTGTTTGTGGGTTCATTTTGAAGCTTCTAGTATTTTGAAGCACTGTGTTATTAATTCATTTATTTCACATGCTGGGTCCACGCCCTCATTTTATGTTTGACAGCGTTTTAGTAGGTAAAAGCTTAGACATGAGCTGAGCTGCGGTTTGGGGAAGGCCTCGAAGGGGCCAGGCAGAACCCGTGTACTACACAGAAGTGAAGAAGTTGGAGAATTGAAAAGGGAGGGTGGGGCTCGTAAATGAGAATAAACAGCTTGCAGAAGTGGGGGAACATATAGAGATGAGAATCAGAAGGGGCGTGTTTGGAGGCGGGGTCACACTCCTGAAATTCCGATACTTAATCTCCATTATTTGTTTCAGGAAGTGACCTTAATTGGTCGCGAGTGCCTAATGCTAGTTAGACTGACTATCAGTCTGCATCCACACATACTGCTAATTAGTAAAATCCAATCTAAACCGTAGAATTTCTCTCACTACAACTGGAGCTCCGCCTCCACAGATGCTCTGTTAGTACAGAGGTCATGATGGAAATATGTTATATGCAAATATATTTTTGTACATGTTAATATTTCATACATGTTACTGTGTTCTGTTTGCAGCGAGAGCAGCGACAAACTGGAGCTCAGTTCCTTCTGTAGGTTGTTAGGTTTTGTATTGTTGATTGTCATTTATGCTTAGAAATATTTAACCATATATGCTTAGAGGTGTATAATCAATTGTGTAGTGATAGGATGTGTGATCTTTAGCAGGCTGCAAAGGCTTGGTGTGTATTCCACACTGGAATGCACACCTACATCCTGGGAGCATGGGAAGAGGTCGTACCTTGTTTTATTGTTTTATGGTAGGATAAACGTGGCTGTATCTGTTTTAGGCTAAGTGCCTTTTGTTTAGATGAACTGTTGGACTTCCAGACCAGCAGGTTTAGGGAAGTCATTTATGGGGTCACACTCTGACCCCCCCCACACACACACACACACACGGTACTCTTTGTTTGTATGTAGACGTCATATGTTAATGACCCTATGCATATTCATGTAACCACAATAAAAGGAGTGCTATGGGGAACCTGGCTGAGAGTCTGATGGAGGTCAAGTGGTGGGACGACACTTGGCTCCAGGCAGGTCTCCCTCATGCATGAGTAACACGAAGAACTCTGCCTACTTGGTGTTCAATGCTTTTGCTGTATAATTATATTGTCTTCAACGTTCCAGCGAATAGGTTCAAGCTACAAACCTATCAAGGTACACCCATAAAGGTGATTCTGATGCCACACAGAGTCACGTCACGAGGTCGTCTGACTGCTCTCTCTCTCCCACCTGCTCCTGTGTTTCTGTGGCCACGCCCTCTGACCTCTCCTTCCTCCTCCTTCTCCTCCTCCTCAGCACCAGCAGCAGCAGGACGGCAGCGAGCAGCAGGAAGACCAGAGGCGAGATGGAATGAACTCTGTGAGAGTACGATGACTCCGCCCTCCAGTTTACCCTCAGCCGGTTGTCCAGGCTCAGGTGAGACGCCTCACAGGTGTAGTTGTGTTTCCTCTGCAGCTCCTTTTCGTCGACCATCAATGTCTTCCTCACTTGGTAGAGGCCGTTCCCATTGGGCAGCACCGAGCCGATGCGCAGCTCGCCTTCGTCCACGGGCTGGCCGTCCCGCAGCAGGCTCAGGTTAATGTGGCGAGGGTAGAAGTCAGTGGCCAGGCAGGTGACCTGAGCCCCGCCCACCACTTGCCTGGTGATAAAGCGGAGTCGAGGCTTCACCCTTCGCATCACAAGGTGCTTCTCGCGCTCCAGGAAGTGTTGGAGCGTCCGCACACAGAACGGTAGATATATGTTTGAATACAGCATCTGGAAGGATGTTTTCTTTAGGGCGTCCCACTGGATCTCCCAGCCTTCCCTGACAGCATACGTGAAGTGGGTCATGTTGTAGAGCAGGCTGTCGGCGTCCTGCCCGTTGGAGCCGTCTCTGAACATGATGAGTGCCGGCTGGCCGTCCTCCAGTACCTCGCAGCCCGTTACCCTCTGCTGGACATGAACGCCATCGATGGTCAGGTTAAAGCGATGCTTCACCAGATTCAGCCTCTTCTTCATGCTGGAGTAAATGTCTCGTAGCACAGTCACGGGCTCCTGGCCCAGGTTGAGTTCCGCTTCGTGGTCAGATGCCGTGCTCGCCCTCATCACCCGGTCGACCTTTGAGTCATAGTATCCCACCTGGATGTCATCCAACATCAGAACAACAGTGAACTCTGGGAAGTGGGCAGAGCCTGGGATGTAGGAGGCAAGCGCCCAGAGGGAGTGTCGTCCTGTGCCTGATGGAACAAATTTACAACAATGTTACTTAAAATAACGTAAAACTTCAGGCTAATGTTCCCAAAGCTCCCGACCTCTGGGCTCTACCCTTCCCCACTACTGGCTCCTGCTGAACCCGATTATCATGCCATTGGCTGAGGTCGGAGTCCTGCAACCAGTGGCTGCTCTCCGTGGCCTGTGTAAGCACAGTGGTTGTTGTGTTGGTGTGTTAGCCTTGTTTGAGACATTTCATCCCAGAAGCGTGTTCAGTTCTAAAACCAAATGGTAAAAAGTCCCAGGTGCTTCATGTGCTTCATCACATGAACCATTGTAAAAAACCCAAAAGCATGTAGGTCATTATCAGGTTTTGGGTGAAACCATTGTTTCACTCTATATCACAGGTGTCAAACTCCAGGCCTCGAGGGCACAACTGTACCCTCAAACAGAATAATAACATGGACTGAACCACCACTCACAACCACCAGCACTTTATATAGCCTCTGTAGAAACTATCTACACCCTCACTTATCTTAACTGCACTACTGTATAGCTCTGTGTAAATAATCATTCTGTACATTCGATAATCTTTAATCCTACAACTGTTTACAACTTGCATAGTTCCCATTTCTGTATAGCTGTATATCTCAGATTCTGTAAAGTTATTTATTTCATATTCTGTATAGTTTTTCATATTTATAGCCTGCACATAGCTTGTACTCACTACAGCCTGTACATACTTATAGTTATAGAATATTCACAACATACTTCATAGCGTGTACATTATAACTGTCACGACCTGCGGGGTCGGCAAGGCACTGATCAGCAATCTCTCTCCCCCTCCCCTGTTTTGCCGGGGCGGAACTCATGGCAGGTTCACGCCCTCAGCCCACGCCCTCCCGGATCATGCACACCTGGGCCTCATCAGACCAGCTGGTATATCAGAAGGAGGAGATCAGCTGTTCAACGCTGGATTGTTGTGAAGACTCCTGTCAGTACACGTCGAGCCCTAGTTTCCCACACTTCCGCCTCAGAAAGTAACATTTGTCTCTCTGTTCTAGATTCCCCGGACCCGTCCCCGTGTTTCCCCGTGTGGAGCGTGTAAGAGGTGGCTGGTCACTAGCGGAGAGAGGTTGGCGTGAGCGTGTGTGTGATCCCCTTGTTTTCCCTGGAGCCCTGGAACCCGTCCTCGCACATCTTGTATATAGCACTGTCCTCGCACTGCCTGTAAATACACTTGGTGAAGATTTTTGTGAATAAACGGTCTCTGTTACAACACACTCCGGAGTCCTGCGAGTGGATCCTCAGAGCAACCCGTGACAATAACATACCATAATAGACCCATTTCTGTCATGGTTCGGCTGTGTGGCAGGCAGGAGAAGGACCCAAACGCAAACTCACGGAGACGAAACGTAAACTCAAAAACACAGCTTTAATGCTGGCATAAAGTGAAACACAAAAAACAGTACTAAACTTAAACTGGGGAGACTAAAGCACGAGGAGCCACAGGGAAAAATCACACAGCTATGAGGGAGACTACGACACTGACAAAGAGAAACACAGGGCTTAAATACACAGAGGGATAACGAGGGAATGAGACACAGAAGGAGGGCACAGCTGGGAGAAATCAGGACTGGACAAGACAGAGACGCAAAACTAGAAACACTCACATGAGGCATGGACCTTCAAAGTAAAACAGGAAGTATCACACAGAGACGCGAACTAGACACAGTGGAGACAGCAACTAAGAAACAGAGACAAACCATAAGGCAGAGGTCTAAGAACCAAAATACACAGAGGGAAATACTCAGCTTTGAACACAAGAGACTAGACTAGAGGGAGTAACAAAAGACCAACCATGAGAACATAATGCACAATGCAGGGTGACAGAAAACAAGAAACTCAAACATGCAAAGACACACCATAAACAGAACAGAGGGGGCACAGAGAGACATGAAGGGCAGGGGAGACTTAACATGGGTTGAAACACAAGGGGGAACTAATAAGCAAATGAACATAGGAGGCCTAATGAGCTAAACATACTATAAACATCAAAATGAACTAGAACTCAAAACACTGGGTCCTAAGACCCAGGATCGTGACAATTTCTGTAATATACTTACATATCTATACTATTGCTAATATATATTGTAATATATCTATATCACTAAAGCACTTCTGGATGGATGCAAACTGCATTTCGTTGCCCTGTACTTGTGCATTTGCAATGACAATAAAGTTGAATTCTATTCTATTCTATTCTATTCTATTCTATCTTGACAGCAAAATTATTTCAAGCAAGGAAAATTCATTTCTGCGTGCAGGAAATATGTTTTAATGTTTGCTATCATTCAATTTCAATTTCAATTTTATTTATGTAGCACCAAATCACAACAGCAGTCGCCTCAAGGTGCTTTATATTTTAAGGTAGACCCTACAATAATACATACAGAGAAAATCCCAACAATCATATGACCCCCTATGAGCAAGCACTCTGGTGACAGTGGGAAGGAAAAACTCCCTTTTAACAGGAAGAAACCTCCGGCAGAACCAGGCTCAGGGAGGGGCGGGGCCATCTGCTGTGATTGGTTGGGGTGAGAGATTCATATACACACACAATAACAGCCCCTCTCACTCAGCTCTGTGTGCTGACAGACCTGCCCCACATGGCTGGGACATTTGACCTCAGAACTGAAGAAGCTTCTCGAATGAAACGTCTTCAAGCAACTTAAAGAAGTCCAGACGCTTTTCTTCCCGAGCTCCTTAGACTACTCAGGGATTAATAAAGTATTCTAGTTCTGATTTGGTGTTATATAAATAAAATTGATCTGAACTGAATTGAAAATTTAATATTTTTGATCAATTATTAAATGATTTAACAGGGACTTATTAGAACTAATGATTAATAATTAAGATTGAATAGTTTTAATCTTTGGTGCAGTTGAGGAGGGTCTATTGTTATTTCTTTGTAGATTTTTATGCTTAAATGGTTTCTTTGGTTTGTTTGCAGATGGCCCGGGAGCAGAAGCTCCAGAGAGATGGGATTTTAGTGGCATTACTAACTGCCACTAAATTACTTACTGGTGCAGGTTCCGCTCTTCGGCAAAGGTTTCTTCATTTGGTTCTGTCCAAGGCGTCCTCAGGTGATGCGTTAACGGTCTAAATGTCTTCTTTGATTTTGTCCAGCCACTGTTTCTTTGGTCTGCCTCGAGGCCGGCATCCTGGGTCGATCCTCGTAGCCGTTTTTGCTACAGAGTTCTCATCGCTTCGAATCACGTGTCCATACCACCTCAGGTGGGACTCGAGCATCTTTTCCTTTATTTGGGCTACACCTAGTCACTTCCGTATGTCCTCGTTAATAACCCGGTCCCATCTCGTTATTCCCATTCTCCATCGGAGCACGTGCATCTCCGTGTTGGCCCGCATTGACCACACATGAGCAGGCCCTAAACACCACGGAGATCGTGGTGTTTAGGGCCTGCTCATGTGTGGTCAATGCGGGCCAACATGCGCAGCCATTTTCCCATGAGTCGATCTGGCATTTTTGTGTCACAAAGTACACCAGTGACCTCTCGCCATTTTAACCAGGCTGCATTATTCGTGCTCGGACATCGGAGGTGATATTTCCGTTGTAGCTGATGACTGAACACAGGTAGCGGAACTTCAACTCTGTGTTATGATGGTGCCATCAGTTTGGGGAGTCTCCTTCCAGGTATTCAGTCTTTTTCATATTGACCCCCATACCATAGTTGTCGAGCCGGGTCTTCCAGAGTTGAGTTGTCGTTTGAGTCTCTTGAAGACAATCTTACCAAACAAAACGAGGCACACTGATGTCTAGATTTCACATAATTTCATGATGTGGTAAATGATGAATACCTGGGAAAGGAGAAGTGTGAAATCTGTCATGGTCCTGAGTCTGTGGACTTTTTCTGTTTGTATTAGTTATCCTTGATTTCATGATGTGTTTTTGCTCGTCTCTTGGTTTTGATTTCTGTCTCTAGTATTCCCCTCTTCTCAGGTCCTTTGCATTTCTTGTGTTCTAGTTCTTTGGTTGTGGTTCTGTGCTCCTTCTGTTTAGTGTACACTCATCCCTGCCGGTGTGTTCCCTTTGTTCTCTGTCAGCTGTATCCCCTCGTCAAGTCCGCGTCTGTTATGTTTCCTATTTTACTTTGAAAGTCTGTGTCCTATGTCAGTGTTTTGAGTTTTGCTTCCCCTGGTGTTGTCATGTCAGATTACGCCCAGCTGTGAGACATCATTCCCCTCTTTATCCTTCAGTGTAGCCCTGTGTTTCTCCCTCATGCTGTGTGTTTCCCTGTGTGCCTCCACGTATGCTTAGTTTTCCTGATTCCCAGTTTAGGTTTTGTATGTTTTTTTGTTCAGTAATAAAGCTGCTTTTTGACTTAGACTTTCGCCTCTGTTGAATCTGCACTTTGGGTCAATCCCTGCCTGCCACACAGCCCTAACATGACGAAATCCTTACAAATGCTGTCAAAGTTAGGGTTTTTTTTTTGTTTTTTCTTCCTTTTCTAAAATCAAGTTTGAATCCAGTTTTTACACGATGCCGAGCAACATTTTAAATGTACAGAGAGATTAAAAAGTTTGAACCTGTAAAACCAGTCTGACATCACAGGTCCATCGGTGAAATCACTAACCATGTTTTTATCTTTTACCTTTGATTTAAAAATGTGACATTTGAGTCTCTGAATGATTGAATTAATCAGGACGTTGAATCGAACAGATAACCAAACACTGACAGATACAGGTACAGTCAGACAGGTGAGCACAGCAGCTTTCACTACCTGAGCTCATGGTGCGGTGGAGCAACAGAGACATCAACATCAGCTGCAGGACAAACATGTCGATGAAGCTGATCAGTCCTGATCTATTCCGGTTGGTCCTGATCCGTATTCGATCCGTCTGTGTCTCAGAGAGTCTTCACTTTCATTTTCTGAGCTCTGAGTTCCGGGGCAGTTTAGGCCAATCAGCATCCTTCTTTCACTGTCTCTGGGCAGATTTGAGGATTGTGACCAATCAGACAAAAATAATAAAAACGGTTTGCATTCTTTGCCACGGCTGCAGCATGACCAGCTTAACCTGGACTGTTTGTCCAGCAGCTGCTTCTTTGAGTGTGTCCATGAACACGTTATTAAAAAGTCGTTATTTGACTTCCTGAGTTTGTAAAATGAATAAAATCTGCTATTCGGTTTTTAAGTGATGACGTGATGAGTCCTGCTTCCAGGCCTGAAGTAGTCTGCATTTAATAAGGCTTTTGTGTTTTTAATATGTTTTAATGCTTTGTATCTTGTTCTATTTAATCTCAACAAGCCCCTAAAAACAGTCAGTGATTGCTGTCAGCCTCTTTCGGTTTTATTACCGCTAATCGTTTTAAAGCTCAGTTTTAAACCTCACGATGTAACTCCAGCCCAGCAGTAGTATATTAATGACTAACCTCGTATTGTGGATGGATTATCTCAGTTGTTCTCCTGACTGAAGTTTGGTCCGTTTACAGCATCCTGCCATGCGATTGCATTTGTCCCGAACCATCAAGTTAACTTTTATCAAGTGGAAAAAAGTTAGCGTTCATCCTCCAGCTTCACTGTGTTTATGCTAACATAGCTGTGTTGCTAGCGGCCACGTAGCACATCATTATATACCAGCTAGCCCAACTTCAGTAACCCTACAAACGTCACTGCTGTTTAGTTTTCTGTCTTCATTTATGTTGGAAGTGATAGCAGAGCTGTACGTTTGAATGCTTCATAAATCTCTCAGTCAGAGCATGCTACATCATGTTTAGGTGGAAGCTAGCGACCTAACTTCCTGCTAACTTCTAACTCTGTTAAATGTAATAAATTTGGTTTTCATGGATGTTAAACGTAATTGTTTCACCTGGTAAAGCAGCAACGCTGATCATTTTATTAAAGATGAAAGAATTTAGAAGTTTTTCAACTCTCAGTAATGCTACAGTGATCATTTGACTTTGGGACCTGCAGCAGAGTTTGGGCCCAGACATGGCTAATGACGTCAGACTTAAAGACCTGATTGTAAGGAAACAAGAAGGAAATGAGCCTGTGACTTTCTGCCCCAAAAGTGTCAGTGCTGGACTCATGCAGACACAGATAATCCAGAGTACATCACGGTCAGGCCGACACAGGTGAGCTCTGAAACAGGCTGAAGGGTTCAGGTCATACTAACTAAAGGTGCAGGTAAATATTAATAAATAACAATCATAATAAAGCAGAGGCTCGTTAGCGACCTGCTGACCTGTTGTCCTTAAAGTGAGTGTGGAGCTGCAGGTGCAGTGTGTGGATTCAGACATTAGGCTGTGATACTGACCTTTGCCCTGCTTTCTGCCTGCAGGCTCTAAAAGTGTAAGCAGAGCTGGAAACATGAGTGGCTGAGTCAGAAGCTGTCACGCTGATCCTCAGCCAATCACACACCACCGCTGACACACACACACACACACTGGTTTTCATATCTTAGTGAGGACATCCCATTGACATAATGCTTTCCCTAGCTGCTTACCCTCACCATCAAAAATGAATGCCTAACCCAACTGTAACCCTGACACTAAAACCACATTTTGAGCCTCAAAATTACCTTCAAACCCGCAGGGACAGACATGATGTCCCCATAAGGGCTGTTGGTCCCCACAAGTATAGTGGCATGCCAATTCTCTGTCCTCACAAAAACGTCTAAACGTGTACACACACACACACACTGCAGTGAGTCAGTGGTTTCTAAAAACGCCCTTGTCCAGCGTGTCCTCATCTTTCCAGGAAAAACAGGAAGTTAAAAATACAGATGCACCTGTGCTGCTCAGAAATGCATCTGTGCGACCTCTTACCCACTTCAGTACACACACACACACGCACACATTTGTGGTCCTCTGTGTCAGGTATCTCTGGATGTTATGTGTGGACTGTTTTTTCTTGTTTATTTGACATGTTTCAGTCACGTGTTCATTTCTCCTGCCAGCAGGGGGCAGTTCAATTTAATTTAAGTGATATAGCACCGCCACAAGAACAGCCGGCTCAAGGAGCTTTATACTGTCAGGCAAAGACTACAGTGTTACACAGAAACTCCATTTAGACGACCTCGTGTGTGAGCAAGCAATTTGGTGACAGTGGGAAGGAAAAACTCCCTTTTAACAGGAAGAAACCTCCAGCAGAACCAGGCTCAGGGACTGGCTGGGGTGAGGAGAGCTGCACTGACAGTGCTGTTATGAAGTAAACCTGAACATGTTTAAATCACAGAGCAGGAAGTGCCCCTCTCACCGTGTTTAACAACATCAAACAGGAAGTGGAGAACCCGAAACATTTAAACACAACTTATTTTTCCTCTAAGCTCCTCCTCCTCATCATCATTAAAGGAGAACACTTTCAGAAAGTATTTTAATTCTGAAAGAAACAAAATTCAAAGTTCATCTGACAGCCCTGCTCTGTACTTTATTATGGCGGGCCAACACTATTTTACTTTGGCGGGGCACTGCACTTTGCCATTGAGGCTGTTTTTTCAGTTTTTGTACTCATCTTCATTTCATGAAACTGTAGCAATATTTAGTTTCTACAACAAAAAGAAAATGAATAAAAGTCAACATTCTTCATGATCGCTTTATTTTTGCTGTTTGGGAACAAACTGAAAACACCCAAACATTTTCAACTCATGTATCACATAAAAAAAATAAAAAATAGGCTCTTATTTACAAAATCTTACACACAGGTAACTTCCTGTTACTACAGTAAATAATGCAACAACAAGTATCTAAAAAAAAACAAACATTTTCTCTGTTTTCACTGACAGGAAACAGCTGAATCAGAGGGGAATGGCTGTCAGGTCAGATCTCGAGGCAGAGCTGAGGCTCCGCCCTCAACCCGTGTCCTGGTGGAGAGACGGGGCGTTGGACCGTTTAAAGGGGACGCTGTCCTCAGAAGATGGGAACCACCTGAGAGGAGTTCTCAGAGTTCTGATCTACCTGAAGAAGAGAAAGAAAAACGAATGGATGACATCATCAGGACAGGATTAGCTGACAGCAGACCGCCAAACGACCCCGTGATGTCCAAAGTGCTGCTGCTGTCGCTGAGATCACACTAAGTTAAACTGGCGCGCTCACCTCACTGTATACGGGGGGAGGGGGGCAGTGAAGTTCAGGCGCTCTCATTATGAGCCCACCCTCCTCCTCCTCGTCCTCGGTGCCATCGTAGTCGTGGAGCAGCGGCGTGCGGGGGCCGTCCACCCTGAGGTCGCGGTGGATGTTGCTGTAGCTGGGTGGAGCCGAGGGGAAGGAGGTCCAGCTGGAGCCGGCCTGGCTACACATGCTGCTCGTCCGGCTGCCCACGCCGCTGAACGGGATCGTTCCGATGACCAGCGGCAGCTCCAGAGTCAGCTTCTCGCTGCCGGGGATGTGCAGGTAGATCTGAGGGGGTGGGGCTACAGGTTAAGCCTGCATCATTCCATTTTACTCATTTTACTTCTGATCTTATGACAACATTAGTGGTCTCTCACCATGAGAGCGTAGTCCACCTGGATGATGTCACAGCCAAGCAGAGAGGGCTTCAGTTTGGGCACCTTGATGGTCCTGCCCTGCCACATGTCGCACATCCCAGAAATTATGTGGTTTCCTCGCACCGCCGACAGCTTCTGACGCAACACCTGCACACAGGAAACCGCACAGGTCACACTTCCTGTCCCATGGCACTCACGTCTGAAAGTAAAGGTTAGGGCGTCACCTTGGTGCGTCCGTCCACGGCATACGAGTGTTTGGCGATGATGGCAGCCTTCGGCACCACAATGCGGGAGCACGTGTTCTCGAACTTGGCGTTGATGAAGATGTCCTCGCCCTCGCAGAAGCCCTTCCTGTCGATTTGAGCGCTAATGGACACCTGGCCATCAGGGATGAACATGCAGGTGACTTTCTTCTGAGCGGAGGCTGCCACCGGTGCCTGAGGGGAGGGGGAGGAGTTAATGAGCAGCACAGGTGACATCTCACAGCAGAGCTGTGCTGCATGGCCTTATGCAAGGATTATTCTGAACTGCACAGTTCAGAATAATCCTTCTTTACTGATACTGAGCCCCCCTTACTTTGAGCTCCACCCCCTTTAAGACTACTATCCTCTGACTGGCTACCCCTCACTGACAACAGATGGGTAGGGTTCTAGCCCTCTCTATGACATCACAGAGATCAGAGAGTAGAAAAGCCTGTAACAAACTGAGCGTTTCTCCGTGTCTGATATGAACATCTAACAGTAGAACAGGAAGTCAGCGGCAGGAGATGTGCATTAACCAGAATCTACTTCCTGTCTGAAGTTTGATTCCCGGGCGTTTCGTACCAGCAGGTCGGCTCGGTTCACGTCCAGCGGCTCCTCCACCTCAAATTCCTTCTCACACTGCAGGGCATGCTCGGACGGGCGGCGCAGCTCGGCCCGCACGTAATACCGCACCGAGCCCAACTTCCCTCTGAAGGACGACACCAGGCACCTGAAAGCAGAGCAGTGGCGTTCAGCAGCATGATCAACACGCCATCAGAAAGCAGCGGCGGGACTGGAAACTCACCCGGGTGGCGGCAGCTCGAAGCCGAACTGGAAGCTGAAGGTTTTACCAGCAGGAAGCAGGAAGCAGCCGTCAGAGTCTGAGACACAGGAAATAAGTAATGAGCAACTTCCTGTTTCACATTAAAGCTCAATTCTCTGACTGCAGAAAATGGAGCTTTTACTTCTTGGGAGTAAAAAGAGCGACTTCCTCCGTTTCTTTTTGTTTTTATCCTGTCTCACATCCTGCAGTTCCTCTGGAGTCCAGCAGAGACAGTAGTGAGCCAGACCCGCAGACTCCTATGTTAAAATGAACATGTTTACAGCGTGAAGCAGACACTGCTCTGGTCCCTGAAGACAATCTCCTCCTTCATTCGTGGGTTTTTATAAGTACAATTAAAGTTTGCATTACATCAGTCAATCACTGAGAGACTGCAGGAAATCCTAAAATCATGCAGATTCAGATTCTTCCGCGTGTTTCTCTAACTGATCTGGATAATAAAGTTTTTTTTATGTGAGCTTTGAATCGATACCTATATTGATTAACTAATTCCTGTACTGTCTGATCTCGGAGCTTCACCTGGGCTAAGCGCCTCCTCCAGCCGCACATCCTCGTCGTACTTCAGGTACTCCACCTCCTGGCTCCTCCCGCGCTTCTTGCGGGGCTGGACGCGCGCGCAGCCGGCGGCGGTGACGCGGAGGCCGTCCACCCTGCAGGGCTGCTCGGCCTGCAGCTGCACGGAGCCGGACAGCTTGTCCCCGCTGCTATAGAAGGCGCGGCCGGGTTCGGAAAACACCACCCGGAACAGCCGCAGCCTGCTGGCCGGGGACAGAACCATGACGACGGCCGAAACGGACCGGAAGTCAAGGGGTCAGAATGTCCGGTTAGTGCAGAAACCGCCACCGAGGCGCGAAAACAAAATGAAATAAGGGTTTAATGAACCAGGGAAGCTGCTAAATTAGAGAACTGGAAGTGCCACCGGGCCAGGCTGTCGGTACCGTCTGTGATTCTTTCTGTAAACAACCCCGGCCCGTTTTATACCGCAGGAGGGGCGGGGGTCCCGCTACCCTCCGAGCAGCACGTGCGGACAGCGTGAACTCGCCAAGCCTCTGCTACAGGGAACTCTGTGATTGGCCGGCCCAGAACGTCAGCCAATCGGAGCGCGAAGTGGACGCGTGAACAGTGCGTGAAATGGACTGTGGGCGGGGCGTCAAGCTGGCGGGCCATAAATGAGAGAGAGCGCCCAAAGAGCGGAGTCATCAGAGTGAGAATAGAAACCTTCAGTAAACAGCTCGTATACACAGGCAGCGACACCTCCATCCACAGCTTACACCCATCGCCATACACTACACCTCCATCCACAGCTTACACCCATCACTATGCCTGGGTGGAGGTCAGGGCTGGACTGGGACAAAAAAATCGGCCTGGGCATTTTGACTAGAGACCGGCCCACCAGGTATTATAGGAAAAACCATAAAGCCTTTGAATGAAAACAAACGCTGTTGTCACAGTGATGGACGCTGTCTTGTTGGTATATATGTATCAGTCTCATAAACTTAAATCTACACCATCCTCCTTATTCTGGTATTCTAAACAGTACCCGAAAGTAGACTGCTTGGTCGAGTTAACCTGAACTATCTACAACACATGGTGAAAACCTGAAATTAAGACAGAGGAGACTAGAGGTGAGACATGATCATTACTGATTACTGATGACAGATTTAGATATATTTTCATAAACCATTCATTTTCCACATCAATAAACAGCATGGCAGGGCAAAATATTCTTTCTAACATGGCAACCTTTACAAAGTGAAAGGAGATAGAAAGACAGCTGAGAAAGAATAAAACTTAATTGACTTTTTGATGGCATTTTACACACAGCACTGGTACAGTATCTAGAAAATGTGGGAAATACTGGCATCATATACAGTACTTCTGAAGAAATTATGATGGGACCCTAAAAAAATTACTATGTACAATAACCCTAAACAAAACATATTAATGCCCTACCTGGCCCCCTGGCAACACTTTGCTAGACCCGCCCCTGCACAGTTACCAGCTGTCAGCTACTTAGAAAAGGATCCTGGTGTTATTAGTCTCTCAGAAACAGTTCATAACTTCCCTACACAGAATAACTCCAGCTTTGTGTCTTTTTCATTCTAGCTGAAGTCCGGGACAAACTGTGTTCCTTTTCACTTCAATACGAAACGCATAATATTTTCTCTGAATACGAGACGATTCCGTTTTTTTTACGGGACAGTTGGAAACTCTACTAACTAACCTTATAAATAAAATAAGATAAAACAAGTTCAACATCAGTAACATCATAGCACCCGCCCAGTAGTATATAAACTCCGTCATGCTAGCTAGTACGCAGTACGAGTTACTGTAACTGACTGTAAAAAGTCAGCAAAACGAAAATAAACTCCACCTAAACTTGGTTCATATCTGACCCAGATAGACTGCAGGTCATAACTTCTTACCTGAAGTTCAGTTCATCGCCTCGGGTCTCTGCTCCTCCTGCCTTTCCATCATCCACCTGCCAGCGTGTTGCATCTGCTGGCCTCCATCACTTGCTAATGTTACTGAATCTGTGGAAGCTCCGCAATAGCCAAACAACTGAGTTATTTTTACACATCTCCCAGCATCTGGCCAATCCACCACCTTTCAGTGTGTATACCGTTACGGAAAAAAACGGAAAAAAAACAAACAAACCCATCGGCCCACCGGGCAAATGCCGATGGCCAGTCCGGCTATGGTGGAGCTGTACGCCATGGCTAGAACCAGACTGAGAGACAGCTCCATCCATCAGGCTGTCATTATGCTGAACTCTCTCCCTGCTCTTACACACACCAACTCCAGACCTGCATCCACCTCTTCCCTCTGAACCCCCCCAGACATAAATAAAACAAACTGAACATCCACCATCACCCTTTCACTGACTGCCCCCCCCCCCACACACGAACTCTTGCCCACAGTCACTATGGTTGTGTTGGACACTGTTGTTTATGAAAGACTGCATTGTGTTGTATATTAGAATTCTATTTTTTAATCTTTATATTGTTTTACTGTAACACTGAGGGCTGTGTGTGTTTGACTCCACCCACACATACCTATACACTACACCACCACCAGCTCACACCCATCACCATCCAGCTACAGCTGATCACCACCTACAGGAAACCTGAGAGCTGACACACAGCCGGAGCCGGTGCACGGCTCACGTAAAAGATACTTTCACACTTTTATAACTGTCCATGTACGGTCTCACATGTGCATGGGGTGGTGCTCTTTTTGTGTTTTGCCGAATGCTCTTCCAGTTTGTGAGGTCACATCCAATCAAAATCCTCAAATTTTACTCATTAAAGCTCAGCCCTCACAGACAGTTTGTTATGATTACCTGTCGGTCACAGAGGCCACGCCCCTATTTACAGTGGCTTGCAAAAGTATTTGGCCCCCTTGAACTTTCCCACATTTTGCAGTTATTTATTTGTAAAACATGTTTGGAATCATGTCTGATTTTCGTTCCACTCCTCACGTGTTTGTGTTGGTCTTTCATGTGGAATTCCAATAACATTGATTCATGTTTGTGGCTGTAATGTGACAAAATGTGGGAAAGTTGAAAGGGGCCGAATACTTTTGCAAGCCACTGTATGTAAACAGTTGAGTTCTGGTGCAGGTGAAACAGCCCACACTGCTTACATAACAGAACACTGGAGTAAACTCTCGACCATCTCATACTTCTGTTTAATCAGTTTTCTTTTTGATGTTTATTCAGCTGTGTGAGAACTATAACTTTAATCTCAGCCAAACCGATTTACTCACAAACAAATCAGACACTGAAAAAAGCCAAACAATGACATTTATAAGTATCTAATTGACTTATATATCATGTTTGACCTGAGTAGCCAAAGACCACGGTGGGGTTGAAAACGATGTGCGGGGAGTTCGTCTCCCAAAACGTCGGAGCACTTTTGCAAATATGTGAAATCGTGATAAGCCGAGCAGATGTTTGAAGTTCACGCAGCTACATTTTTGCCTGAAAGTATGTTTTGTGACACAGAGTAATATTAAAAGTAGCTGCTGCCATTGTTGGAAACTGGAATATGAATATGAATTCTGGGATAATATAGGCCACAAAGGATACACCCGACCCATCCTTCAAATCTGGGAAAAGGGGAACGCATTTGGAGCAGCTTTTGAATTTGGACAGGCTTCATCGCGTCGCTGTGACGTAATCGGGCTACAAATGCGGCCTCAGGAGGATGCAGCCCATGAACTTGGACACCCCCAATGTCATAGTTTTTCCAATACTGACACCTTTATGAAAGCAGCAGTGTGCGTGCTACTGTGATTTTCACTTTTCACAATAATGATTTAACACAACACCTTTGAGCTTTTATTTTGAAATTGTGCGTTTTGGAAAGCTGAACGTAGAGCACTTGGAGACGAGCACAGGCTGTAAAAAACAGACGAGAGTGATCACGGAAAGGTTTGGACGTGTGAGAGAAAAGATGTAAATCACAGTCACAGCAGGGCGCTCTGACACAGTTCAGTGGGCTGAACTCACGTTGGTGTTGATACTGTTGATGTTTGGATTGAGCTGTTCCCTGCAGGCCATTCAGAAAGAAGAATACAGGTCACCTGACAATCATTTCAGCCAGTAAGCACTCGCATTTACACTGTGTGGAAAATGAATAATTCTGTGAACTCAAAACTAAAAAGAAAAACTAAATAATTGTCCTGTCCACAGCTGTCAACATTACCTCGTCAAGCCTAAGAGCCCGCTGCTGACCCTGAAACGGCGGTGAGGTCGCAAACCGTGAGTCAGCGTCACGCGTTTTCAGGTAGACGGGACCTCATGAAACAAACAGGACGAGTCAGGCTGCTTGATCCATGCTTTATTACAGGAAGTGAAACACAGTCAGCAACCAGTCAGCAACTTTCCGCAGTGAAGCTCCACTCACGTGTTTCACATGGACATGAAAACCAAAACAGATTCTATCACCTGGATTACAGAGCCCGATTAGCCCCACCCCCCACACGTCCATAGATCTGAGGCTCAGACAGAAACGTGACGGCGCGATGTGTCGGGTGTCTCGCTCTCACCGCCGTCTTAAATACGCCAATAAATAAACAGTAAGTTAGCGTTTGTTCAAGTTTAGAGGAAAGAAGCAGCAGAGTTCCCGTTAGCATGTTCGTCCTCTCCGAGTCCGAACGCCACCAGCACACAGACGTACAGCAGTCTGCTCATATGTACACGCCACAGGTCAAAGGTCAGCAGGCTTCCTGACCCTGTGGCCTCCTGGGTCCCTCCAGTGTGACGTGTGAGAGGGTCATCTGTTCAGCTTCTCATCAAACCTGCAGAGAGACAGGAAGTGGATTCATGAACCGCGCCAACATCAGCAGGCCTTAACGTCTCTGTGAGCGTCTTCGTCTTCTCTCCGTCTTCCTCACGGCACAGATCACGTGACATTTCTGCAATCGTTTCTCAATAAAAGGCTCAATGCAAACTGATGGAGGGCTTTTAATTTGGAAATGATACAGGAAGTATGACTCAGTAAAATAGGAGTTAGTCAAACAGAAGGAATAAGAAAAGGCTGTTATCACCAGCTGTTAAGGTGAATAGGGGTCAAAGGTCAGTATGGGTTAGGTCTAAAACATACAGAAGTAGCAGCTAACCCAGCTGCCACTGTTAGCCTTTTTGTGAGGTGTTATAAGCGTTTTCTTGCATTTTGTATTTAATCTGTGTGTTCAATCGATCATCAAAGTTATCTTAGAGCCAGATTAGAGTTACAATGGAGTCCAAGCCAGAGTGGAGTCAGAGTGGAGTCAGAGCAGAGTTAGAGTGGAGTCAGAGTCAGAGTGGAGTTAGAGTGGAGTCAGAGTCAGAGTGGAGTCAGACTGGAGTCAGAGTGGAGTCAGAGTCAGAGTGGAGTCAGAGCAGAGTTAGAGCGGAGTCAGAGTCAGACTGGAGTCAGAGTGGAGTCAGAGTCAGAGTGGAGTTGGAGTGGAGTCAGAGTGGAGTCAGAGTCAGAGTGGAGTTAGAGTGGAGTCAGAGTCAGAGTGGAGTCAGACTGGAGTCAGAGTGGAGTCAGAGTCAGAGTGGAGTTGGAGTGGAGTCAGAGTCAGAGTGGAGTCAGAGCAGAGTTAGAGCAGAGTCAGAGTGGAGTCAGAGTGGAGTTAGAGGGGAGTCAGTCAGAGTGGAGTCAGACTGGAGTCAGAGTGGAGTCAGAGTCAGAGTGGAGTTGGAGTGGAGTCAGAGTCAGAGTGGAGTCAGAGTCAGAGTGGAGTTGGAGTGGAGTCAGAGTGGAGTCAGAGCAGAGTTAGAGCGGAGTCAGAGTGGAGTCAGAGTGGAGTCAGAGTCAGAGTGGAGTCAGAGTGGAGTTAGAGTGGAGTCAGAGTCAGAGTGGAGTCAGACTGGAGTCAGAGTGGAGTCAGAGTCAGAGTGGAGTTGGAGTGGAGTCAGAGTCAGAGTGGAGTCAGAGTCAGAGTGGAGTTGGAGTGGAGTCAGAGTGGAGTCAGAGCGGAGTCAGAGTCAGAGTGGAGTCAGAGTCAGAGTGGAGTTAGAGGGGAGTCAGAGTCAGAGTGGAGTCAGAGTCAGAGTGGAGTTAGAGTGGAGTCAGAGTCAGAGTGGAGTTGGAGTGGAGTCAGAGTCAGAGTGGAGTCAGAGTCAGAGTCAGAGTGGAGTTGGAGTGGAGTCAGAGTGGAGTCAGAGCAGAGTTAGAGCGGAGTCAGAGTCAGAGTGGAGTCAGAGTCAGAGTGGAGTTAGAGGGGAGTCAGAGTCAGAGTGGAGTCAGAGTCAGAGTGGAGTTAGAGTGGAGTCAGAGTCAGAGTGGAGTCAGAGTCAGAGTCAGAGTGGAGTTGGAGTGGAGTCAGAGTGGAGTCAGAGCAGAGTTAGAGCGGAGTCAGAGTCAGAGTGGAGTCAGAGTCAGAGTGGAGTTAGAGGGGAGTCAGAGTCAGAGTGGAGTCAGAGTCAGAGTGGAGTTAGAGTGGAGTCAGAGTCAGAGTGGAGTCAGAGTCAGAGTGGAGTTGGAGTGGAGTCAGAGTCAGACTGGAGTCAGACTGGAGTCAGAGGGCCTTACTGGCGGATGGCGTCGGGGATCTGCAGCTGGTCTGTGGGGATGAGCTCGGACAGCTGCTGCAGACTCTGAATGAAGCGGATCTTCCTGCTGAACTTATCGCTGTGGAGAACAGGGTCAAAGGTCACAGGTGAGACAGACCAACTACATCAAGCTAACACAACACATCAGGACCTGGGATAGTTTAACCTGTAAGATTTCTCACTGAGATTTATCTGTGTAATGACCAGATCCACCACAGGAGGCCGCTCTAACCGAGGGGGAAGACTTGGGGTCCTGTTCTAAACCTCAGGTCTGAGCTTTAGAATGTGTTTCTGCTGCAACATCCAACATCTGCATAACATCAAACACTCTTTAAGACACTGAGATGGCGCCTTGTGCTGACCGATGTTTCCATCAGGCGGTGCAGTTCTGTGAGGTTCTGGTTTCACCAGCGTGCACCACAGACTCTTGGAAGAATTCTTCAAGATCGAAAGAATTACGAAGATTGGCAATGTGTTAATCGTCAGCAACAGACATGACAGCCGTTTAATCTAACGCCAGTAAATTATTGGGTCTTAAATGTTATGTAGACATCTGCCACCAGGTGGTGCATCGTCGTTGGGAAAACCTGCTCATCTCCATCTATTATTACTTTATTACATTAATATAACAGGAGGTTCAGTAAAAACGTCCTTCAAGGAGCTGCTCTTTACTTTCTTACTCTGAGTAACTGTCAGAGCCTGTACTTTTTCACTTAAGTTTAAATCCATACTTGAACTTTTACTGCAGTATTTTTTAACACTAGTATATGTACTTCATATTGATGTCGTCAAAGAACAGCATCGTGGTCCGTAAAGCCCAACAGCGACTCTACTTCCTCCTCAAACTGAGGAGAGCGAGAGCAGAGAAAGGATCGTGGGTGCTTCTCTGCCCTCACTCCAGGACATCTACTCTCTCCCTGCTCTGTTGACCCCGCCCCCCCAAAACTCTGAACCACCGCCCTTCACTGACTCCCACACTCCCACTTTCCCAAAAACACTCAGACTGTGTTGGACACTGTTGTGTGTATAAGACTTTTATCTTTTATGTTGTTTAGTGTAACACTGAGGACTGTGGGAGCCCTGCAGTTTCACTGTGTATGATCTGTACATGTGCTTTTGACAATAACTCTTCTCTACTTAAACACTGAATGTCTGGACTTTTGCCACCTCTGATCATGAATGTGATAAATATTTTAAAATGCCTTTGTTGTTAGTTTTTGACATTTTCCACCCTGCTTCTCTCAATGACTATCGCCCTGTAGCCCTCACCTCAGTAGTGATGAAGTGCTTTGAACGCCTGGTCAGAGACTTCATCATTTCTTCACTACCAGACACACTGGACCCACTACAGTTCGCTTACCGTCCAAATCGTTCCACAGACGATGCCATCTCTCATCTCCTCCACACATCACTCACTCACTTGGACACTAGAAGGGGGAATTATGTTAAAATGCTCTTCATAGACTACAGCTCTGCATTTAACACCATAATTCCCTCCACACTCACCACCAAGCTGGAGCATCTGGGACTCAGCTCATCTATGTGTCAGTGGATCTCCAACTTCCTAACTGGCAGACCACAGGCAGTAAGGATGGGCGGACATGTCTCAGCCTCCACCACTCTCAGCACTGGAGCCCCCCAGGGGTGTGTTCTGAGCCCCCTGCTGTACTCTTTGTACACATATGACTGTGTGGCCACTACCAGCTCCACCACCATCATCAAGTTTGCTGACGACACCGTCGTGGTGGGCCTGATCTCTGATAACAACGAGACGGCCTACCTGAAGGAGATTAGGAATCTGGAGAACTGGTGCCAGAGGAACAACCTCCTTCTAAACGTCAGTAAGACAAAGGAGCTGATAGTGGACTTCAGCACTAAGCAGGAGAGGAACTACCAGACCCCCGTCATCAACGAGTGCCCAGTGGAGAGAGTGGACAGCTTCAAATACCTCGGAGTTCACATCACGCAGGACCTGTCATGGTCCTGTCACATCAACACCGTGGTGAAAAAGGCCCGACAGCGTCTCTACCACCTCAGACGCTTGAGAGACTTCCAACTGCCCTCCAAGGTGCTCAGGAACTTTTACTCGTGCACCATAGAGAGCATCCTGGCGGGAAACATCTTAACCTGGTTCGGGAACAGCACCATGCAGGACAGACGAGCTCTACAGAGGGTTGTGCGGTCAGCTGAGCGCACCATCCGCTCCGAGCTCCCTGACCTGCACTCAATCTACAGCAGGCGGTGCTGGACCAAGGCCAGGAAGATCGTGAAGGACCTCAGCCATCCCAACAACAGACTGTTCTCTCTGTTGAGGTCAGGAAAGCGATTCCGCTCCCTGAAGACCAACACAGAGAGACTGAGGAGGAGCTTCTTCCCGCAGGCGATACGGTCTCTCAATCACACCACCACACAGTACTGACCCACACATATGGTTCTTACACACACACTGGACTTTCTGGACTTTGTTTTTGCACAACACTGGTCACTATATTCTTCATTTCCAGTTAATACTTGTACAGCTGCTGTTATTGTGTATATATTTATTTATATTTCTTCATACATTCTTATATAGTTCTATATTGTGTATTTTGTTGTACAGTTATTTTATTTTCAACTTTAATTTATATATTTTATCTTATTCTTTCCCAGTTAAATTTACCCTTCATTCTAATTTGTGTTGTACAGTTATTTCATTTTTAACCTTAATTTATATTTTATTCCTTCCTAGTTAAATTTACCCTTTTTAATTTTTCATATTTATTTCCTATCTTATTCATAGCCTTTTCCTTTTTTGTTTTCTTTAGGTCACGAGCAGTTGTCCAAGCATTTCACTACATATCATACTGTGTATGACTGTGTACGTGACAAATAAAATTTGAATTTGAATTTGAATTTGAACTAAACTTCTGAGCATTTCTTACTTTTACACTAGTCTGTTAGTCTAATTTCTTTCCCTCATCCCAAGTAAAGACTCATTAGATGCTGCACCGTGAACGTGCACACAGTGATTTATCCAGTGAGCTGCACTTTGACTCCATACAGAGTCAAAGTGCAGCACACTGACAGAGGCCCTGCTAGATTTCAGCTTCTTGGTACTTCACTGCCACCTTCTGGTGGTAGGAATGCACTGCAGCCAACCAGGGTCCAGAAAAACCAAATGTACATTGTGTGTGTGTGTGTGTGTGTGTGTGTGTGTGTGTGTGTGTGTGTGTGTGTGTGTGTGTGTGTGCGCGCTGACCTGATAAAAGGTTTGACCAGCGTGATGAGAGCTTTGATGTACCAGGCGGGATGGACGACCAGCAGCCCCTTCAGGTCCTTCTTCAGCCTGCGGAGACATGAGGACAGTGAACCCCCATGTCCTTGTGCGCTAAACACACTTCAAAGGCCACCGTGACCATCAGCTGGTCGCGGTAACGCCATTACGTATGACAGACGAGTTAAAGTGCTGCTGTGGTTGTAAGCGTGCACAGCTGTGATGAGGAGGAGGAAGAAGATGACCTCCAAAGAGCTGGAAACATGGCTGAATCCCCGACATCATCTCCCAACAGCAAAGGCAACTGATGATTACATCATGACCACACAGAGCAGCGCTCCAATCAGAGCGTCTCTTACACAGCGAGCGTGATCAATCAGATTAAAGACGTCATGACGGAGTCTGACCCGACGTCAGCACCATCACCTGCTGTCGTTGAGCCACAGCCAGCTATTAGCTTTTATTAGCAGAAGGTGACATGGCGAGAGGCGGGGGGTGTTGAACCCCCACTGCTGCCATCTTGGATTGCAGAGTTGGTGGGTTGGTTGTTTCCAAACAGGAAGTCTGACTCGAGTGGATGCTCCAAATAGGATCTCGGCGCTGCACGCCACGCAGCGTGTGAAAATCAGGTCGTGACCCTGACACTGCAAATGGATGAATAGAGGGGTCATTTTTGTTGTGGCTGTGATGGGGGTGGAGCTCTCCGTTGGCGCTCTTGCCTATGGTTAGCGTAACGCGCCTTGTTTTCACCTTAGCTCGTCTCACATTCAGAATATCCCGTCTTCCTCCTCTCACCCACACCGGTCGCGGCTGATGGCCACCCCTGAGCCTGGTACTGCTGGAGGTTACTTCCTGTCGCCAAAGTGCCTTCTCATAGGGGGTCACATGATTGTTAGGTGCCCCGATGCAACTGTTCGTGCTACATAAATAAAGCAAAATTGCAGGTAGTTGAACTGAAAGATCATCTCGCCGCATGGTCCACAGGTCGGAGCAGACACAGCGAGCAGTTATGAGAAGCTCTACTCGTCTACGGGGTCACAGTTACTTTTTTTTTTTTTCCTCTTTTTTAAGGCAAAGAAAGATGCCCAACGGATTTACTTTACCAAACTGACCATCCCAGCCTTGCCGTAATGGTCCATTTGATTCACCTTTTATTGTTTATTTTATTTTCACTTACTGAATACGGGACAGACTTGACTGGGGGAAAGAAGGGGAGAAAGAAAGAGGGAAAGAGAAACAGCTGAGAAGAGGGACGGGGGAGAAAGGCAAAAGACAAAAACCAACAGAACGGGCAGAGAAAAAAAAATGCATATATCAATCACCTGGATCACCTGCTGAGAAAGAAAAAAGAAAGCAAGCAGAAGAGAACAAGAGTAATAGAATAAACAACATCACAATGATATATGGGAATATGACAGTAAATACTAAATATTAAACATTATTGTGCAGCACATAAGATCAACAGAACACAGTGTGCTTTGAGGTAGGAGCCAAAAAGGGTGTAGTTTGTGGGTGTGATCACCCGTGTGTACACCTGTGAGCATGGACGCGCTTGTTTTTAAAAGGTTCCTTCATGTAATGATCTGCTAGAGGGTGTGGGGGGGCCACAGCCCCGTCCTCCAGGGCATGAAGCAGGTATGGAGGAGATCAAAACTCCAGACATCCAGAGGCCCCAAAACACAAGAGACCAAGGAAGACCAACAGAGGGGCAGCCGCGCCACTGTCCCAGAAAGAGCTGAGGAGAGTCCCAGATGAGGGCTCACTCAGCAGCCGCGGAGCAGAAGCCAGGGGGAGTTGCAGTGACGCGTCCGTGAGCTCCGCCGGCAGCCAGCTGCGCCTGAGTGACCGAGCCCCAGGCCGAGAGGCCGGGGGCACCCCACCTCCGAAGTGGCCCGAGCGAGCCCCAGGCTCCAGGCCCCGATAAGCGGCCGCCAAGGAGTGAGCCGGTGTGTACCTGGACGCCCACCCCCAGACACAAAGAACCACCAACGCACCGATGTCTGAGGGAGTCCGCCACTGGCAGGGGAAGTGGTGGTGGGGGGAGATAGGCCTCCAAACCTTGGAGGGCCTGAGATGTCCCCAGAGAGGTGGCGCCTGACACCCAACCTGACATATAGACACAGACATACAGGCACACACAGACACAAACATCCATTCCCACCCTCATGCTCTCATATGCACTCACTCCACACTCAACCAACGTGGAGACAGACATAAAGAGACGCTGTACACACGATCACACTCCCCAAGCGTACTCTACAAACCGGGTCTAGGTACCCTTGCCCCTGGAGGGGGGAACTGCACCCAGACCCAGGTGGTGTTACCCTTTTCCCTGCGGTGGGGGGAGGCAGACCGCCCCGACTCCGCAGCAGCAGGGAGGCCCCACACTCCAGACCGCAGTCGGACGGCCAACTCCTCCTACTAGCCCCCCTGCTCCAGCAGGTCGCAGAGAATGGGGGTGAGAGAAGACTCCAAACCTCCCTCCACCCGCTCATTGTAGTGTTGATGCATGTGTGTTCTAAGGTGCATTTAAAACCCAGGAGGGCATGGAGCTACCTGCCAGAGAGCAGCAGGTAAGCGCATGGTCCCTCCTGCTGGCCCTCAATGTCTACGTGTATTTAAAATTGAGAGGTGGGCAACGACGCCAGGGGTGGGGTGTACACCCTGATGGTACTTTGGACTCCGTGTATCGTGCCCACCCCCAAGATCCTATATGTATGTGTAATGAGAGTGTGAGTAATGTGAATGTCTAAGTTGTGGGATAAAATTGAGGCAGAGGCAGCCAGAAGGGGACAGGGGGGGGGGGGGGTAGCCTCCTCTGCACCCTGGTGACATACCCCTACTCCAAGGCCCTGCATGTGTGGGTGGTTGTGGTGGAGCGGGAAGAGGGAGGCAGCTGGAGATGGGGAGGGAAGGAAGGGAGGGGCAAGTGACCCCTCCCTGGGGCCAGCTCCCCCGCTGACCCCAGTAGGTACCCCCATACTCCGCAACCCGCCAGGGAAAGGGGGCCCAGGCCCATCAGACCGGGGCCCAGCGCAGCAGCGCAGCCCGGCCCCACAGAGCCCAGGACAGTCTACCCAACCCCACCACAGAGAAAACTGCACCCACCCCACCATCCACTCATCTTCCAGACTACATAAGACAATAAACACCCAGGCTGAGATCTTCCTCCACCTCTCCTGTATCTCCCCCTCCTACAGAGAGTTCCTGAGGAGAGGAAAGCTCCTGCAAGATGTGACAATCTTCCCCACCAGTTGAAGAGCCCCCCAGGTGGCTCGATGCACCGGCGGCACCCTGCTCCAGGGCTGGGCCCCCATGCACCCACCCGCCCACAACCCCGGCAACACACCAACCAGGACCCAAGCCCCCGAGGCCTGGCCCGGGCCCCAGCCCAAAGACGGAGCGCCCCCAGAACCTCACGCCCATCCCGGACCTACCCAGGGGCAGCCAGGGGTCACAGTTACTGAAGGAACAGGAAGTAAAGAAGCTCCACCCCTCAGAGCGGTGCTGAGAGGGGATGCTGTACCTCCTGTCGATGGACGTGTAGCACTGGTGAAGCCATTTGATGGAGGGCAGCTTATTTCTGGGAGCCATGGCGCACAGGTAGACTAGCAGGTAATTCTCTGAGACCATCAGGTCCAGCGTCCCCACAATGTACCTGCAGGGGAAGACAGGTGATAAAGGAGGCGTGGCTCACACCTGCTAGCATTTGACCACAATTTCTGGGCCCAAACTCACCTGAACAGGTTTTCCATGACATACTCGTAGTTTTCCACTGTGTTCTCCGGCAGGTAACAAGAAGTGAAGAGGATGATGGCGTTCATCCCGTCTCCAAAGTAGCCTGTCAACCAACCACAGGCAGAGCTGTCACAGTGCAATTTCAAATACAACACAGTGTTAGCTCCATGGCACCTGCAGGTGTGTTACAGGTGAGTGTGTGTGGCGCTCCTGCAGGTGTAATATCAGTGTATCATCTTATTTGTGTTACAGGTGTTTTTCAGGTGTGTGTGAGACCTGGAAGCTCCTGCAGGTGTATTACAGGTAGTTTGGTGGGTGTGTGACCTCTGACCTCCATGCGACAGGACCTGCAGGTACGGCTCCAGGACGCTCATGTTGACATGGTATTCGTGTCCTGAGATGCAGAACCGCCTCCAGCGCCGCCCTCTGCTGTCCACCTGATCCAGCTCCATCAGACCTTCGGACTGCTCCATCGGATTTCTGGCCACAGCTCCACCTCTGCCCATCCGAGGAAGGTCGTCTGTGAGACAGAGGTCAGAGGTCAGCTGCTTTTCTCTCGGTTACATTACTTCCCATCTGCGTGCACATCTCACCGTCCCACTCCAGGTCGTGCATGCTGTCCGGCAGTGTTCCTGTCTCGCTGTCCGATGGCGTCTCCAGAGCTTCCAGGTTGATGTCAAGCGACGGTGTGTCGTCTGGTGTCCCTGACAGCGCGGCTGCAGAGAAGCTGTTCCGATCGTTCGAGTCACGGCGGTTCAGCGTGAGACTCAGAGACGGTGCCACCAGACGCTTCTTAGCTCCGCCTCCACCCGATAGAGTGAGGCTGGTGACCGGAGCTAAAGAACAGAGGACAGAGTGAACACTGATTGATTTTTGGAAGATTGTTGTCATTGATTTTGATCACCTTTGATTGGTGACTTTGAGCTTTGTCAGAATCAGAATACTTTACTGAGCCATAGAGGAAATGATGTTGGTTACAGCGCTCCAGTACCAACAGCAACAAAGACAATACAGGAAATAAACAATAGCACAATATATACAATATTTACATATATATAAGCCACTTACTAACAGTGTTGAGTAAGTTACTTTAAATTAGTAACTTAGTTACATTACTAGTTACTTCCATCAAAAGTAACTCAGTTACTTGAAGTTACTCGTTACTTTCAAAGTAACTAGTTAGTAGGGAAAGTAACTTTGGTTTTACTCAGAATTCTCTTGTTAATGTGTTGCTTCCGTAACTTTGCCAGTCTTCTAGCTTGCTTACTTGCCACAGTGCACTGTGCCACCTACCAATACAAAGGAAAAGATAATGTGCACATTTCCACGAGAGAAATCCCACGCCTGCACCATCGTTGACTGCTGCCATGATTCTAGCCTACATCACAGAGTCATGTGCGCTTTTTACATCCAACACAAAAACTGCAGTCGTGGTGCTTTGATTGTACTCAGAACTCGGAAATTCTGCCTTCTGAATAGGAAGATGTAGGTAACACCAGACTGCAGATGAGCTGCATACAGAGCTGGACTGGGACAGAAAATTGTTTCTCCATCACCTGTTCAGCTCTGATGGTTCAGTAAGGACATCTCCTGGTTTCATCTTCATGTTTCCCTCTCACCACATATCCAAACCGACATCATGACCAGCAGCTTTACAGCTGTGGCTCCAGCAAACATCAGCTGATACTAGAAATTAATATTAAATAAACTCCACCTAAACTTGGTTCATATCTGACCCAGATGGACTGCAGGTCATAACTTCTAACCTGAAGTTCAGTTCACCTGACACTCTCGGACCAGCGGCCGCTTCGGGTCTCTCCTCTTGCCTCCCTTTCCCTCATCCACCTGCTGGCCTCCACCACTTGCTTATGTTACTGAATCTGTGGAAGCTCCGCGATAGCCACCACACGAAGTAACGAGTAACGACCCTATCTAAATCCCAGTAACGAGTAACGCGTTCCTGATTTTGGCATAACTAGTTACCGCGCTCGTTACCACAATAATAATGTAGTTACTGTAACGCGTTACTTAATAACGCGTTAGTCCCAACACTGCTTACTAATAAATATCTGAATAAGAAAGAAGAGCATGAGCAAAGAGGGTGTAGCAATAGCAGTATACAGTGTGTTGGGTGGATGAGTTGTACAGGGAGATGGCCACAGGCAGGAATGCATTCCTGGGTCGTTCAGTGGTGCTTTTTGGTAATCTCAGTCTATGACTGAGCGTGCTCTTGTGGGAGGAATTATCCAACACTGTCTTTATCCTGGACAACGTATGCCTCTCCATCACAACCTTAAGAGAGTCCAGCTACATCCCCACAACATTGCTGGCCTTGCAGATCAGTTCGTTGAGTCTGTTAGCATCAGCAACCCTCAATCTGCTCCCCCAGCATGCAACAGCGTAGAGGATAGCACTGGCCACAACAGACTCGTAGCTTCAACTTTAGCTTACAAAAATTGGTTTTCACCTGATTCTCCTGCTGGACTTTCTGTATCATCCTCTGGAAGTGGTCTGAAGCAGCAAGCCCAGCAACGCCAGCCAGGTAAAACCAGGTAAACATGTGAAACAAAGAGGTGAGAAGATATTCACCACACACATTAGCTTTAGTTTGCATTTATTCACAGCTATTAGCTTCTGTTAGCACATATTAGCATTAGCCTTTATTAAAGCTACATTCGCCTCTTACCATATGTTACTATTAGCCTCTGTTAGCACAAATTAACATCCTCCATAAGGATCTATTTATCTTTATTAGCCTCTGTTAGCATGACCTCTGACCTGGGGAAGCCATCATCCTGCCACTCCTCCCTCAGCTCCATGTCCTGGATGTTGGCGGGGCTTGAGGGCCCTGGAGCAGACCTGGAAGAGCAAAGAAAAACCGAAACTGGGACCCAATTCAGATTCTCTTCTCTGATTGGCTGATTGTTCTTCTGCAGGTATTTTGACGTTTTTTTGTGGTTCTATTATTTAAAGTTAAATAAAGACCAATAAATAAGTTTGTTTGATCGGACATTCATGACTCACACACACACCTTGGTCTGACCTCCTGTGACGTTCGTTTGGAGGTTTGTAAACTATTTATAGCTCCAGGGTTTCCGTCCAATCACAGATCTGACCTGCAGGCAGTTAAGCCTCCTGGTGATTAAAATCAGATCAAACCCGTCTGACTGCTCTGACTATCTCACACACACCTGAACAGGTGAACAAGGGAGGGGCTTCATTGTTCCTCTGTTTGCTGTGAAGCTGACACACCTGATCTCCAGCGACAGTAACTGAACAGGTGTGTGCAGTGGGTGGTCCTCTGCAGGTGAGGAGTGTTTTCACTGCGGTACCTTCAGGGTCAGCTCGCAAAAATATCAGAACTCTGATGAGCCTCCACAAAAACAAAGAGGAGAGATGAAGGAGTCTGTAAAGCTTCCTTGGAGTCACTCCTGGTGAGGAACAGCTGTGGATGGATACATGAAAGTTCAGATGAAATCCTGGTAAAGATTAAAACTCTTCACAAAGGATCTCAGCCAATCAGAGGGCTCCTCAGGTGAGAACATGTGAGAAGAAGGAGGAGGAGTTTAAGACGATGAAGACTGATGTTTGCAGATCGTATAATCTGCTCAGTTCTTTGTCTCCAGCCTTAAAGATTCGTAAAGTCTTGGCGGCTGCCCCCTGGTGGTGCGTGCAGATACTGCAGGTGAACTGCAGGGGGTGGAGCCAATCATTATTACATCATCACCTTTGATTCTGAGCTCGTCCCAGCAGATGGCACACTTGGCTCAGGCTGTTGATTTACAGCCAGATTTTCTAAAAAAAGCCAAAATGGTGTGTGAGCGCAGTCCTCAGGTGTGTTATCAGACGCACCTCCGTGGGCAGTAAGGTTAGGCCAGGAACATAAGATGCTTTGTTTCGGCGCGGGTTATTAAACTGCGTGTTGTGAACGTTAAATATTCTCCCCTAATGTCCTCGGCTCTGCATGTGTTACAACGGCCTCACCTGCGCAGGTGAAGCTGCAGGTGCAGAGTGCGAGGCGTGAACCTCAGAGCGATGTTCAGTCCGTTTCTTCATCAGCTCAAACACAGTTCACATTACTGGCAGTTTGTTTGGTGACGTTCACTCAGCACCTGCTCCACAGATCAGCTGTTTGCAGGAGCATGATGGGAAATTGCAAAAACTCAACGTGTGACACAAACTAGCGCATGACACGCAGGCGTGACCGGACGCCTCACCTGCAGAGCTTCACGGACTGAGTTAGGAGCTCAGAGAGTGTTTTCAGGGACTCGGGAGGATCAGAGGCCTCCTCTGGTCTTTGACTCTGAGCTCAGATCCAGGAAAAGGCGTCAGCTTCCTGTCCGAGGACCAGAACCCGATCAGGACCCGACCAGGAGCCAATCAGAAACTGCAGACTAATCAGTGAAGTCATCAGCAAGGAAGAGATCGGCGATGAGGCTCAGGACCTGGACCGGGAGACCCCATAGCAAGCAGGAAGTCAACGGACATCACTTCCTGCTGATCAACAGCCCAGATCATCAGGCGGTGAACATATCACAGAGACCCCTTCACTGACCGTCAGCAGCAGAAGCAGTTTGAATTGAACTTCCTCTTTTTACTGAGCAGGAAATGCGCACGCACACACGCACAAATACACACACACACTCTCACACAGCGTTTGAGCTGTAAATATTTACCTGTCCTCACCCTGCCCGTCTGTATGCTCAGTGGGGGAGCTCATGATGTCACTCTGATGTCACGGCGTGCTCTGACCAGCGTGTGGGACCCACTGGATGTCTGAGTGTGGTGTCCTCCTTCCTCTCCTCTCCCTCGCACAGAGGGAGTTCCCACTCTGACTCTATGGGGCTCGCTCGCTCTCTCTCTCTCTGCCTGACAGGTTTGTCTGCATTTCACCACAGAGCCGCCACCTGATTGGCCACGCTCACCTGCTCCTTGCACACAGGTGAGGTGGCAGATCAGCTTCAGCCTGCTTCATTAAAAATCCACCAATCAGATGCTGAAGCTATTTAAAGCAGGAGGAAGTGCAGAGTGTCCGCAGGGTCCTAGTGCCTGTGAGAGCAGCTTAAATTCAGTTAAATGCTTTAAAAAGACTTTTATTTTGGAAGTCAGGAGGCATGAATGACATATATTTAGGAATCAACACAAGAAATCCAGAGATAAAGGAGAAAATTTTACAACCATAATTAGAAATAACATTTCCACTTCAAACACCCAAGTTAATAAATCGACTCACTACTAGGGATGGGTACCGGTGTTCTGACATAAACGGTAGTAACCAGACCGAAAAGCAGCGCACATTTCGGTGCTTTATTTCGGTGCTTTTTTTTCCTGAGCTGTGACACACTTCTAGCCAATCATTTTACGTTTCCCAGGATAGTAGGCGGGGCCAGGTACGTACGTTCTGTTAGAGCAGAGCTACAGATTAAAAATGTCCAAGGCGAAGCGGTCAAAGTCTGGCTGTACTTCACAGCAAAAGATGCAAACTCAGCAGCAACAAGTGCTTTAAGCTGATACTGTGATACTGTCAAAGGAGGTAACACCAAGAATCCGATTAAACAGCTGGCGACACATAGCGTTTTTTTAAAAGCCGAGAAATGCGCGGTATTTGATAGCTTGCTGCGAGACCTCACACTGTGCACGTTGGGTGGGTTGCCAGTTATCGGACCCGGAGCAACATCCCCCAAAAACCCGAAGAGGAGAGTCCTGGCCCCTAGCCCTGCCAGTGTAGCAGAAATGATGAGGATGCAGCAGCAGCCGTTCTTCTCTGCGTGAGTAGCTTCATGTTGTTCGAGTGTAATTTACGTTGAGTAGGCTAACCACGTTATTACATTAATGCATGTAAGGTGAACTAGCAAACATCATCATAGCTACATGCGGCTGTCTTCTTGTTTGATGGCAGATACTCCCTTCACCCTGGACAAAAAGGCTAAAATGACCAAAGAAAAAGTGGGAAACAGCTGAACATGAGAGGCTTTTGGACAAAGTTTGTGTTTTTTTTTCATTGTTTAAGCACTGCTTCCAGCCAAGAGTGATACCATATATGCCCCATAGCTGCAGAAAAGGCTAACATTGTTATCTTTTTACAAAAAAAACAGCTGAACATGAGAGGTTTTTGGACAAAGTTTGTGTTCTCCATTCATTAAGCACCGGTTCGAGCACCGTTTAAGCACCGGCACCGTTTCAAAAGTACCGATTTGGCACCAGTATCGGATAAAACCTAAACGATACCCATCCCTACTCACTACAATAAATACATCGAGTCCAACGGGGGAAGGTCAGAAGGAAGGCGAGTGTTTCAGAGGGGAAACCACAAGTCTGAGCAGATGTTCCAGATGTTTACAGAGTTGTACCCCAAACTTTATCCTGATGACTCATGATGAAACATTGTAAATAAAAAAACCAAAACCCTTTCTTCTGCAAACTTCCTGTTGCTGCAAGCTTCTTCCCTCTGTTTCACAATAAAAGTCTTTCCCTTCTCAGTGCAATTATTGTGAAACATGATTTATTCACAGCTGGTTTCCTGACAGTTGGCTGCAGTTCTTTTTCTCTTTAATAAAACACCCAAAACCAACAGTCTACGGAGGCCCAACAGTGCCAAATCTGTCAGAAATTCACATCTTCAGAAAACCCCCAAAAAAACAAACAGATTCAAACAAGCATGAAGGTCCGCTATGACGGCACACCTCACCTGGATGCAACATGTGATCACAAGCTCAGGTACGAGCCAGTGTTGTGTCTGCACACGCTGTTAGCAGCAAAGTCTGTATATTTTTTTATATATTTTATTTTATTGTTTACTCCATTTAATTTGTAAAATATGCACACACACACACACACACACACACACACGTAGAAAAACATATTTAGTATACACATCCAGTAATGCATATACTATTATATATTGTACATATATTTATTAGTCTCAGATTTAGCCATTCTTATATTTTGCTTGTTGTACGTTATTGTATTTTTGCACATCTCTGTTGCTTGTGAAGCTCGCACGCAAGAATTTCACTCACATGTGCTGTACCAGTGTACCTGCACATGTGATGTGACAATAAAAGTGATTTGATTTGAGTCTGTGAGAAATGGCACAGATAACAGTCTGACATAAAACTTTAAGTTTGCACCAAAGAGGCGATTCCCAAAGAGCTGAAACGGCACAAGTGTGAGGCCTGAAAACTCTGCAGCAGACCAGAGAGACAATCAGCCGATCGTCTGCTGCTCAGCCTCACAGGAGGAAACGCTGATGAAGGTCAGAGGAACGGGACTGATAGAGCGATGGAGCCACATCATGGTCAGCGTGTGCGAGGAGCTCCAACACAGCGTCAGCAGCCCCCTGTGAGACGGAGGCTCCGTCACGGCTGCAGCTCAGTCTATGATGTTACAGATCTTTGATAAACGTTTGAATTCTGAACCATCACATGTGTTTTGTATGTTTTAATAAACATACTCATAGAGAATATAAAGAAATGAGGGTGGCTCATGACTTTTGCACAGTGTGCTTTCATCCACGGAGGACTGCAGAGAACTTTATTGTGTCAGACCGATCCAACAGCACCACCTGCTGGCTGGAGGCCTCAGTCACAGCTGCGCCCCTGCAGTTTTTTCTGAGCACGAGGCGTGCAGCGGGGGCGGACCTTCATGCCTGCTGTCGGCGGGTTTCCAGACTCGGATTCTTTTGATCATTTTGGATTTTATTAGAGAAACAGGAACACGGATTCATGCTCGTGTTCAACAACACCTGCTAAAAAAAAAACTAAAAACAACAACAACAAAAAAAAACAACAACCCATAAAACGTTGGTGCTTCATCGCTGTCTTCCTCTGACAGGTCAGAGGTCAGTCCTGTTGACCATCTGGCTGAACTTCTCCTCCAGGGCTTGGGAGGTGATGCGAGGCAGACCGTTGTCCAGAGGGGAGCCCTCCACCAGGCTGTTCATCGGTGTGGGCGGGACCTGAGACAGCTCGTCCTTCCTGTCTCCCGGGAAACCATACCCATCCCACGTCGTCAGGAAGTCTTTCATGATGGGGAGGAGCTTCTTCCGAGACGCCAGTGAGTTTCCTGGAGACATAGGGTGATGAAGTCACCATCAGTCCTGAGGCCACCCCCCCCCCCAGAGACACACCCTACAGAGCATAGCTAACGAGGCAGCAGAACATCAAGCATCACCTGTGCACACCTGCAAGATGTGTCTGATTACAGGAGTGTTACCTTGATGATAGGCTGAGATGTGAGAGTGGGGGCTGCTGAGTGGACTCAGGTTGAGGGCGGGGCTTTGGGCTTGTTCCAGGTACTGGCTCACCTGAGGAGGGAGGACACCTGAGCCGTCACGCAGAAGGAACAGCAGACTAAAGAAGGGGGAGGAGAGTGTACCTGTTCCCTGCAGGTGGTGCTGTGGCTGAACACAGCAAGTTCTCTGATTGGCTCTTTGCTCTCAGTGAAGAAGATTGTCATCAGCAGCAGCAAATCATATCCGTACTTCTGACAGAAACCTGAAAGCTCCGCCTCCAAGTCCTCCCTCTGCAGGAACTCCTGACACATACACACACACCCATACTCAGCAGCATGTCTCGTCAGGTGTTCTGCAGCTCTGATGCCACCTGGTGGCAGACTGGTGTCACTGCAGCTTATTAGTATGACTGTAGTACAGTGTGCAGTACTGACCTGCAGTGAGATGTAGAGAACAGAAACGGAGAGATTCAAACTTCCTGAAACAGCTTTCATGTCCTTCAACAACATCTCCTCTGTGTTCAGACCTGCAAACAAAGTACTGCGTCAAATACTCCAATAAAAAAAATATTACACCAAGTACAGTAAAACTGCAATACTAAAACAATGCTCCATTGAATTCTTTAATAAAAACTATAAAGGAAAAAGTACAAATCTGCAGTGTATCCACACCTGAAGAGTAACAAACACAGGTGAGTCCAGACTTTGTTCCACCTGTGTTCTCAGTTATGACTGACTTCTCAGAAACTGACCTGAGACATCCAACTTGGCTCTGTGCAACTCCTGGAAGAGAGCGCCCCTCGGTGGCAGAGCAGGGAATAGGTTCTCCAGCGCTGCAGCATACTGACTGTCTTTGGGAGTGACTTTACCTGCAGCAGGTGACATGTCCACGCAGTCCACCACGATGGCAGCTGCAGACCAACACAGACAACCCACCAATCAGTCAACGGCACACTTCAGACACACAAGATTTACTCAATTCAGGTTTATTTATACAGGTAGACCCGACAATAATACATAAAGAGAAAACTCAACAGGCAAGCACTTTGGCGACAGTTGGAAGGAAAAACTCCCTTTTAACAGGAAGAAACCTCCAGCAGAAGGAAGCTCTGCCTCCCATTCTACTTTTAAATACTCTAGGAACAACAAGTAGGCCTGCAGAGCGAGAGCGAAGTGCTCTAATAGGGTGATATGGTACTACAAGGTCATTAAGATCAGATGGGGCCTGATTATTTAAGACTAGGGATGGGTATCGTTTAGGTTTTATCCGATACCGGTGCCAAATCGGTACTTTTGAAACGGTGCCGGTGCTTAAACGGTGCTCGAACCGGTGCTTAAAGAATGGAGAACACAAACTTTGTCCAAAAACCTCTCTTGTTCGGCTGTTTCCCACTTTTTCTTTGGTCATTTTAGCCTTTTTGTCCAGGGTGAAGGGAGCATCTGCCATCAAACAAGAGGACAGCCGCATGTAGCTATGATGATGTTTGCTAGTTCACCTTACATGCATTAATGTAATAACGTGGTTAGCCTACTCAACGTAAATTACACACGAACAACATGAAGCTACTCACGCAGAGAAGAACGGCTGCTGCTGCATCATCATCCTCATCATTTCTGCTACACTGGCAGGGCTAGGGGCCAGGACTCTATTCTTCGGGTTTTTGGGGGATGTTGCTCCGGGTCCGATAACTGGCACCACACCCAACGTGCACAGTGTGAGGTCTCGCAGCAAGCTATCAAATACGGCGCATTTCTCGGCTTTTAAAAAAAAAAAACGCTATGCGTCGCCAGCTGTTTCATCAGATTTGAGGTGTTACCTCCTTTGACAGTATCACAGTATCAGCTTAAAGCACTTGTTGCTGCTGAGTTTGCATATTTTGCTGTGAAGTACAGCCAGACTTTTGACCGCTTCGCCTTGGACATTTTTAATCTGTAGCTCTGCTCTAACAGAACGTACGTACCTGGCCCCGCCTACTATCCTGGGAAACGTAAAATGATTGGCTAGAAGTGTGTCACAGCTCAGGAAAAAAAAGCACCGAAATAAAGCACCGAAATGTGCGCTGCTTTTCGGTCTGGTTACTACCGTTTATGTCAGAAATGATGGCACCGGACACCGGTACCCATCCCTATTGTATGTGAGCAGCAGGATTTTGAATTCTGGATTTAACAGGAAGCCAAAACAGGAGAAATCTGCTCTCTCTTTCTAGTCCCTGTCAGGACTCTTGCTGCAGCATTTTGGATTAGCTGAAGGCTTTTCAGGGAGTTTTTAGGACTTCCTGATAATAATGAATTACAGTCGTCCAGCCTGGAAGTAATAAATGCATGAACTAGTTTTTCAGCGTCACTCTGAGACAGGATATTTCTAACTTTAGAGATGTTGCACAAATGGAAGAACGCAGTCTTACATATTTGTTTAATATGTGCGTTGAAGGACATGTCCTGGTCAAAAATGACTCCAAGGTTCCTCACAGTGTTACTGGAGGCCAAGGTAATGCCATCCAGGGTAAGAATCTGCTTAGATACCATATTTCTAAGATTTTCAGGGCCGAGTACAATAACCTCAGTTTGATCTGAATTAAGAAGCAGAAAGTTAGCGGCCATCCAGGTCTTTATGTCTTTAAGACATTCCTGCAGTTTAACTAATTGGTGTGTGTTATCTGGCTTCATGGACAGATAGAGCTGGGTGTCATCTGCATAGCAGTGTAAATGTATGCTATGTCTTCTAATGATGCTGCCTAAGGGAAGCATGTATAATGTAAACAGAATTGGTCCTAGCACTGAACCCTGTGGAACTCCATAATTAACCTCAGTGTGTGAAGAGGACTCTCCATTTACATGCACAAACTGGAGTCTATTAGATAGATATGATACAAACCACTGCAGTGCAGTACCTGTAATACCTACAGTAGGGCTGCCACAAACGATTATTTTGATAGTCGACTAATCAGATCATCATCCATTGGCCGTAAAACTACAGCTTATTGCACCAGGAGCATCTGCTCTTTTATAACTATCATTAGCTTACAGCTTTAAGTGTTTCAGGTATGTGCTAACTAAAAATAAAGACAAGATGATAGTTTATTAAATTTTAATGAAATTTGCAGATTGTTTCAGTGAAGTTTAATAAACTCCTTGCTATCTAAATAAAAATACTAATACTAATAAATAAAATACTAAAAAAGCCAAACAATAACATTTTTAAGTTATCTAAGTGACTTATATATATTTAACCTGAGTAGCGAAAGACAGTGGTGGGTTTGAAAACGATTTGCCGGGAGTCCGGTGTTCTCACGGCTCTAGTGAGCCTAGCCCCCGGCTAGCTATCGAGCTAGTGGGTAACAGACGTCTCTGAAAACGTCGGAGCGCTTTTGAAAATATGTGGTGTCCTGATAAACTGAGCCGATATTTGAGGTTTACACAGCTACATTCTCACCTGAAAATATGTTAAACGTTTATTTTGTGACCCAGAAAGAATAATAAGAGTAACATTAAAACTAACTAGCTGCCGCCATTGTTGACAACTGCGCTGGGCCGCGCTATGAATTCTGGGACACAGCTTCTTCTTCTTCGGGGTTTAACGGCAGCTGGCATCCTTGTACATGCAGTGCTGCCCTCTTCTGTTTCAGTCCGTTATTACACTCTTAAATCCTGCTACTTATTCCTGCGTCTTTGGGGATCTTACAAAGCTTCCAACGACGCCTCGACTAATAAATCAGTCGTCGACGATTTTGATAGTCGACGTAATCGTGACTAGTCGACTAATCGTGGCAGCCCTAACCTACAGCATGTTCTAATCGCTCTAATAGGATATTATGGTCGACAGTATCGAACGCTGCACTGAGGTCTAGCAGGACAAGCACAGAGATGAGTCCACTGTCAGAGGCCATAAGAAGATCATTTGTAACCTTCACTAAAGCTGTTTCTGTGCTGTGATGAGCTCTGAAACCTGACTGAAACTCTTCAAATAAACCATTCATGTATTCGATAACCTTCGAACGCTCAGTAACACCAGGTGTGTACCGTAAAGCAGGTGAGCAAGCTGCAGGTCCAGGATCTCTGGAGCTCTTTGAATGATGCGCTCTGTCACCAAGGTAGCGCAGGATCCCACTGTTTCCGCAGTAACAGGACAGGTGGGGGAGGGTTCCCTCTCTAGATGGTGGTGGTCGATCACCTCTGCAACCGCCTCCTCTAGGTCGCTGTCTGAACTGCAGCAGAGACAGGATGTTAAGACAGGTGTGATCACCACTCAGGTGTGCAAGGTCATCTGTGAGGTGTTACCTGGGCAGCACGTTGTGGTCGACCAACGTGAGCCGCAGGCGGCCGGCCCGCTGCAGTGCTCGCAGGTCCAGCTGGTCCCTGAAGACGAGGAGGTCCAGAGACAGAGCGGCTTGGCGCAGCAGGAAGACGCTGTCCGAGCGCAGCCGCAGCTCCGATTGACGGATGTTCAGCAGCGGCAGAACGAGCATCTCGCCGGGTGCAGTCTGACAGGGAGAGAGAGACTTCAGGTAACCAAAGTGGGTTAAAACGTCTTGATGCATCTCAATCATTCAGGTAAGTAAATCTCCAAAAGTTGATTCTGTTCATCTGGACGTAGCGTTTTGTGGGAGAAACGTTTCGTCACTCATCCAGGTGACGTCTTCAGTCTCAGCTGACTGCAGGTTTCAATCTTATAAACAGGACATTTACATAATGACTGAAACAGCCCACTGAGGAACAATGGACTGGGAGGTCAGTTCCTTAATCTTAATTATGCAAATTCTCATGACCATTGATCAAAGACCATGAGTACCATTCACATAGAGTTGGGGAATGGCTGCAATCACAGCATTGTAAGATGGCAAAAGATATACCCTTAGGCCCCTCCTCCATTCAGAGATGGTCTTTGAGAATGGCCAATGGTCATGAGAATTTGCATAATTAAGATTAAGGAACTGACCTCCCAGTCCATTGTTCCCTCAGTGGGCTGTTTCAGTCATTATGTAAATGTCCTGTTTATAAGATTGAAACCTGCAGTCAGCTGAGACTGAAGACGTCACCTGGATGAGTGACGAAACGTTTCTCCCACAAAAAGCTACGTCCAGATGAACAGAATCAACTTTTGGAGATTCGTGTAACCAGTTCATTACCTGTACTGGCAGCTGATTGGACTGTGGCTTACCTTAGACAGGAAGTAGGCATAGGCCAGGGCAGATACCATGGAGTCAATGTCGCAAGCTTCATTTCCCAGGACAACATGGAACCCAGGGCCGACCTGGTCCGAGCTCAACTGGGGAACAAAGAACAGAGCTCCTAACATACTGATACAACCCGGCACCACCTGGCACCACCTGGCACCACCTGATAAAACCCGGCACCACCAGAATCCCCTGGAAGCATCTGGTATAACCTGAAACCACCAAAAATCCTTTGAAACCACCTGGGACTACTATCCCTAAATGCAGACATATTTAACGTCCACAGTCTCGTAACGTCTGCTCTGAGACTGCAGGTCATCTGTGCTTGGGTTAATGCTGGATTTAACATGGAGAGGCTTCTTGTTTCTGCTGTAGTAAAAACATTTACTGTTAAACTGCAGTAATGTGTTGAAATGCCCCGCCCCTCCCCGTGCCTGGGTCTGCTGTAGGTTTCTTCCTGTTAAAGGGGCGTTTTTCCTCTCCACTGTCACCAAAGCACTTGCTCAGAGGGTCACATGATTGTTGGGGTTTTCTCCATTTTCTTTGTATTATTGTAGCGTCTAGCTTACAGTACATCAGTGTATTAATAAAACTGCATTCAATTTGGACAGAACAGGCGAGTTATAGAAACATGCCCCTCCTTACTGCTGCCTCTGCTGGACACCAGAAGAACTGCAGCAGTGGTGATCCTGACAGGTGTGTCTCACCTGACCTCACGGCTGACTGTCTCACTCACACCCACAGCTGCGTTTCCGGTCGTTGACGTGTGCAGCTCCACAGACTCGTGCAAACTATCGTAGTGCTCGGACCTTGTCACATGATGTAAACAGTGCCAGTCATTCTGCAGCAGCGCGAGCTAACAGGCTAACCCGCGTGTGTGTGTGTGTGTGTGTGTGTGTGTGTTACCTTCACGGCCCGCTGGCAGCTCGTCAGAAACGCCTCCATCTGCTCCGTTAGCTGTTAGCTGCTAACAAACGGTCAGCTGTCTGTGACTCGCTTTCACCTGATAAATGTACGCGAGACAGAAACGTGCGGTGGGCGTGGCTTGTCAGGACCCGTGTACGGATCGCCTTTGAACCAAAACACTAAAACTTCGCGTCCCGTTTGCAGGGACCACGTGACCAGTTTCTTACTGATGATTACGTGCCTTTTTTTTTTTTACTTTTGCCTTGTAATAGGCCTTTTTCTAGGTGTGACCAAAAAGCAGGTAAACCTGTGTCAGTAACCATGGTAACAGTCTCAGTGACCCTCACTTGCAGCAGGTGTTTGTGACGTATTTGATGTATGAAGCTAGAATTTCACAGTAATCGTGATGAAGGTTCAAACTGTGGAGGCGTGGGGCAGAGCGTGCGCTGAAGCTCGTTGGTCCCTGTGCTGGGAAATCTACGGCCCGCGGCCCTGAAGCGGGCCTGTATTTCCACCTACAGTGATGAAACCAATGCATCATCGGCTGCCGTCCTTCATCTGTGTCTTTATCGCAGCATGACGGTTCAGACAGGAAGTGAAAGAGTGAACCCGAAATGCGAGGTCTCCACAGAAACGTGTTAGAAACCCAGATTATTTCAAACCTGTATGACGTCCACTTTATTCTGTCTTCTAATTATTCTGCTTCCTGTTTCTTCCACCACTCCATGCCTCCAGTAATGATGACGCACTCTCCTGCTGGAGCCTCAGCCGGCTGCCACTCTGATGTGCAGAGCGGGCGCTTGGTGGTTCCTGCGAGGCACTGTCACAGAGGTGTCTGCTGTTTGTGGTTCTGCATTGTCCTACAGACGCTTCATGAAACAAACGTCCCCATAAAAGTCATCGATTGTGTTATTTAGGTAAACAGCTGTGACAATCCAGTCATGTGTTCTTGTTTATCTATTTGTTTGTTTAGTTGTTGGTTTTTCATGGTCACTAAATGTTTATTAACAAAACTAAAACTAAAACAAAAACACGAGACAACCGGAAACAAACTTCCTGTTTGAAACAGGCAGCTCTGCAGACACCTACGGCAGCCTCACGCACGCGCATGACCCTTCTGTAAACATGGGCGCGTGACGGTCGGAATGTCGAAAGGTTATGAGCCCTTCAATGACCTGATTAAAGCTGGGAAATATCATCTCGTGCTGCCTCAGGCTGCTGTGTTTGTATCCTGACCGGACAAACGACTCAAAGACGCGGTGAAACGGCGCCAGCATCCCGGAAACAGCCGGACTCACGTTTCATTTTTCTCACTGCAGCCTTCAAAGCCGGGCTGTCAAACTTAACTGTGAGCCACTGCTGCACAGCAAAAGCGTTAAATATGTTGGTGTTAGTGCTTTAATATGACTCACAGTAGAGTCACGGTCTTTAAATGTAAGCCTGAGGTGTAAAATAATACTGTTAAAATCGAGTGTTTCTATATCAAATCTGGAGGCGATGCAATGGAAACGTGAACTGACCTCTGAACTCCTAAACGGACTATGACACTAATAAAATAAATTCAGACTCCGCCCCTCATTTTTAAAAAAATATTACTGTTGTTGTCGTTTGGCGCTATATAAATAAAACTGAATAGCTTTTTTGAGTTGAGACAAAGCGGCGTGAAAGGCATTAGCCTCGCTGCTCGGTGAAATCTGTTGTTTGCAGCCAAACACTATAGCCTTGGAAAACAGCTTGTATATGAATATTCAGTCAGGTTTTGGCTCAATTACACCTAAAACAATGTTTAGATTGTTGACATAATGATGCTACGTGAAGCCTGAAAACCACCAAACCGACGTAGCAAACAGCAGAAGCGCTGACTGTGGGTCGACATCCCTGCAGAGTTTTGTGCACACGGTTTAGGTCAAAATGAAACAGACTGTTTTATATGTAGTTCAGCATTAACTGTTGTCTGTGTTCTTCGGTTGTTTGAGAGAGCACCATGTTAACAAACCTGTTCTGATATTGGCTTTAAATATGGGCAATGGATTCGTATCTGGAACTGTCTTTTGGGAAAATACAAACCACGTGTTACTCAGAAATTATTCTCTTTTTTTTTTGTACTGTGCTGCAATTAATTAGTACACAATTAACTTTTATTGACTCTGCACACAGGATATGCTTGGGAAGGTGGGATATGGGGGGAGTTGGAGCTCCACAAAGTGATGAAGGGAGGACGTTCATATTGTACTGAAGAAAAGAGTAATGAGCGTGCTGTTTGCACTGCCAGCTCACATATGTCCCTTTGATAAACAATATTCTAATGAAAGTCAGAGCATGTACACTGGTGCACAGTTCAAAACAAAGGTTATTCAGAAAAACATGGCCTCTTTTTAATAAACGTTTGTTTCCAAAGGAATTTGTAAAATTTCAGAAGTTTTACAATGAATTGGAAGATAACTCCGATGTAGTTAAAATAAAACACTCTGTGAGAGTTAATATATAAACTCTTAACACCTAGTTAGCATTAACAAGAGTTAAATGATCAACTCCAGACAGATTTGGTTTTAAATCAGAGTTAACGTACTGGCTCTCCACAAACATTAAACTCTGTGGTGTGGATCCACGTAGACACTTTAATTGTGTTGAAATTGTTGTGGAGTTTTCTGTCAAAAAAAAAGTGGCCTGCAACATGGTCACTGTGATCAAGCTGTTTTATTTCTGCATGCAGGCAGGAGAGCCAACACACATCAAACATCACAGTTCAGTCATGCGAGCTCTGAGACAGGAGTGGTGCTCCCACTCCAAGGAAGAGGGAGGAAGTTACAAACATCACGCTATGAAAGGGAACCGTGGGCGCGCTGTTTTGTGCCTTTGGCATTATCAGCACCTGTAAAGGGAGTTGTCTTCTCCATCTGCTGAGGCTGGAATAAGTTCATCTAGTTTTAGAAACTTTCACTGAACAGTCTATTACAGCGTCACAGCTCAGCACATAAATACTCTAAATGAGAACAATAGAAATTTTCTATTACAAAATCAAATCTGACCGCGTTAATCTGGGCATGCTGTGTGCCGTCTCATTGGAGGGCCACTTTAGTGTTCAAGTAGTGCAAAACAAACAAACAATCGCCAACAAATATTTCCTAAAACGTTTTGTTTGTTCTTTAAAATTTGAAATATTTTATAACAAGACAAATGCTTGTTCTGCCCTCTTAACTAACTGAAGCCTTTCATTGATCTACCAAATAAACACACTGGTCCTGTCTGTCTGTGCACACATGTGGCAGCACTGTGTTCGTATTTAATGCATAAGTGTGCACATGAGTGTTTGACTCTGTCACTGAGCAAACACAGACGATCCCTCAGCATGTTTGTAAGTACGGGTGACGTGAGCCGCACATGGCCCCCGGGCCCCGAGTTTGAGACCCCTCAGCAGGTCACAGCTGAGAGAATATATCCAGCATCACAGAAAAATGTGTTTTCATCATGAAACAAAATAAAAATGTCCTCTGCCAATCAACATCCCAAACACCTTTGAATTGGCGCAGATTCTCAGTGTTCACCGAGTCTGTGCATTTGTCACAAACAAGGCTCATCACTGTTCATTACACACCAACAAACAGCTGCTGTCACTGAGCTCACTGACAGATGTTCTTTGCTGTCGAGAAACGAATATCGTCTGCTTTCATTTAAACGGAGATACTAGGCTTTACCACTAGGTGGCAGTAAAGGCGTTAGTAGATCATTCAATTCAATTCAGTCGATTGTTCCTTCTCTCCTTTAAATGTGTTTTTAATGTCCACACAGCCATTTCTGCAAGAGTGAACTGATGTTCGAGCTCAGTCTGAGTGAATCAGCACCTTTAGTTTGCAGCGGTGTTGCTGCAGCAGGAGCATAATATTAAAGAAACGTCCCCGACTCAGTCTGACAGCAGACGCTTGACATCAGGTGAACCCTGATTTCTTTTAAGGAGGGGATGGTGGTTATTAGTAATCCATGCTTACACTGTGATGGATTATGAAGAAGAGGGATAACTCTATGTGTGAAGAAGTTCATGAACGTTAAAGGGATGGTTGGCTCAACAGAGCTCTGACTGTTTGTCAGCCTGGCTACAGAGCTGAAGAGAAACCTGGGGTTGTTCTTATTTTCTTCAATCATTGACGAATAGTAAGATGTTCTGGCTTTGTGGAGGGCTTTCTTATAAAGCAACAAACTATTTCTCCAGGCTAAATGATGATCCTCTAAATTTGTGACACGCCATTTCCTCTCCAGCTTACGAGTCATCTGCTTTAGGCTACGTGTTTGAGAATTATACCACGGAGTCAGGTACTTCTGATTAGAGACCTTAGTTTTCACTGGAGCTACAGTATCCAGAGTCGTACGTAGTGAGGAGGTGAAATTATTAACAAGATAATCGACCTCTGTTGGAGCAGCGTTCAGATAGCTGCTCTGCTCTGTGTTGGTACAGGACATTGAAGATGATAACAGTGGGTGGATTATATTCTTAAACTACAGCGCTTTCAGAGCAGCACCAACTGCAGGCCAACATGGCGGAGGTGGAAGGAGAAATTGAAGATGATAACAGTGGGTGGATTATATTCTTAAAGTAAAACTGAGATGAGATGTTCAGTTTCTATGTCAGAGTGTGATCAAAAACACTGCAGCAGGTTAATCAGAATGAGCACAGGGTAATCTTCGAAAACACATTTGTACAATGAACACTGCTTCAGTTGCAAAACCAATTTTAAAAGTGTGTTTACCTCCACTCTGACATGACAGGAAGACAAAGCTGTGCAATTTGTGATTCACATAAATACCTGAAATGTTGCATTGAACCACTTTATGGTCGCATTTAAAATTTAACAAAGTCATTTTTAATAAACATGCAAAACAGTAGCATTAACCTGCACAAGCTGCAAGATTTATTAATTTATTACAACTCACCCTACTGTGTGACGTTCCAGTCTCAGAGTTATTCTGACATTTATCACTACAGTTTTTCCTTTTGGTGTAAAACAACAGAGACACTATGGGACGGATGAGCCAATCTTTTCCAACTGTACCTAAAACCAGCACAACCCACTTGGTCAAAAGGACTCTGGGTAATGTAGTGTCCTGCTGTTTTTGTGCAATTTTAAAAAAAACAATACACAGATAATTTTTAAAAAATGAATTAAAGTTTACGTTAAGGAAAAAATCCAAATTATAAAAATCAGAAAAAGAAAAAAGTTAAAATGAAAGAAAACAGGTGTACCAGGTGAGCTGATCAGCTCAGGTAAGCTGCTGATTCAGGATAGGCTGCAGCTGAAACATTGATCCCGACAGAAACCACAGCTGAACATTGATCATCTACATCTGTTTATTTCAGGTAAAAAATATTTCCGTTTTAATGATGAGACAAATAAAATACCTTTATTTGTATATCAAAGCTCCTGTGTGACGTTCAGGGTCTGTTCATCTGCTCTGTTAATGACAAATACTGCACAGGGCTTTAAATCTGCCACTGTGCTCACTTTGTTTTATTTCAGGGCTGTAATAAACACTGCAGGCTGCAGGGGGCACTGGATGGACTTCAGATGAATAAACCTTGCTGTCCTCACTGACCGGCCTCATGAATACTACCTGGCTAAACTAGTTATTCACATTTTTGTACAACACTGGTTAACCATCAACTCTAAGCCGTGATGCAGCCTCCTGCTGCCCTCCTCTCACTCCATCTCTTGTAGACCAGAAAGATGGAAGGTCTTTGAACTGGAATTTAAAAATCTAGCACATGCAGTGTGTCAGAATGAGGACACCAATTAACTGTCAGATATACGGGGCTCCACCTGAGATGATCAGAGACTGAAGTCACACGAGGACACTGTGAAAACGAAGTTTTATGGGGACATGTAACCTGTATGCAGCGTTAATGGGACATTGGGAGTCCAGGAGTCAGCATGTCGGCACACCACACCCTGACCTTTCACCTCTGGGTACAGTGCAGCTGTTTGTTAGCACGCCATCTTCAGCAGTCAGCCTCCTTTTAGCTCTCAACCAATGTGTTGAAAGCTCCTATGACCTATGACCCCAGCTGCAGCAGCAGGTTGGTACCTCTGACCCCTGGAATCGAGGTCTAGATCTTCTCCACATAGTTTCCAGGGAACATCCCCTCTCTGCCCCGCAAGCGACCAAACCACCAACCAGATGGATCTGTGGAAATGGAAAAACAATGCGTAGGACAAACATTCAGGTAAGCAAGAGAACTAAGCGACCGTGCGCAGTCCTTGTGGGAACTACGCGACCGTGCACGGTCCTTGTGGGAACTACGCGACCGTGCACGGTCCTTGTGGGAACTACGATTCTGGATGAAAAAAATCCCTCTTTGTTTTAGTACTACTGTGCAACTACATTTAATGTTGTTTAACAAGGTGTGTGATATCTAGTAACATCAATACAAGGTGGGGTATGGGTACTACCTTCAGTGACTATCTCAATGAGGTCCTCAGCATTGAAGCTAAGCTCATCGGTGTCCTGGGCATCGTAGGCGTACAGAGCTCTGCAGTGAGGAGTTCGGGGCTTCGGTTTGGGTCGACCCGCTCCAGGAGGAGGCTTCACCTCCTTTGAACGGCGCCGGTGTACCCTACAGGTGAGAAACAGGGATTACTAGTCATTTACGGATGGTCCGTTTACTGGTCATACTGGTGACCACAGTTATTTCATAACACTGGGTCACTCCAAGCGGTCTCACCCTGCGGCACCCTGATCGGGAACATCCATAAAGCCCATATCCTGGTTTTGATGGGGACGACTGTCATGGCGACGCTGGTTCTGGAGGCGGGGCAGGGTAGGTTGCTCCATGCTAGACTGCTGTCTCAGCAACGAGCCTCTGGAGTAGGCGCTGCCCTCCTTCAGGGCTCCACTCCCTCTGGAGCGAGATGCTGATGAGAATAAGAAACGTCAAAAGAGTCTTCTAAGAAGTCGTGAAAACACCTGAAACTTGGTTTTTGCTGATACCCGAGTGTTGCTGGTTACTGGGTGGAGCACGGTTTCCCATGTAGCGGCTCTTCCGGTTGTCTTTCCGGGTGGGACCTAGACGACAAACAGACAGGAAGTAATGCCGAGTGGACAAGAGGTTACGCTGGTGACTAAGTCAAGTCACAACTTACGGGAGTTTTTAGGCAGGCCCGGTCCGATGGAGACCTGCAGGACCTTTCCGCTGGGCTTCAAGACTGCCTCGTCACCCTGACCCACCTGGAACTGGATCTGTCTGGATCCTGAGGAGCTGAACGGACCCCAGCCACCTTTCTTCACCTTAAACTCCAGGCTGGACGGAGAGAGAAGTGTAGAGATAGAGGCAGTGTTTGGTTAGTACCGGTCAGATCTGATGACTCATTGTTAAACCTGGGTTTAAGTGTTGGTTTCTCAGTGCAGGAACTACGTTCATTGGTTGTGCAGTTTGACTCCTTGCTTGTCTCAAAACACCAAAATGGCAACAGTGAAAATGCTCATCAGGAGACTTGGGTGGCCAAAGGGCGAGGCCATGGCGGCTAGCTTCACTTTTAAATACAGTGCATGAGGTATGCTGGAGAACGACAGATCGTGTTTAAAACTTACAGGTTATTGAATTTTAGTGGCAACTTCCTCTGCGTTTTGTCCTCATAACGTTTGACCAGCAGACTCAGAAACTCAGTTTTAAAGACACTCTGAAGAACGCTGTCGTACTCCTCTTCATGGATGATGAAGAAGTCGTCCTGAAGAGTGCTAACAAACAGAAAGGTAGGTCAGAGAAAGGCAGTAATATTTTGAATGCTATACAACAATTGCTATCTTCTAATAGCTTCATGTTTCTATTTCCAGTTCTACTTTTTGACCCAGTGGAAAGTACTAATCTGGCTCTGCTGTCATTTTTTGGTTCTAATTGTAGTTTTTCCCAGTTCTGATGGTATACCTCAGAGAAACAGACTGGATTTTGTTGATCTCAATCTTCCTCTTGAGAACCTCCTGGATTTGACCTTTATCTGGACCGTGTTTCACCTTCTCGCGACCAATCATGTAAAGGAACTTTGGTGTCAGGATAAGGTCTCTCTTCACGGACTGTGGAACAACAGAAAAAGCAACATTTCCAAGAGGAAAGAAATATTCAGGGACTCTATCAGACATGATGGTAAACACTCTCCAGCCGAGGACGTGTTCAAACAGGAGAACAGAACCAGATCTAGGCCTGTGGTTTTGCTTTTAGGTTGGGTTCCTACCCTGAATCTGCGGTCATATTTCACCACGACGTCAGCAAAATCAATTCTCTCTCTGCGGCCGACAAACTGTCTGATCTCAGGATGGTTATCGGTCCCGATATAATCACCCACAAAGTTCCTGTTGATGCTGTTTCTGCGGCGCTCTTTTTTGTTCAGCACAACATCAGAGGCTAGAGGAAACACGAATTAAAAGTTATTGAAAACAAACTCAGATTCAGAGTTTTTTTAACCCATCTATCAAAAACAATCTTACCTTCCTCCCTCATCTTGACGTATTTGCGAACAGCAACATGTTTGCGCCACGCCTTCTGGATGACACGAGCATACCCGTTATATTTCCTCTCCCTCATCTCCTCCAACAGAAAGAGCTGGAGAGAGGAAGCGACACCATTATGACAAACGGAGCCAGGCCCTGACAGGCCAAGATGACTGTGGGTGACAGCGGACCACAGCGCCGACACCCGGTACCAGGTTCTACCTCAGGCGTGCTGAATCTCAGCGTTCCTGATTGCAGTTAAACCACTTGCTGAGCTTTTCTTACCGACTCGGGAGCTTTGATGAAGACTTTGGTCTTCCCCAGCTGGAACTGATCCTGGTCCATATTGACCGAGTTGAGGAGGTGCAGCACTCCCTGACGCTCATCACCTCTCCACTGAGGCCAGGACTCCTTCGTCAGGATGGCGTACCTGCAGCACGGCAGTACGAGTTAGAACCTTAACTTCGTCCCATTAGCTTAAATATCCTAACCATGATTGACCTCCGACCTCTGCAGGAACTTATTGAAGACTCGTCTGTAAGCATATCCAGCTCGACGGACTCTGATGTTCTCTCGCAGGCCCAGGTACTCCACCTGGTGTCTGACCCTGTTCTCCTCCCAGTCCCGGGAGCGTTTGGTTTCATTGGGCTTGATGCAGCGGATGTAGTGGGGGGTGCACTTCATCAGGGTCTGCACCAGACTATTAGCTTGTTTCTAGAGGGCAGTGAACACACACCTGAGAACCACACCTGGCAAAGCTGCTTATTTCACTGTCATTTTAATTCTTAGTGGAGGTCCAACCTCCAGCTTTCTCACCTTGATCTTACTGCTAGCGGTGGTCGGTCGCCCTCGCTTCTCAGCCTCCAGGTTCTCAGGGAACAGAGCTCTGATGAACGGACTGCCCACAAACACACCACAGAGAAGGGATTGTGTCAGAGACACACACACACACACACACACAGCTTAGTAATGTGATTACTTCCACGCTTTGAACGCTGCATGGTTGTACTCTCTCCATGTTATCCATTGTTGATCTGCACGTGTCTGTTGCCATGGACGCCACACGCGCTTACGTCACTGTCATGAGACTCTCTCACAAACAAAATCACGGTTTAGTAACCCAGTGACACAGCGTGCTAACGAGAAAGTAACAGTAATCTAATTACTTTTTTGCAATGTTAAACCCTTCACTCATTACTTGAAAAAAGTAATCAGATTACAGTAACACTGCCCATGTCTGCTGACAACAGGATTCCTGACAAAGCTGACGCGTTTATTCACTGCAGTTTTGCATCAGGGGCTCCTAAAACATCCCACATCCACGCACAGAGTACTTACAATTCGCTGCTCTGCATCAGCTCGATGATGTCATTGAACAACACATCTCTGTTCCTCTCACAGAACCCGCTGACATCATACGACACCTGCCCACAGACACAGGTGCGGTCAGTAAACACAGACAGATGTGGTCATTAAAAACTCTGACAGGTATACAGGTGAGGTGAGGACCTTTCCAGCATAGTGGTGGACTATGAATCCTTTGTTCCAGCTGCTGAAGTGTTCGTGAGATCCAATCTGTCCCTGTAATTTCTGCAGCAGGGTCTGATCCGCCCCCTCACCTTTAGCGTGCATCGTGGCGCACACGTCGTCCAGGATGCTCATGATCCCAGGAGGATTCTGCAAAACAGAGGGTGTTCACTGAAAATACAGCTGTTTGAATTTGGTTTTATATAGTCTGACTTATAGTTTGTTCAAAACTGAGAGTTCAGCTCCTACAAGCAGCAGAAATCTCACCTGTACTCAGGTAATATCATAGCTGCATCAAGAGACCAAACAAGCCAAACGAGCCACACACTGTTTTTAAGCTTGTAAAGAGCAGATGTCTTTATCTGTTAATTAAAACTCAACGCCCACGAATACTCAATTAAAAACACTCGACTTTCACCATAAATACAAAAGTGAGAGTAATATTTGAGGACCAGTTCTGTTTACATTATACATGCTTCCCTTAGGCAGCATCATTAGAAGACATAGCATACATTTACACTGCTATGCAGATGACACCCAGCTCTATCTGTCCATGAAGCCAGATAACACACACCAATGAGTTAAACTGCAGGAATGTCTTAAAGACATAAAGACCTGGATGGCCGCTAACTTTCTGCTTCTTAATTCAGATCAAACTGAGGTTATTGTACTCGGCCCTGAAAATCTTAGAAATATGGTATCTAAGCAGATTCTTACTCTGGATGGCATTACCTTGGCCTCCAGTAACGCTGTGAGGAACCTTGGAGTCATGTTTGACCAGGACATGTCCTTCAATGCACATATTAAACAAATATGTAAGACTGCTTTCTTCCATTTGTGCAACATCTCTAAAGTTAGAAATATCCTGTCTCAGAGTGACGCTGAAAAACTAGTTCATGCATTTATTACTTCCAGGCTGGACGACTGTAATTCATTATTATCAGGAAGTCCTAAAAACTCCCTGAAAAGCCTTCAGCTAATCCAAAATGCTGCAGCAAGAGTCCTGACAGGGACTAGAAAGAGAGAGCAGATTTCTCCTGTTTTGGCTTCCTGTTAAATCCAGGATTCAAAATCCTGCTCCTCACATACAAGGTCTTAAATAATCAGGCCCCATCTGATCTTAATGACCTTGTAGTACCATATCAGCCTATTAGAGCACTTCGCTCTCGCTCTGCAGGCCTACTTGTTGTAGAGTATTTAAAAGCAGTTTTGGCTCACATTCACGAAGAAGTCTGAAGGGTCCCTGAGTCTAACAGACCGCACACTTTGATAGGAATCCTTTACATGAGTAAAAATTGCAGTAGTATTATAAAATGAGCAGGCCACCCCTCTCCAGATGTAGGGCTGAACGATTATGGAAAATAATCTAATTGCGATTTTTTGCCCCAATATTGCGATTGCGATGCGATATGCGATTATTTTTTAAGGTATTTGTGTTCTGTATTATTAAACAAAGACAAGCAATACATCATATAGTATGGCCAATACTATATTACATTAATTTTAAACTGTTCTTTCCTGGAAGACAGACCTCTGTTATGATGACATGAGGTGATGCATGAATTGATGACTGACATTTTTATTTAACTTCTTCAATCACAACAGTATATTTGAACATACACAATAGTTTATTTTTAGCTTACAAACATCTGAGCATAAAGTGCTGACAAGGAACCCTGGTGTAAACATTAAAATGAAAGTCAGTACAATGTGCAGATTGCAGAAATATACATAAACAAAATCAGTGGCTTTACCACACTCAGTTTTTCGACATCTGTGAACTACTAGACAGTCATTCAATTAAAAAATAATATTAAATAAATAAAACTAATAAATAAAAAATACACACATCTTACTGATCTCTGCAGTCAGTAACATTACACATAAAGTGCAAACATAATAGCAATTGTATAAACACACACACAAACACGCCTTTAAAATTTAAAGGCGTGAAATTGGACGGTCTAGTTCTGATTAGCGTCACCGCTGTCTCGGTGGAGTTTAATAAACTCGGCCGTCTGCTTCTTGCTATCTAAAATATAACCAGACACTGGTGTAAATTCTCGACTGTCTCATACTTCTGTTTAATAAGTTTTCTGTTTGACGTTTAGTCAGCTGTGTGAAAACCAAGGAGGAACCCACCCGGGGGATTAATAAAGTTTTATTTTATCTAATCACTTTAATCTCAGCCAAACCGATTTACTCACGAACAAACAAAACACTGAAAAAAGCCCAACAATAACATTTTTAGGTTGTCTAAGTGACTTATATATTACGTTTAACCCGAGCAGCGAAACTCCGCGGTGATCTGAAAATGATGTGCCGGGAGTTGTGCCGTTCTCGGACAGCCTTCGGCGCGTCGCTGTGACGTAATCGGTCTACAAATGCGGCCTCAGGAGGATGCAGCCCATGAATTTGGACATGTCCAGAGTATAATCGCAGCCTTTGCGGTTAGAAAATTGCACTTGATCATGTCGCGATATTATCGCAAATGCGATATATCGTTCAGCCCTATCCAGATTCCAGAAGATGGCTAATGACAAAAAACATTAGCTTAAAGGGCAGGTGGGGTTAAAGTGGGAGGAGCTAAATCCTCTGTCAGACAGAATCAACTCGGGGGGCAACTGACCCTCAAGATGGAGTGTAAATCCTGCTGCAGTTCTGAATGATGTAACAAATGATTAATGTCAGTAATGTTTGTACAAGAATAAAAACACAGAGATGGAGAGGAGTACTTGTTAAATTTATCAGAGCTGTGTTCAGTGATTTGCGAACTCACCAGTTTGGACTCGATGAGGTCACAGACCACCTTGTTGTTAAAATATTCGATGGGAGTCCATTTGATTCCCTCCTGTACGTATTCCTCCTGCAGACATAACGGCAACATCCGGCTTCACATTTAGTCTGTTTATTTAAAGGAGGTCCCTGACGTTTGTCCGACAATGTTATCAGTCAAAGTCAGCAGCGCTCCACCTGCACACAGAGCAGGCGGAGCACTGCTTTCCCCTCCTGAGGTTTTTGTATACTTTATTAATCCCCTGTAGGGAAATGACTCTGCATTCACTCAGTGAAGCAGTGTTGCCTGATGTCAGAGTCGCCTGACGGTTTGCCAGAATCTCTTTGAGGCAGTCTGAAAGGCTTTTTCCATGGCCTCTCTGAACTCCTCCCACACCAGAGTTCTTGTTTCAGCCACTGCCCGAGCCACATTTGGCTTGGCCTGTTAGTACCGATCAGCTGCTTCCGAAGTCCGACAGGCTAACCACGCCCAATACGACTCCCTCTTCAGCCTGGTGGTTCCCCTCACCTCTGGTGTCTGTCTTTACCCGAGTGTCCACAACATATGGTCCAGGTCTGGTGATACGATTACAAAATCGATCATCAACCTGCGGCCTAGGACGTCCTGGTGCCACGTGCACTTATGGACACACTGTGGTTTGCACAGAAGTCCAATAACAAAACACAGCGCTGGTTCAGATCTGGGACACCGTTCCTCCCAGTCACACGCCTCCAGGTCTCGCTGTAATATAGAGTCCCCAGGTGGAGCAGCTTCAAACACCCCACCCAGGGACTCCAAGAAGACCAGGTACTCCGAACTGTCATTCAGCACAGACGACAGTCAGGACCCGTTCCCCACCAGGAAGGTGCAGGGAACAAACCCCTTCGTTCACTGGGAGAAACCCCAACATACAGGCACCAAGCCGAGAGGATACTAGGATACCCACCCCAGCCCACAGGAGTATGTGGTGTCTGGCTCACTTCTACGGGCCATTTGACCCTTACACAACCTTTGCAGGAGCAAAGAGAGCTGCCCTTTGTCATCGATTCTGTTCGTAGCCAAGTGGTGGAAGGCTTTCACATCAGTGCTCTCAGAATCTCATCGGCAGAAGTTAGCGGGAGATCGACAGACGGATTGGTGCGCCGGCTGCAGTGATGCGGACGCCGCACCGGTCCGTCGTGGTGAAGAAAGAGCTGAGTGTAAAAATGAAGCTCTCAATTTACCGGACGATCTACGTCCCTACCCTCACCTATGGTCACGAGCTGTGGGTAGCGACCGAAAGAACGAGATCGCGGATACAAACTGTGGAAATGGGCTTCCTCCGAGGGGTGGCTGGTCTCTCCCTTAGAGATAGGGTGAGGAGTTTGGCCATCTGGGAGGGGCTCAGAGTAGAGCCGCTGCTCCTTCACATCGAAAGGAGCCAGCTGAGGTGGTGACAAGGATGCATCCTGGGGGCCACCTGGGTGAGGTTTTCCAGGCATGTCCCACCAGGAGGAGGACTCAGGAAACACTGGAGGGGTTATATCTCTCGGTTGGCGTAGGAACGCTTTGATGTTCCCTTCGACAAGCTGGAGGAGGTGGCTGGGGAGAGTGATTTCTGGGCTTGTCTGCTTAAGTTCCCGCCCCTTGACCCGGCCCCGGACAAGTGGAAGAAGATGGACGGATTTATTTTAGTCAGTGCTGGTCACTCGGGAGGAAGCTGGAGGATTATTATTTGGATTCCTCGCACAAAAGTAACAAAGACAAAGTTCATCATCTCAGAAAATAGTTGGATCAAGATTTGTCCAATAAACACCTGTAATGTCATGTGATATTAACTCTTTTCCACTGATATTTTATGTAGTTTCAAAGTCAGGCTGAATCAGTCAAACTTAGTAACAACCACAAAATTAATCTAATCCCAGAATAATTGTATGTCACCTGTGCACCAAGCGTTCAACAGTTTATTAAAAAAAGAACAACGTCACCTGTTCAGCCTTCAGCGTGAGCTCAATAAAAATCTGCTGCAGCTTCTCGTTCACAAAGTTGATGCAAAACTGCTCAAAACCATTTTGCTAAAAAACAAAAAAGTAAAAGTTAATCAAGAATCAGAGTCGTTGATCATCAAATCAGCAGGAACAATCTAACGGGACCAGTTTGTTAAAGTGTGTTTATTATTGTTTTGTAAGGTGTGGCTTAAGACAGGAAGTGTGTTTGTACCTGGAAGATCTCGAAGCCGTAGATGTCGAGGACTCCGATGTTGAGCTCCTCCTGCTCCTTCTGCATGGCTTTATTAATACACTGACACAGAAACAGGAAGGTGAATGAGCAGCAGTTAAAGAACGCAGAACAAAGTGTGAAGGCTGTGTGCAGGCACTGACATCGACGAGGAAGTCGAAGAGTCGGGTGTACAGCGCTTTGGACAGGGCGTCTCGGGAGAAACAGGCCTGCTCGGTGTTCAGGGTCACCGAGATGGACTCGGTCTTCCCACCCCACTTACTGTCCATAATCCTGCTGGTCAGCTTACTGCAGAGACCGTCCTGAGAGATCCCCAGCAGGTAGGCCGGAAAGGCCAGGACTGATGAGGAGACAAGATTTTATTGGTTTAAGTGGTAATAAAAAACAAACAAAACAAACAATAGTGTCATGCTGCAGTGTCAGGGGCTTTCTCACAGTTCTGGCTCTCCACCACCGCGTAGTTGTTCTCCTCTCTGAAGCTGATGTTTCCCAGATGGAGAATTCCTGCGACGAGCTGAAGAACTGAATCCTGATCTTCCAGAGACAGACCGACCACTGACATGGCCTCCTGAGAGACACACAGGTACACACACTTTAACACACATACGCACGCACACGCACACGCACACACACGCATACAGACCATCGTATCCGAGAACTCCTTCTTGTCGTTAACGTCCTCCACCGTGTAGGTTCCCGTTTGGTTGAGGTAGTTGTAGTAGTCAGGGGTCGTGACCCCGAGGTTCTCCCTCTGCTCTGTGGTAGCCCCTCCCAGCAGCTGAAGTCAGAGGCCAGCATTAGCTTCCGTTAACAGTTATAGTACACGTTGCAGCACATATTGCAGTACCTGGTAGTAGATATGGAAGTTTCTCTCTCCTTGATTCTGGGAGACGACTCGACTTTTCTCCAGCAGGAAGTTGGAGATTTTGCCTCCATCAGGAGCTCCTCCTCGGCTGAACTGGATCTCGAAGTATTTGCCCTGTCGGGATAAGGGCGGCGTGTCTGTGGGCGTCTATGAATCTGCGCGGCGGCAGCCAAAGTATCTGTGTGCTATCATACTCACAAATCTGCTAGAGTTGTTGTTGCGGACGGTTTTAGCGTTTCCGAAGGCCTCGAGCAGAGGGTTGGACTGCAGGATGATGTCTTTGACGTGCTGCAGGTGATAACACAGGGTGGCATCGCTAACATCATCTGTAACCATGGTGACTATCAGCTGACACAAACAATCAGCCGTTTTCTGATATAACTAAGGAAGACCCGACGTGGCAAAAGGTGAAGAAATAAATTTAAAATGAAATCTTAACATATGTCCGATTTATTAAATTAAAATTAACACTTTGAATAAACGTTTACTAATTATTAGAATTGTTATTATAAAATGATCTCTGTCTCTCTTCCACAGCATGTCTTTATCCTGCCTTCCTTCTCTCACCCCAACCAATCACAGCAGATGGCCCCGCCCCTCCTTGAGCCTGGTTCTGCCGGAGGTTTCTTCCTGTTAAAAGGGAGTTTTTCCTTCCCACTGTCACCAAAGTGCTGCTCATAGGGGGTCATGTGATTGCTGGGCTTTTCTCTGTATGTATTATTGTAGGGTCGACCTTACAATATAAAGCACCTTGATGCAGCTGTTGTTGTAATTTAGTGCTGTATAAATAAAACTGAATTGAGCGTCACATAAACAATGTTTCAAACCAGCACAGCAGCAGCGATGAGTGTCGAGATAAACTACAAAGTGCAAAAACGATTTATACCACAAGGTGGAGCAGTGAGGCAGTGTTACCTTTATGTCAACCAATCAATGGCCTCCGATTCTGACCTGAACTTTGTCGCCTCCTCCGGACACTTTGGACACGTAGCTCATGATGTATTTGGCAGCAACAGTTTTTCCGGCGCCGCTCTCGCCGCTGACACGCAAAGACAGACATCACGTTACACATTTGTGAAAAGAGTCTGTTTGAAGGGAGCTTTAAGCCCCGCCTACCTGATGATGACACACTGGTTCTCGCTGTCTATCATCATGTTTCTGTACATGTTGTCAGCCAGTGCGTAGATGTGGGGGGGGTTCTCGTACTGAGCCTGTCGGGGGCGGGGCATTCAATCAGCTATTTGTCTGTTTTTCGTTTGTATTTGTCTGTCGATTGGCCGCTCAGTCTTACCGCGCCCTGGTAAAGCTCCACTTCCCTCTCGGTGAAATACGGCAGCTGTTTGAACGGATTCACAGAGATCAGCACTGGACCGATGTAAGTCTGAAAGAAGAGGGTCAAGGAACACCACCAGAACCAGGACCTGGACCCAGCAGGACACATGTCCATCAGAGACAGACCATCCCAGTGCCGGATTTTCAGCACCAGCTGAACTAAGCATCTGGTCCCAAAGCTGGAACTGATGATGTCACTACCTGTGGGAGGGGCTACCACAGAAACTCACTGGTGATTGGCTGATCCAGCTCACAGATCAGCCAACCGCTGTTTGTGTCCCATGACTTTCTTCTCTTAATTTCCAACGGATACCTGATCCTTCTTTAGTTGGAGGTCTCTTCCTGTTTAAAGGGAGTTTTTTCTCCCCACACTTGCCTCGGGCTGCTCAGATGGAGCCATGTGGTCATTGCGGTCTTCTCTCTTGTAGTCTTTGTTATTGAAATATTATAAAAACCTGATTAAAATTTGGCCGCCCTCCCCTTCACGAGCATCTGTGTGCGCAGCTCAGGACGTTTCTTCATCTCCTCCCGCCTCATCCGTGAGCCTAAACTCGGACGGCCTCTGGGCGACGAACCTGGT